>NC_035445.2:95740608-96075073 GCF_002127325.2 Helianthus annuus | reverse complement strand
CCCTTAATGGGTCAAAATAAGCTTTTGAGCGAAAATAGGTTAGGAGGATGCAAGGCATCCAATGATTTAATCTTTATGATTGGTAATATTGAAATCATAAGGTTTCCGGAAAATTTGGGTCAAATAAGCAAGTTATGTTGGTAAATGCATAAACGGGTCAAAACTTGTAAAAAGGTAATGAGCCGAGAGCTTTAAGTGAATATTTTCCTTAAACCAGATGTTGGATTTCAAATTCATAGGATAGAATGTGAATTTACAAGCATGTAGGAATAAACGGGAGGTTAAACAGGTAAACAGTTCAAAAGTTATGCGAGTTTTAGTGCGTTCGAACGACGAAAACAACACAGCAGGAAAACTGATTTTCGATAGGCCGTAGCCTACGCCCAGATAGGCCTTCGCCTATGACCCCTGGAAAGTCAGTTTTTGCTGACGGGTTATTTTGCTGCCAACGGAGGTTTTTGGCTACGTGTAAATGCAAGGGCCGTCGCCTACGACCCCTAGGGCCGTCGCCGACGCCCTCCCCATGTCCTAAAAGCTGAAATTTTGTTATTTATGTGATTTATGCATCGTAGGCTTCGGTATATTATCCGTGGACTACGGTGGGCCTCCCAAAGATGATTTTTATCGTTCCTTTGATGTATATGGGCTATAAATCTAAGTCCAAGTCCCATGTGATTAATGTATGAGTATGTAAGAGGTAAGCAAGATATTGAACGTGTACATAGGAACATATGTACGTATGTAGTTGTGTATTTATTTATATATGAAGATACGTAGGAGTATATGCATGTATTATAGAGATGTAGAAATGTAGGCACGTATGTAAATGTTTATGTATGTATGCATGAGGGTGCGTATGAGAGTATGCAAATATGTAGAGGTATAGGAAGGTATGTACGTATGTAGATGTGGATGTATGCGTGTAAGAACGTATGTATGCATAATTTAGATACGTAGAGTTTTAACGTTACTAATTATGCGTTTGAGGTTGGTATGTCATGCAGGAACGAGTACATCGGATTCTTACGAAATTTAAGCCGAACCCGGAATAAGAGGATGAGAAAGGATAGTTGGATGAACTAATGTTAAATTGTCGAACGTTATTCAATCTTTAATGTTATATGACATTGTCATTGACTAATGCTAAGTTGTATGTGATGCCACAGGTGCAACACGGACTTCTTCTGCTGCTAAGGAAGTGAAGCGGACGTAGATCGAGTCAAGAGCAAGGATTGTACGGATAGATCGGTCACATAGTTGAAGTATATAATGTCTAGAAATCTAAATTTTAGTATGAATGTTGTGAATTCTTTTATAGAACGTTTAACATTTTTAGAATTTGGATCCTTCGTGAAAGTAATGTCGTTAATAAGGAAAGAAATTTTAAAGCTCTTTTTCCGCTGCGTCATTTTTAAGGTTAAACGTGTCAGGGTGTAACAAGTTGGTATCAGAGCCCTGGTTTGAGGGAAATCAAGTATGAGGAGGTAAATACTTGAACTCAAACCTGTGTGCTCTTGTGATAAGGACCCGTACAATCCAAGACTCGATCAAGATCTAAGGGTAGAAGCCAAGGTAAGTATATGCTTAAGTATGCATTTGAGGATAACTAACAGTATGTTATGTGTAAGGTCAGCATGATTGCTGGGAAGGGATGGTCTGTAAATGCGGTCTAGCGCCGGCACCAAGGTATGTAATATGACATATTGACCGAGGTACGTAGATTTAGCTTATGGGTGCATGAAATGGTATATAATTAAGCAAGTGAAAGAAAATTTTAAATGAAATATAATAATGGTATGGTAAGGAAGTTTTAGAAGTGTACACGTGCCGAAACTTAATTCTACGGACATAAGGTGGTGATTACACGAAGACACAAAACTAGTATGTGGATTGTGTACCCAGCCAGTACACAAGAAACATATGACGTTCGTGAGACCGTGATAGTTGTCACAGGTATCTCCGTTAGAATTAGGTAGCCGGTGGGCGTGTGGCTGAAATGAGTAATAAGACTCTCGGGAGATCGAGAGTACTATGTAAGAATGAAAAGTGTGAATGATAAGAATGAAGAATGTTGAATCTGTAAGACGGTACGGATAAACAATGTATGAAAGCAATGTTTGAATCCGCTAGACGGACTCAAAGAATGAAAGATGTGAATGCAATGCTTGAATCTGCAAGACGGATTCAAGGAATGAAATGTATGAATGCAATGCTTGAATCCGCAAGACGGATTCAAGGAATGAAATGTATGAATGCAATGCTTGAATCTGCGAGACGGACTCAAAAAAAGGAAAGATGTGAATGCAATGCTTGAATCCGCAAGACGGATTCAAGAAATGAAATGTATGAATGCAAAAATATGAATCCGCGAGACGGATTTAAGGACGAAGGAATGACCATAAATGATATGCGAACTTAAAACTTGAGTTAAGAAAAGAAAATTTTGATTAAGCCACATATTAGATACGTTGTTAATTGACTCGTGTGAGTCGGAATGAATGACAGGATACAACCCGAACGATAACTTAAGTATGGCCGGGAAGGGGAAGTTCTGCAAAAAGGTTAATGAAATAATTTTAAGAATAAAAGAATTAGGAGCATTTAAAACCCCAAATAAAATAAGTATGGAGAAAAAGTAATAATGATGAGTATCGATGGAAAGTGCTAATTTTGATGTTGGGCTTGTTGGCCATGTTCATTTGAACAAGGCATTGTTGAAAGAATGCGCATAGGCGGGTGCTCAATAAATCAATGGAAGCAATCAATGTAAGTATTACATGAACCCATGAAGAAACGGGCCGACTCGGGCCACAAACCGTTGGCATACACGACGAAGTCAAGGTTAGTAAGATGTTTAGCTTGTGATTATGAGTAAGTATTGATGTAAATAAATGATTATAGTATACCTATGATGATATGTTGACCTCTCGTATGAACATTAAGATAATTAGAAGTAACATTAGTAATGGGATGCTAAGGATGTCTCAAAGCAAATAAAATGAAAGATTGTACATGATGTATGAGTAGAATGAAATAAATCGAGTAGAATGAAATAAATCGACTTATTTCGATATATGAAGGTAATATGCTTAAATAGGAAGCTAGAGACAAGCCGTAAACTTAAAATCAATACGAGTAAGGATTGTATACTTTTGGATTAAGTTCAATGAATGAAATGCTTGGGATGATATGTGCTAGAAACTAGCAATATGAAATGGACACTAATAAGAGCTCTGGAATAGAGTCTTACATAAGTATTGTGAATGAACAACTTGAAAGGGGTAAGAGTAGAATTGGTTTGATTCGAATAAGGAAGGTTTCGGGGACGAAACCTCATTTAAGGGGGGTAGACTTGTAACGCCCCAAAACTCGAATTATTAAAATTGTTAGTAAGACCCCATGTCTAATAAAATAGAATGTAATAACTAGGTTATTATACCTAGTCAAATGTTTAGCAAAACAAGCAAAGGTATAAACTTGAGGGACCAAAGATGGACAAGGGGAAAGTTATGTTTTAAATTAATAAAAACACACACAAGCACACACATCTCATGTGTGTTATGGAACGATCAGAAGGGGCTCCATAGGAGCCAAGCCCTAATTCTTCAAAAGCTTCAAATCAAGGGATGATTCAAGGCTCAAATTCGCAAATAAACATGGAATAATGATCACCATCACAAGGGGATCGTAAGGTATGTCTTAGAAGTTAGATTGGTGATCTTTCACGAAGTGGGTTTGGATGTAAATCGCGAATTTGTATGAAATTGAGAATGGGTGTGTGTTAGAATCGTCATATTGGACATGGGTTATGCATGATTTAGGTTAATTTGATGTTTTTGGGTGAAACTCATTTGTTATGATGAAGATGATGACATGGGTGAATCATCCATGTCCAATTTTGCTTAATATTGATGTATTTTAATTTGCATGATGGGTTCTTGTTAGAGGAGTTAAAAGAAATGTAATACTAGTATGTTTGATGTTTATGCATAATGATTCGTGTTGATTAGGAAGTGGAATTTGATGAATTGTGTATGAGATTAGGAGATTGTGCATGAAATAGTTGTACCTTATGTTTAGAAGGTAGTACATACACCAAAGGCATGATAATATTATGAAGAACTTAAGTTTAGATCACTAGTAAGTGATTAATAATGTAGTAGTGAAGTGGGTTTTAAATAATGTGATGTAAATTGATGATTTACTTATGCTAATGATGTTTAGAATCAAACATGTGTGTGAATGTTTAAAGAAATCGGATAAGAAATGATAGATTAGCATGTTATAAGGTTGAGGGATAAATTCCACATAAGATCCGTGTAATGAAAAGGTTGTGATGAATGATAAATAAGCTAACTATCTTAAGAATGATATATGATAGTTGATGCTTGGTAAGCGACATGGAAGCTTGGGAAAGAAGCGAGTCAAATGGAACTTATGTGCACGGGAAGCGTACTCGGATGCAAGGTAAGTAAAGCTTACACCCTTTTGTAGAATATTTATTTATCGTATAGATTAAGAGCATGATAACCCAATATATCAAGAATGATGTTTCGACAAGCTTGACACGGGTCAGAACATGTGACCATGTCAAGAAACTAAGTTTGAGGGTTAAAAAGGGTATTACGGTAACTTTGACTATGAGTTAATGAAGAAATAAGTTACAAGGGAGGAATAATGACTAATTACAACCCCAGAAGGATGAAATTGTCTTTTAAGACCAATTCGGACAATGGTGAAGATATCACCATTTGGCAATGGCGACTAATGATTGTTTTGTTAAGTACTATGTATTCACAGGATGAATGGCGAAAGGATTTGCATTGCTATTAATTAGCAATTAAGCGGATAAGCATTATGACGGGTCATAGCTTTGACACGATCCAGGTAAGTGTGATTAGAGTCATGGTTAAGCCGTAGGAATTGTTAAGAAATGGATGGAGTCCTTTGTTGCAAAGGATAGTCCTTTGTTGCAAAGGATGAAACAAAGTTGACCAAAACGCCCTCGATGGGTATATCGGGTAAACAAGCTTCGAAATTGTTTAGAAATACGTTGTTTGATAAGTGAAATGTTTTAGACAAGTGTGAAATTGAGAAGTATGGTTTTTGTTAGTCATAGACCTTAAAATGCGCAAATACCCTTAATGGGTCAAAATAAGCTTTTGAGCGAAAATAGGTTAGGAGGATGCAAGGCATCCAAGGATTTAATCTTTATGATTGGTAATATTGAAATCATAAGGTTTCCGGAAAATTTGGGTCAAATAAGCAAGTTATGTTGGTAAATGCATAAATGGGTCAAAACTTGTAAAAAGGTAATGAGCCTAGAGCTTTAAGTGAATATTTTCCTTAAACCGGATGTTGGATTTCAAGTTCATAGGATAGAATGTGAATTTACAAGCATGTAGGAAGAAACGGGAGGTTAAACGGGTAAACGGTTCAAAAGTTATGCGAGTTTTAGTGCGTTCGAACGACGAAAACAACACAGCAGGAAAACTGATTTTCGAGAGGCCGTAACCTACGCCCAGATAGGCCGTCGCCTACGACCCCTCGAAAGTCAGTTTTTGTTGACGGGTTATTTTGCTGCCTACGGAGGTTTTTGGCTACGTGTAAATGCAAGGGCCGTCGCCTACGACCCCTAGGGCCGTCGCCGACGCCCTCCCCATGTCCTAAAAGCTGAAATTTTGTTATTTATGTGATTTATGCATCGTAGGCTTCGGTATATTATCCGTGGACTACGGTGGGCCTCCCAAACATGATTTTTATCGTTCCTTTGATGTATATGGGCTATAAATCTAAGTCCAAGTCCCATGTGATTAATGTATGAGTATGTAAGAGGTAAGCAAGATATTGAACGTGTACATAGGAACATATGTACGTATGTAGTTGTGTATTTATGTATATATGAAGATACGTAGGAGTATATGCATGTATTGTAGAGATGTAGAAATGTAGGCACGTATGTAAATGTTTATGTATGTATGCATGAGGGTGCGTATGAGAGAATGCAAATATGTAGAGGTATAGGAAGGTATGTACGTATGTAGATGTGGATGTATGCATGTAAGAACGTAAGTATGCATAATTTAGATACGTAGAGGTTTAACGTTACTAATTATGCGTTTGAGGTTGGTATGTCATGCAGGAACGAGTACATCGGATTCTTACGAAATTTAAGCCGAACCCGGAATAAGATGATGAGAAAGGATAGTTGGATGAACTAATGTTAAATTGTCGAACGTTATTCAATCTTTAATGTTATATGACATTGTCATTGACTAATGGCTAAGTTGTATGTGATGCCACAGGTGCAACACGGACTTCTTCTGCTGCTAAGGAAGTGAAGCGGACGTAGATCGAGTCAAGAGCAAGGATTGTACGGATAGATCGGTCACATAGTTGAAGTATATAATGTCTAGAAATCTAAATTTTAGTATGAATGTTGTGAATTCTTTTATAGAACGTTTAACATTTTTAGAATTTGGATCCTTCGTGAAAGTAATGTCGTTAATAAGGAAAGAAATTTTAAAGCTCTTTTTCCGCTGCGTCATTTTTAAGGTTAAACGTGTTAGGGTGTAACAGTATAAAGATGGATCGCACTACTATTGTTGCTAACTTCACCACCTCCAACTCTAAGAAGAGGAAGAACAATTATCAAAGAAAGGATGCTTCCAAAGTCCAAAGGCCAAATCCTAATACAAGTGCACCTTCCAGTTCTAAGAGCTCCTTAGGCAAACCCTACCGCAAGTTCTGTAAGAAGACAGGACGTAAGCAAAAGGAATGCCCTGACTTCAAGGAGTGGCTGGCTAAGAAAGGTAACAATTTTTTCATGATACTTGAGTCCTTTAATTTAAATCTTCCTGCTAATTCTTGGTGGTTTGATTCTCGTTCTATGGTTCATGTAACCAACTCTACTCAGGGATTCCTTTCAATCCGAAAGTTGGGAAGAAACCAAAGAACACTTAAAGTTGGGGATGATCGGGAATTAGAAGTGAAGGCCATAGGAACATTACAATTATTTTTGAAAAGTAGTAGTTTATGTATTAAACTTTATGATACCTTATATGTTCCTGAGGTAACTCGGAACCTTGTATCAGGACCAAAGTTAGTCATGGACGGTTTTGTTGTTTCCCATGGTCATCGCAAACTCTCTATTCTCTATGATTCCATTGTTTATGGTACTGGTATTCTGGATGGTGGTCTCTATAGATTAGAACTAGATGATAATTTTTCCAAATCTTTGTTGTCATATAATATTAATGAATTACTTACAAAGATGAAACAGAATCGAGACTTAGAGACTTCATCTATGTTGTGGCATCAACGTTTAGGCCACATCTCAAGAGAACGATTAAATCGTCTCGTAAAGGATGAAGTCTTACCTCCTCTAGATTTCACTGATTTTGGAACATGTGTCAAATGTCTTAAAAGCAAAATCACATTAGCGAATAAGAAAGGTGCCACTAGGAGCTCTAATCTATTAGAACTCTTTCATACTGACATTAGTGGTCCCTACCAAATCGCTGGCATAAAAGGACATACTTCATTTAGCACTTTCATTGATGATTATTCTCGTTACATGTACTTGTATCTCATTAAGGAAAAATCTGAATCTCTTACAACTTTTAAAGATTATAAAGCTGAAGTTGAAAAGCAATTAGATCGTCAGATTAAAGTTGTGAGATCAGATAGAGGCGTTGAATATTATGGAGGACATATTGATGTGGGTCAAGCTCCTTGTCCATTTTATAAGTTTTGTAATGGCCAGGGGATTGTGAACCAATACACCATGCCTGGTACACCTCAGCAGAACGGTGTAACTGAATGAAGAAATAGTACCCTTATGAAAATGGTGCGCAGTATGTTAGCCAACACTAATTTACCATTATTCCTCTGGACTAAAGCGTTGAAAGCAGTTGTTCATATACTCAAAAGAGTTCCTTCTAAGTCTGTCCCTAAAACTCCTTATGAACTTTGGATAGGAAGGAAACCGAGTCTTAAATATATGAAAGTATGGGGCTACATTGCTGAAGCAAAACTCTACAATCCTTTCCTAAGGAAACTTGACCCTAATTGTTGAAACCAAGCGTGCTGCATTCCTGGAGGATTTCAAGGTCAGTGGGAGCAGTACCAACCCTTACGAAGAATTGCAAGAAGTACAAGACGCGGGGAGGGGGGGGGGAGACTCGTCGCTTACCATTACTCCGTTTACTCCTCTTGTACCCAATGCAACAACGACACCTGAAGCTACTGCACTGATTCCATCTCCACAATCAGAACCCATTATACCTCATAACGAAGGAACATCAAACGCTCAAAACCAAGACAACGCTGAACCCGATAATCAACTCAGGAGGTTATCTAGGCAAAGACGGCCTACTAATTGGGATGATTATGTTACCTACCTGACTGAAATGGATGCTGGAAAGGTCAATGATCCTATCTCTTATATTGAAGACATTAGCAGTGATCATTCTTCTGAATGGAATAAAGCAATGATTGATGAGCTTGAATCCATGAAGAAAAATGACGTTTGGGATTTGGTAGAATTACCAAACGGAGTCAAACCTCTAGGATGTAAATGGGTGTTCAAAACAAAACTAGATTCGAATGGGAACGTTGAACGCTATAAAGCGAGATTGGTTGCAAAGGGCTACACTCAGAAAGAGAGAATTGATTATCAAGAGACGTTTTCACCTGTCTCTCTTAAAGATTCATTAAGGATCGTTATGGCCCTAGTAGCTCATTTTGATTTGGAGCTGCATCAGATGGACGTCAAAACTGCTTTCCTTAACGGAGACTTAGATGAAGATGTTTACATGAAACAACCTGAAGGCTTTAAACCTGAAGGTCAGGAGCATCTAGTCTGTAAGTTGAAGAAATCCATTTACGGGTTAAAACAAGCATCACGTCAATGGTACCTAAAGTTTGATGTAGTCATGAAGAAACAAGATTTTATAAAGAATCAAGTGGATCAATGCACCTACCTCAAGATGAGTGGGAGTAACTTTACTATACTTATCATTTACGTAGATGATATTCTATTGGCAAGTAATAGTTTAGATATATTGCATGAGTCGAAGCGGTTACTCTTGCATAACTTCGACATGAAGGATCTCGGAGATGCTTCTTACGTCATTGGCATCAAAATTCACCGAGATAGACACAAAGGGATCTTAGGATTGTCTCAAAAGACTTACATAGATCGTGTCCTTACACGTTACAACATGCAACAGTGTAAGCCCTCAGTCGCTCCAGTAGTTAAGGGAGATGTTTTCGGTTCATTCCAGTGTCCGACAACAGAGTTTGAAAAGGAGCAAATGAGCCAAATACCTTACGCGTCAGTAGTCGGGAGCCTGATGTATGCTCAAGTTTGTACTCGCCCATATATCGCTTATATTGCTGGAATGCTAGGCCGTTATCAGACTAATCCTGGCCTAGATCACTGGAAAGCAGCTAAGAAGGTCCTTAGATATCTGCAAGGGACGAAAGACTATAAACTGACTTATAGAAGAAGTGATCATTTAGAAGTGGTAGGTTATTCTGATTCTGACTTTGCCAAATGCAAAGATGACAAGAAATCCACCTCGGGCTACATGTTTATGTTAGCAGGCGGACCTATCTCATGGAAGAGTCATAAACAACAGTTAACCACAACTTCCACAATGATGGCAGAATACATTGTTGTTTACAACGCAACCTGTCATGGAATGTTGCTTAGAAATCTGATCACTGGACTCAAATCATTAATTCCATTTTTAGACCATTGAAGCTTTACTGTGATAACTCAGCTGCCGTTAGTTTCTCGAACAGTAACAGTTCGACTGGAAACTGGTTTATATCTAGATACAAAATATTTGTTCGTACGTGAACGAGTTGAGGAAAATAATCTTTGAATTAAGTATATTAGTACTAAAGATATGCTTGCGGATCCGATGACTAAAGGTCTCCCACCTAAAGTTTTCGAAGAACATGTATCGAATATGGGACTTACTAAAGGCCTTATTTAATGGCATATTTTACTAGCTTATGCTTTAATTAATAAATTTCCTCAGTTTGATTTTGTATGTCTCTAACATATGTTCTGCTGGTGTAATGACATATAGACAAATATAAATACAAATCAGACACTAAAGGGCTTATGCGTATTTTGATCATAATTGTTAGGTTTTAAATTGAGGCTATAGTATGACTAATGGGGGTCCTGAGTCGAATAATGATTCAACGGTTGTATTTCTCTGCTATAGTTTTTGGTTTAAGGCTAAAATGAGTGTTAATTCTTGGCCAGGCTCATCTAATACTCATGATAAATGATTACTCGGCTAAGTGGGAGAATGTGAGATTAAATATATAACTATTATAATATTTTATCTTGTAGCCATTATAATCATTTATATTATATAGATCAAAATATATTAATAACCTATTAATAATTAGTTGGTAATTGTTGATGGACCATATTACCCTTATTAACTAATTAGGTTTCCTCTTTGGTGTATATATAAGGAGATTATTGGAGAGTAAGGGTTAGACAATTACACAAACCCTAATAACACATAACATCAATTCGGCTCTCTCTCCACATCGAAACCTCCCTTGTTTCGATTTCATCACCATCATAATCTTACACCCTAAGGAGGAACCAGATCATCTTGACAAGTATGTCAAACTCAATGGCTGCATCTCTGACTGGATTCTCTGCTGGCCTGTCTGCAGTAACATGTATGTTATTCATGTTTTCCATTATATTTAAACAGAACTGATCAACAATCACCACAAACCCTTGTATTCTAATCTAGTTACGAAATGCCAATCTTTGTAACACCATCCACATAATTTGTATAGAAGTCATTATATCGACCACATGAATACACTTATTTCTCCTTTAAAGTAAGATAGAAGGTGAACCATGACATAAAAAGGAAGGTTGAAAGTATATCTATGTGGCTTAGGGCGAAAGGTATGCAAGCGGGAAAAGAGATCAAGAGGCCCTCATGTCAACAAGATGCATGCTCATGCCAACAAGACTTGTATGAACATGCCCGTGTGTGCGCATGTGCATGTTCGTGCTTGTTAACTTTTCCTCCTACAGGCTTACATGTATGGTGTTGACAACCAAGTCTGAGAAAAGTACACGTACGAGAGGGGACAACTGACTGTTGCTCGGCCACACGTCCACTTGCACATTCGTTCTCGACCATATTTTTGCACTATAAATAAGAGAGGCCTCTCCGCCATTTGACCATCCACCCCCACAACACCACAAACTCTAGCAACACTTTAAAGAGGAACCTAAGTGATTCTCTTCTCTCTTCTACTCCATTCTTCCACGTCAACAAGGTTTTGTACTTAGATTAAGAAGCACATTTTTAACACTAGACTTCGAATTTGGTTGATCATTAGTGATCACACCATGGTTAATCCGCCGAGTGTTAGTTATTGTATAATGGAAACTTGTGGCTAGTCTTCTTGTATCACTTTGGTGTAGATGAACCTTTATGTTAATTTATAATATTTGAAGTTTTGTCTTTTATGTTTTGTCTATACATTTGAATTTTTAAACAAAATTATCAATTATTGAATAGAATTAATACTTCGGTTTTGAACTTGTGTGTGTATATGTTCACCCGATGTAGTCATTGCACACGTTTCGGGTTGTACATCTTTATAAAAATTTGGTGACACACAAGAGATGATGGATAGAGTTTAATCTCTTAAGTTTACAATTTCAAAGCCATGAAAATCATAGATATTGTGGAATTGGGCTTTGTGTCTTTGAATAGTAACTTAACTTTTGCATGGTTATATTCTGTAACAATCCTCAATAAACCGTCATCCTCGATTATTTTCCGACACCCTAGTATATGTTAAAATATCCCAATATGTCTTTAATTATTACCCGTATGTGAAAACCGAGCCTGAAATACGTTATACTATTAAAAATAAAATATAAAATCTGAAATATAAGTTGAGGCGGGCCGCGTAGGATCCCACCTCAACCTTACGCGGGCAGTATCAAGGCTGAAACTTAGTTCGGTGAAATTTTAAGATAAGGCGGGCCGCGTAAGCTCACCTTAAATCTTACGCGGGCCGCTAGAGATCATTAAACGCGGAGACACCCTGAGCCGACACGTGTCGACATCGTGGCGGACCTATACGCTGACCCAGCTAAGCTACATGTTGACCGGGTGTTGACGCGGGCCGCGTAAGGCTTCGCCTTGCCTTACGCGGGCCGCCTGAAAGTCGAATTCAGCAAGTATAAATAGATGGCATCGGATTTCATTTCAGTTCGCTCACAATTTCAATCTCCAATCACAATTTCTGTAGGAAAGTTATAATAGTCGGGTATTATACCCCTAATTAGCGAAGTTCTACTCCGTTGTAAGTATTATAACACCTGGATACGTATTAGATACGCTGCCCGATTGATTTAGGGTTCCGTAACGGCCGTCGTGGTTCTGCCCGACGTAGTCGTTGGAATGCCGTCTCGGGGAGGGTATTACTAATGTTAAAATGGGTTATTATACTAACACGTGTGCTTTTGTGTAAATTATAGATTGTCACCAGGAAACCTTACGAAAAACCTAAAACAGCAATGTGAGTTGATCCGCTTTTTGTTAACAGTTTTTACAAAACCTTAACTATTTACAATGCAATTTAGCAGTGATTGAGTCTTTGTAATTCTACAATTACTGCCGGTATGTTGGGGTTTTGTATACAAAATGTGAGTAACGTTACCATTGGACAAAGAGTTAGCCAATGTGTAATATGACCCTCTAGTCAGACTTGACACTACTGAATGAGTAATTGGGTAGATATAAACATTGTAATCGCCCTCAATACTGTTAAGTGAAATTAAATGTTCTTGATTAAACTGGGATTCACTCACCAGTATTTCCCACTGACAAAATGTCTTTAAAACGCGTTTCAGGTAACAAAATGTGAAAGCCAATTAGAAGCCAGCTGGACAGCACTAAAGGCTTGGAAAAGTGGCTATAAAAGTTACCTAAATAAAGAAGGTGTTTTAATTAAATAAAAAAATGGGATTTATTCCTATAGACTTATTGTAATAAGAAACTTGGGTTTTACCCCATTGTTTAATATTATAAAAAGGTGGGTTTTTTTTACTCTGATAAATATTTCCTAACTACGGTCCTGATGAAAAATTCCGCTGCCAAATTGGATAATAACGTGATACCACCGAAACTGGCTCGCGACCGCTCGTTCCCGGGAATCAGGGATCGGGGGTTGCGACAGAAGGTGGTATCAGAGCTATGCCACTGATTCAGCCACAGAAGTGTTCTGCTTTCATCAAAATTCGAAGTGTTAAAAAATAAATTACTGAAATACATGCATAATTGTATTTTCTTGTTACGTGTTATCTGACTATCTGTTAGTTTACAGTATGAGCGACCAAGGACCATCTGACGCGTATTGTCAATTGTCTGGTTCACCTAGGAGCGAAGGCGCCTCCTCTTCTCAGCCTGCCCTCTCAGGGTACTCTGCTGATACGGAAGAAGGAATCTTTGTGTTTAAGGCTCAGTCTGATGAGCCATTTCCTCAGAAAAATAGGGGATGGTTCAGTAGGGGAGCACACGAGAGTAGGAAACGTATGAAAAAGTTACAGGAACAGCGAGTGTTAGCCGCAGCAAAAAGAGAAACCAATGCCTATGCCCAGGATATGCTCAATAGGGGTATAGCTAATATCTATATTTTAGCAACCACTGCAGCTGACCCAAACCTGGAGCAAATGCTAGCACCCCAACCACAACCGATGACATCATATAGTAGTTTGTACAAACCACCATGATGACATCATCCCCAAGAACTCAGATCTAGAGATTTCACGGTGAAAAGCGTGATTTCAAAGGAGAATCATGTAGAGAATGAAGTGTAGATCAAGAAAGTACAAGAATCTGGTGTAAAACGTACCGAAATCGCCGATAAATAGAAGAAAAGTGGTGTGCGTGCGTCTGAGTCGAGTGAGGCTGTCACATTAAGGACTGATGTGACAGGCCTATTTATAGTATGTAAGAGAAGGACTAGGGTGGTATGCAGCGGATCGGATAGCGAGTCGATCGAGTGGCCATCCGATCGCCAATTCCTGATCAACCCATGGAAATAGAAAACCTTGGAAATCAAATAGAAATGCCTGATTTCAACCCGGAGGAGATACCTCGGGTACCTGCACCAAATCCCCTAGACCCAAACAATTACGACCCCTGGTGGGACGATGTTAGGGACTATGTGCAACGTTACCCGATACAGGAAAATGTGCCAATACCCAACTTAGGAGCCTACCCAGGGTTAGATCCTCAAGATCCCTATAACGTTAGTGATGCATACATTAAGGAGATCTTAGAAAATCCCTACCCATACCAGGCCCCTATACCTCCATACTAGGAACCCGTATCCCAGATTCCAAACCAAGTCCTAAAACCTGCACCCCCAATGAGTGCAGAAAACGTACAAGAACTTAGGACTTTCGGTGAGGAAATTTTAGAAAGCAGTGAGAGAATGCGACAGGTGGGAGAGCGTCTTGTATGGAAATACGACGAACACAATATGGATTTTTGGATGAATCCATATCCATGAATGTGATGGTGGGAACGGTAGTAATAATAATATAATATAATATAATAATAATATATGTGTGTATGTGTTAAAAAAAACTATGGATGCATATTACTAGTATGGTAGCTTTACATTTCAGTCGGTATTGTAATTTTAATTTCAGTACTGGTGTGTAATAGATGCATAATATATCAATAGAGTAAAAGTTGCAATGCTCGACGCTTTTGACCAAAAGTGCATGTCATGTGATTAGCTATATTCAAATATTATTTGTGATATTAATATTTGATAAATTTTTAAAATTCAGATGGACAACGAAGTGAATCAAGAAAACCAGAATCATAATATTCAGAACGACAACCACTCGAATAATGATAATCTGAATAATGAGAATCCGAACAACAATGGAAACCAAATGGATAATAGTGTCGTTCAACACATAATGGCACAAGAAATTATAGATGCAATGCCATTTATTATTCAAACAGTTCAAGAAGCGAATAATAAAAGTAAGCATAGCAGTAAGCGACCAACTGAACCGGAACACAGCGTGAATAATGGACCCGTACTTCAGGTGCCCATTCCCAAAAGAAGAAGAACCATGCCATATGGTTATTCTTACAAAGAATTCTGGTCCTGTAAACCAATAGAATTCTCGGGCAATGAAGGACCCATTGCAGCTCTACGCTGGATAGAGAAAACTGAAGCTGTTCTGAAAATAAGCAAATGTGCTGAGGAAGATAAGATAATGTTTGCTTCTAATTTATTTAAGAATTCAGCCGTAGAATGGTGGAACACTATCCTCCAGTCACGAGGAAGTAATAGGATATATAACATGGAATGGGAGGAATTCAAAAATATGGTAGAAAGGAAGTTCTGCCCTCCCAATGAAAAGGAACAAATAGCAAACAAATTTCTGAATTTTAGAATGACCGGGGTAGATAGTAAGGGTTATACTACCACATTCTTTGAATATGCTAGAATAGTACCAACCCTTGCATCACCTGAACCGGTATTAATCTCCCGTTACATCTGGGGATTAATTGGAGAGATTAGACACGTAGTCAAGGCAGCTAGACCCCAAACCATAGAAGAAGCTGTATAACTAGCCAATACCTTTGTTGATGAACTGGTACGTACTAGAGAAGAAGACCAGAGGAGAAACCTAGCACAAAGGCTTACTCAAGAATTCCATTCTGGGAATTTCAACCGTAAGAATATGGGTTCTACATCTGCACCTTATTGCAAGTATTGCAAAAGGAAACATTCTGGAAAATGCTCCATCTATTGCAATTTCTGCAAAATATCAGGTCACAAGGAAGAAGACTGCAGGAAGAAAGCCAATAGCAGGGTATGCTTCAACTATGGGGAAAGACCAACTGTCCGAAATTGGCTCCAGTTGCAAACAACAAGAATCCTAAAAATGCTAGAGCATTCGTTCTAACTGCAGATGAAGCCAGGATGATTCCGGACTCTGGTGCAAACCAAAGTTTTATTAATACTTCGTTTTGCAAACTTCTAAATCAATCATTAACTAAACTACCAGAAGAATGTCTAGTAGAGACAACAAATGGAGAAACTGTCACACCCCGAATTTCCACGTGTCACCGGTGGGCCCGGTGGGGGTATGGTGACGTAGTTGGCATCGTCATAGACAAACAACACAATATAATAATGCACAGCGGAAGCAAAGATAGATTCATTTCAACTTTAAATAAAATGTAATATTAAATATCACGAGTAGTTGAAACGGATCCACAGGCGGATCAAATAAAATAAGATAATTGTTCAACAGTTTTATTGTCGTCCAAGCTTGCGAGACTTATTGTGGACGCTCTAGAAGACAGCCAGCCTAGTACGTGTAGTACCTGCACTTAACCTTTTGGGAAAATACGTCAGTTTACACTGGTAAATACAAATTAACTGACTCATTTTGAAAAGGATTGAAAATTGATTTAAATGCACATGGCATAAAATATTTTTATAACTTGGGATAATTATGCAATATAATCTTGTGAACGAATTACATGTTACTTGTGCGTTCAGTAGCCCGGATCTTGTCCGGGTTAAAGATCAATAGACACACCACATTAAAGAGTTATACACTGACAGGTGTACGCCTACACCTCGTGCTCTGGTCGTGGCCATCCCGTAAGATGATGCCAAGGATATCTGGGACATGGTCATTAACCCCCCAAAGGCTTAAAGTAAAACAAGACTGTTTAAACGAGCCGATCAAATTATTCAATTGAACACCCAAGGGTGCAAGATTTGTACGCTCGATCAAGCGGTATTCTATATACCGTAACCCAAGCCCGTATAGGGAAAATAAGTTAAAAGTATTTACCTTAGTAAGTATGAATCACAATTGGCAAGTGAGGGTAGCTTTTACTGGGCCTCCTATTCTGGAACAAAGGTTTATAATAATCTATTAGATTTCTAACGGGTCTTTTATTTAAGCCTAAGCTTGACCGGTTAGTTTTAAGGACGATACGGTTCAAGCGCACGATTAAGCGAAGACCGGATAGAATGTGATTTAGACCCGACAAGTTTGAATACTTGTATAATATGGGTATACTAAATACATTCTGGATTTTGAGACAAAAATGATAACGTTTGACCCGTTTCGGTCAATTTATGCAAACTAGTTACATAAACAGAACCGAGCGCTAAAAGAGCGTTACGGGTAGTCAAAAGAGTCATATGCAAGTTCCCTGAGATAATATGCTTTAAATATGATATAATATCAGCAAGTTATGTTCTATTATGCCCCGAATAAATTTAAACTCAATTTATGCCTTATAAGGGCATTTTGGTCATTTAAAAGGTTATAAAAGAGTTAAATTGGAATTCTGAGTTACAGGTCTGATTTATACAGTAAATATACTTAATTTGATATATTATAACACTAGGGTATGACCCATATACAAAACTTATCATTTAAAATCAAACTATGCACCGTAGGGGTATTTTAGTAATTTCACAAGGGCTAAAAATGTCAAAACTGGAAACCTGAGTTCAAAAACTTCTACTTACTGTTATTTTATAAAAATATGCTAAATACATCAGTAGGTATTAACCGTATATGTTTAATATGGGTATAGCGCATACTATGCGTTAAAACGCTTAGAAAGGCGATTTTAGAGCCGTTTCCGGGTTTTTAAAAGAAAGCTGAGATTTTTATATTTCCAGAATGCTCAAAATAATTTATTTAACAAATAAAATCAGTAGAAAAAGGTTTGGGGTCAAAAGGATGCATAAAACTCATTTTATGGCTTAAAAGGTCAAAACCGGTATTAACCGAATCAAACTTAGAGACCTATGATACGATCAGCCAAAAATTAAATAAAAATCTTCAAAAATCCCAAAATATTATATATCATCAGTGGGTAAAAAGTTTTATATCAAAAAGTGGCCTTAAATAGGTTATACGCTAAATGCGCCGTTTATTTAACATAAAGCTATAGTTTTACGATATCGGCCATAACTCTAACTCCGGACCTCCAACTGATATCAAATTTTCGGTGCAAGTTTATAAATCAGTAATAAAGGTTTCTACTCTTTCATTTTTCCAAAAATCACGTTTTATAACAAAAAGGGCAAAATAGTCAACTTTAAGCATAAATCGGAAACATGCATATGAATCGGTTAAGCATGGAATCAAGTTGTAAAATTCCAGAGAGTTAAACATAAATATAAATGGTTCAAAATAAGCTCTAATGCATATCTCAAACATGCATGCACGGATCCGAATCGAGAGTCAAAGAAAAAGTCGTTTTATAAGACTTTCGGTTCCGATCCGAGTTTATACTAAAGATTGTCGAGTTGATCATGATAAAACATATTCTTACATTCATTATAAAGTTATTTTTGATGATCAAACTGATTGCATGTCATATACATTACCATTTATGCTAGATTTCTCAAAAACAAGTTCTGTTGACTTTTTAAGAACAACTTTGACTCGACAATAATCATGCTTAGAGTGGGAATCAGAGAATACCCTTTTGAGGGTTTGTTTCCCACATAAATACCAACTTGTAGGTACTTTCAATTTGAGAAATGACTGAGCCATTTTCGTTTAATCGAAAAGTCAAACTATAACTATGACGGATTGACTTTTGGCTAATAATCAAAGCTAGAACGAATTAGAGAAGGTTATGAATGCTTACAAGAGTCCTAATGAAGCTTAGTTATCACTATGAAGGTGCCTTGTCGTCCAGAAAGCTCAAGAAGTTGCCTTGTGAATTCTTGAAAGTTGTATGTGTTCTTGGTTACTACTCAAGACCTCAAAAAGTGAAGAATTGATCTGATTTTAATGTGTTTCAGATGTCATGAGAGAGCCACAGGTGTCCTAGCATGCATGTCCTTCGATTGGTGAGTTTTGGAGGTGGTGCAAGCTGTAAACAACTCAAAAATCGGACCCAAATAGCTCAATTCGCATTTTCTGTCGCTGGCAGTGGGTCGCGACCCGCTTAAGGATGCCCAGGCGGGCCGCCTGGGACTTGCAGATCCACAAAAGTTTGCTAAAAGTTGCAGTTTGGTCCCTGTTCTTCGTATACGATGTTTTGGCCACTTATTTTGACCCTTAGATCCTCAAATCTGATTTTTAAGAACCTTGGGACATTTACCAACATGGTAATGTCCTCGGTTAACTTTGCGCTCACCCGAAATGTCATGAAATTCGACGTTGACGCTTTTAACCCCTCAAGTACGGTTTTGGCCATAACTTTCTCATACGATAACGAAACTTCATGAAATTTTTACCACATATTCTAGTGAGTATATTCTAGCATTACAAAGCTTCGGGGCTGCCAAAAGATCACTCAAAGGTATAAATTCAACATGTTGACACTTTTAGTCCCTGTAGTTTGTAATTCCTCACTTTCGTGCATTTTCCGCTTCGTATGATCCATGATCTATCCGTTTAGGGTTATAAACACCATGTAGGGTTATTATAGAGTCTATTTATCCATTGTTGACAATTCGGACCCTTATATTCCATAGTTTTCACTTTTTGTCAACTTTAGTCCCTCTAAAGTATGTTTTCACATATTCAAAGCCTATGACACGTGTCAATGCATTATTGGATGAAATTTTTCGAGGTGTTACAGAAACCGTTACGATTTCTGAAATCTTGCAGGGAGCAAGAATATAAATTTTTAATTAAAAGTTTATTGCAAACCTTTATCCAATGAATCTGGCAGGATTTGATGTTGTATTAGGAATGGATTGGTTAATAGCCAATAAAGCCAGTATTTTATGTGATCAAAAGTCAATTCAAGTAAAATCACCAAGAGGTGAAAAGATCACAATTAAGGGAGATAAGCCATCTAGATCCACTAAATTCATCTCTGTGATGAAAACTGCAAGTTATATAAGAAAAGGATCTATAGTGTATTTGATTTCTATAATCACTAACACTAAAGGAAAAGAATTAAAAGACATTCTGTAGTGTCTCAGTTTTCAGATGTCTTTCCAGAGGAATTGCCAGGACTGCCGCTAGACAGGGAAGTTGAATTCAGAATCCACCTGCTACCAGGGACAGCACCGATTGCCAAAGCACCTTAGCGTTTGGCACCCGCTGAAATGCAGGAACTAAAGAACCAATTAGACGAATTGTTGAAGAAAGGATTCATACAGCCAAGCTCATCGCCATGGGGAGCACCGATTTTATTTGTCAAAAAGAAGGATGGATCAATGCGTATGTAGATTAACTACCATGAATTGAACAAGGTCACGATTAAGAATCGGTATCCATTGCCAAGGATCGATGATCTGTTCGATCAACTTCAAAGAGCTCGATTTTTCTCTAAAAGTGATTTAGATCAGGATATCATCAATTAAAGGTACAGGAAGAGGATATTCCTAAAACCGCATTTAGAACAAGGTATGGTCATTATGAATTTACTGTCATGCCATTTGGTTTAACCAATGCCTCAGCCGCATTTATGGACATGATGAACCGAATATGTAAGCCATATTTGGATAAATTCATAATTATCTTCATAGATGATATTCTAATTTACTCTAAGAGTAAAGAAGAGCATGCAAAGCACTTTCACTTATTTTTAAGTCTGTTAAGAAAGGAAAAGCTTTACGCCAAGTTTTCAAAGTGCGAGTTTTGGTTAGAACAGGTACAATTTCTTAGACATTTAGTTAACTGATGTGTATAAAATGCAACATATAAATTACATCAAATGAGGCATAAAACTAACCCTTTTTGAGTACTAATGTTGGAAAAAGAGTGTTTTTGTCTTCCTTTTGTATTTTCAGGATTAAATGAGCTCAAATTCACAAAAGAAGCAAAAAGACAGCTAAATCTAACATAAATACAAGAAAAGGAACATAAGTGGATTGCCCGACCCCTCAACAGCATCCTCCCAAGCAAAATAGAGAAGGCAGAAGACTGAACACGCCCCGTGCTCAGCCAGCACAGGGCCGTGCCCAAGAAGCAGCAGAAAAGACAAACCTATAGAAGCTTCTATTGCCCACCACGGGGCCGTGTCCAGCGGACACGGGGGCGTGGCGAAAGTACAGCAGGCGCATTAATTGTAATTGCGAATTACAATTAATGAAGAGAGAGAGTGTCAGACAGGCACGGGGGCGTGTCCAGCGGACACGGGGCCGTGCCCGGCCTTCTGTTCAGCCTATAAATAGGAGTGCTTGGCTTCATTTCAACTCATCCCTTGGCACACCACCTCTCTCACACTTCATCCACCACCCACCACCACCATAACACCATCATCCACCACCATCATCCATTGTCCATCATAGAGTGTGTGAGTCGTCTCGGGATCCAAGATTGATCGTAAGAGTTCTTGACAATTAAGGCCATGTTTGCCTAAGTCTCTTACATCACTTGGTGAAGACAAGTGTTTAGTATAATACTTTTTATTTTTAATCTTTTGCACTTTTTATTTGGTTTTGTATTAATGACTTTAATAATTAGTTGCTTATGTTGAAGGTGATCTTTCCTTATCGTTTGTCCGTGGTGTCTTTGCATTATTTTACTGTTTATATAAAATAAAAGATTTTCACCATTCATATCTCCACAGTCTATATGGAGGTATGTTGGCTACCTGGTCGGGGGTTAAGTGAACGGTTTGGTAAGGGTCTTGCCCTTGTTCAGCGTTTAGAGGTCCTGCAAGGGACCTGGGTCAAAATTAGTAGGATCTCCTTCAATGCCCATAGGTATTGGATGGCGGGGATCCAAACTCTTTGACCCCCTCATAAGTTACTACTATTAATACTATAACCCGGCTATTTAGGACTGTATCCCTGCTGACTCAGACTACTTAGTCGAGGGTAACGTCACCGGAAAAAGCGGGGCCTACCATAATTTGCATTAATAACTTAATTCATTATCTTCCAATAATCCAACCCTTTAGGATTGTATCCTTGCTGACTCAAACTACTGGGTTGAGGGTAACGTCGCCTTCCAAAGAGGGGCCTACAACAATAACTAAGATAATCTCTTAAACAAGTGCCAAAGTGCGAAAATAATCAAAGGTTATACTAATACACGAGTCGGATCCAAGTGATTCATCTTGTCTATCTGTTTTTATTTTTATTTTATTTTTCAGCATTTAGTTAGTTTTTATTTTCTTAGTTTAAAAATCTTTTTCTAACATTTTGATTTGGTTAGACGTTGAGGATAAACCGGTACTAAAAGCTCTTGTGTCCTTGGACGACCTCGGTATCTTACCAACACTATACTACGTTCACGATGGGTGCACTTGCCCATATGTGTGTTTAGTGTTAGTAAATATCGTGTTTATAAATTTAAAACTTGGCTAAAAGTGTAAAAAGGGCTTAAATATACATCTAAATTATAACACACTTCACGCACATCAAGTTTTTGGCGCCGCTGCCGGAGACACAAGGATTTTAAGTAAGTTAGGAATCAACGGCCTAATCATCTTTTTATTTTTTCTTTTTAATTTTTAGGATTTTCTTAGTTTTTCAGCTTCTGCAGAGCTCAGCACGGGCCGTGCCCGCTGAACACGCCCCCGTGCTCAATAATTGGAACTGGCAATCCTGTTTTAAGTCAGACAGTAAGCTGAACACGGGGCCGTGCTCACTCAACACGCCCCCGTGCCCAAGATTCACTTACTGAAAACAGAACCGTTAGATCCCGGCGGTTGGTAATTTCTGACATAAACATGAGTGATAGTAATTCTTTTTACTTTCGGCACTCTTATGGTACGTGGTGTCAATTATGTGGACGCGAACATGAAGAAGTAAAATGTTACTTTCTAAATTATAGGCCCCACTACATAGACCCACCAATTCCTTATAACCTTAAGAGGGGCGAAAGTAAAAACAATCACTATCTCTCCCTCGAATGCGCCCAGCCAGATATTCTAGGGGAAATGCTCCTTAACGAGTTATTTCAACTAGAAGAGCTAATTCTAAATTGGTCAAAAGAGCTTAGGAAGGATTTTATTGATCCACCCCAAGACACTGACCATGAAGAAATGCTGGGATCGCATTCCGACAACCTCGTTGCTTCCAAAAATACCTTCATACCTAGCAAAGACTTGGACGATAGTCGTCCCTATGCCGATTGTGCCGTGAAGGACTCTCCATCGACTTCGTTCGGTGTATACATAGACCTGAGCGATTCGGCATACACCTTCTTCAACGAGAGCCCGGGAAAGGGTTGGACTTGTCCACCTAGAATGAAAATAGGAATTACCCTCACCGACAACCTCTTGCGTTCTCGCCTTAGTCTAGGACAATTAAGGTATCTTAGGCACTTTGGGGTTGTTCCAACCAGTAAGGAACCACCCGATAGCAATGAGATCCTTAGAAGAAACAAAACTCCATAAGACAGCCTCCAGACACGGGGTCGTGTCCAGGTCAACACGCCCCCGTGCTCATCTAAAATATTCTCTGCTGATTTTGTCAGAATACGGACAAAATGTGTCAGGATTTCCTCTACACACAGGGCCGTGTCCAGTGCGCTGTCGTTTTCTTTAAATGCAGCCCGATCCCTGCTCATTTTTGACCACTTCAAAAGACAGAGATTCCTGGGATCTTCACTTATACCATCCTAGGTAAGTGGTAAAAGAAGGTTCCCAAGGACCTTCTTGTCCCTTCCACTTTTATTCATTACCTCTTCTTTCAAATTTTTCAAACATTTCCTCCATGAAAGCTTGGAAGCTCCATGATTCCAACCTTTCATGAGAAGTTTGTAAGATTATTTGCTAAGGATTCTTGTTTAAAGTTAGTTGAATAACTTTGTTTTAAATTATCTGTGCTTAAAACCCAGTTGAAAATCATGAAAATAATTTAAAACTCCAAGACTCCTTAGCCTAAAATCCTGCAGACAAATGGACACGGGGCCGTGTCCGAGGCACTGTTTCATAAAAATTTAGCTTTCTTCGGTTTCTTTCTCAGAAAATGGCAAGCAGAACAAGCGGAACATCTTCAAGAAATAACCGACAAGGGAGGAGATCATCGACGGCAGAAGACTCTCTTGTAAACTATGTTTACGCCCTAAGGGAGGCTATTGATGAAATGACGGGAGTGGAGGAAGCATTGGTCGACCGTATCAACCATCTGACAGTAGGGCTGGAGGGCTGTCTCCGAGAGGTAAACCTCTTGCACCAGAGGTTAAACCTTCTCGCCTCCCCGCTTTTGGTACCTATAATAACCCAAAGGGCGTGGAACGTGGTGCCCGAGGTCGTCATTCCAGCCGAGTGGTACGCCATGCACCAAGTGCCTCCGCAAAGGGTGGTGCAAGGAGTCCCGGTGAATATTCCCCCTCAGCCACAAATTACCGAGGAAAATGAAGTCGCCTTCTTCCTTCCAAGGGAGATAGAAGAATGGCTTTAAACGACATTTAGGGAAGAAAATCTTCGGCCGGAAGTCCTACTATATCGGGAAACTATTCTCGAAATTTTCTCTTTATGATAACCTCGTGTACCTCCTGACCTATTTAGTTAAGTTTTTATTTTATCTTATTTTAGGAATATTATGTAAGATCTCTCTATGATTTCAATGAAATGATGGTTTTAAAGTTTGAATGGTCCAATAAAACACACTCATGGTGGTAAAGGATGAAAAGGGAAACGAGAAACATGGACCCATGCACAAGAACAAGGCCACGCGTCAACAATTTCTCCGTTACAGTAGGTTCAACACGGGCCGTGCTCAGCCAACACGGCCCCGTGCTGCACCCCCTGCAGAAAAATGCCCAGTTCAGGTAACTGGGCACGGGCCGTGTTCACCAGACACGCCCCCGTGTCCAGGCTTCTGTTTCTTTTCTTTAATTTTCGTTACTGGCACCTGAACACGGGGCCGTGTCCGGTCCCCACGGGGCCGTGTCCAGACAGCCAGTAACATAAAATCTTTGCTTTTAACACCATATTACACATCTAATCAACCTAAAAATTTATTTTTGGGACACATTGAGGACAATGTGTAATTTAAGTGTGGGGGGATGCTAAAACCTTGAAATTTTGCAAGTCCTAAAAACAAGCCTTACACAAAACTCTATTGGAACCGCTAATCACCCCAAATTTTTTTCAAAAATTTTCATTTTTTCTTTACTTGTCTAAAGTTTAAGTTGGGAATTCTAAGATTAATAAGGTTATATTTTTACAAGTTTACAACCAATAGCGTCGTGATAAAAAGAACCAACATACGAAAATTACGAAACGGCATGACAAGCTTAGTTAAAATTTGATTATATATACTTGATCACATAGAAAAACCCATTCCCACAAAAAGTGAGTTTTGAGCCTTTATTGAGCATACAAATACACATCTTTAAACTAAATGCTCATTTTTCGTTTCTTGTGTGAATAGCCGCTTGGTTCTTACGACTCTAGAACTTGCCACGACGATTCATTCCCGGTCCTTATCAACTTAAACCCAAGTAAGTAAATGATGGAGGCATTAGGACTAACCCTTTTTCTTTCTACACCATTATTTTTCAATTTTTTACCACCTACCCAAAATCCCCCTAGTTAACCCCTTTGAGCCTAAACCTTCCATTTCTTTACCCTAAAACCCTTCTACCCATCAAAACCCTTTTTTATTTTTACCCTTTATTTTAGTAACAAGCTCGGTTTTCGTGTGACTAACAAAATATATATATATATATATATATATATATATATATATATGATGAAGTAGAAATAAACAAACAAAGCTCTTAAAACAAAAAGCTTGTTTGAAGAAATACTTCATTAAGAATAAAAAGTCACTAAAACAAAATGTTTTACGAAAACCGACGCTTTTTACGCTTTTCGCCCTTTTCTACTAACCCACTCACCCACCTTTAGCCCAAGCCTTTATCCAAAAAAGTCCTCTTGATATTTACAAAGGTAACAAGTTAAAAAGGAGGAGGATTGATTGTTTGGCAAGCTTATGGTAGGAATAAGTCCCATGCCGCTCTCGAGTGATTCACTAAAAATACACCTTCGGCCGAGTGTGAGTGATTTCTCCCGTGAGGTATGTGAACTTGTATATACATGGAATTTAAAAAAAAAAGCATGCTATGCCCAAATAACTAATTTCTCCTATGAAACGTTCTAAATAAATCATAACGAATAGGATTGTAAATAAATAAAAATAAAACCCAAAAAGATCTTGTATTTCCGACACTCTATGACAAGCCAAAACCTTCTCTTCTACCTATTCCATTTGGGAGTGTAAGCCACATATTAAAGAGTTTTGATTGAGGACAAGCAAAAGTTCAAGTGTGGGGGTATTTGATGTGTATAAAATGCAACATATAAATTACATCAAATGAGGCATAAAACTAACCCTTTTTGAGTACTAATGTTGGAAAAAGAGTGTTTTTGTCTTCCTTTTGTATTTTCAGGATTAAATGAGCTCAAATTCACAAAAGAAGCAAAAAGAAAGCTAAATCTAACATAAATACAAGAAAAGGAACATAAGTGGATTGCCCGACCCCTCAACAGCATCCTCCCAAGCAAAATAGAGAAGGCAGAAGACTGAACACGCCCCGTGCTCAGCCAGCACGGGGCCGTGCCCAAGAAGCAGCAGAAAAGACAAACCTATAGAAGCTTCTATTGCCCACCACGGGGCCGTGTCCAGCGGACACGGGGGCGTGGCGAAAGTACAGCAGGCGCATTAATTGTAATTGCGAATTACAATTAATGAAGAGAGAGAGTGTTAGACAGGCACGGGGGCGTGTCCAGCGGACACGGGGCCGTGCCCGGCCTTCTGTTCAGCCTATAAATAGGAGTGCTTGACTTCATTTCAACTCATCCCTTGGCACACCACCTCTCTCACACTTCATCCACCACCCACCACCACCATGACACCATCATCCATTGTCCATCATAGAGTGTGTGAGTCGTCTCGTGATCCAAGATTGATCGTAAGAGTTTTTGACAATCAAGGCATGTTTGTCTAAGTCTCTTACATCACTTGGTGAAGACTTTATTTTTAATCTTTTGCACTTTTTATTTGGTTTTGTATTAATGACTTTAATAACTACTTGCTTATGTTGAAGGTGATCTTTCCTTATCGTTTGTCCGTGGTGTCTTGGCATTATTTTACTGTCTATATAAAATAAAAGATTTTCACCATTCATATCTCCACGGTCTATATAGAGGTATGTTGGCTACCTGGTCGGGGGTTAAGGGAACGGTTTGGTAAGGGTCTTGCCCTTGTTTAGCGTTTAGAGGTCTTGCAAGGGACCTGGGTCAAATTTAGTAGGATCTCCTTCAATGCCCATAGGTATTGGATGGCGGGGATCCAAACTCTTTGACCCCCTCATAAGTTAACTACTATTAATACTATAACCCGGCTATTTAGGACTGTATCCCTGCTGACTCAGACTACTTAGTCGAGGGTAACGTCACCGCCAAAAGCGGGGCCTACCATAATTTGCGTTAATAACTTAATTCATTATCTTCCAATAATCCAACCCTTTAGGATTGTATCCTTGCTGACTCAAACTACTGGGTTGAGGGTAATGTCGCCATCAAAAGAGGGGCCTACTACAATAACTAAGATAATCTCTTAAACAAGTGCAAAAGTGCGAAAATAATCAAAGGTTATACTAATACACGAGTCGGATCCAAGTGATTCATCTTGTCTATCTGTTTTTATTTTTATTTTATTTTTCAGCATTTAGTTAGTTTTTATTTTCTTAGTTTAAAAATCTTTTTCTAACATTTTGATTTGGTTAGACGTTGAGGATAAACCGGTACTAAAAGCTCTTGTGTCCTTGGACGACCTCGGTATCTTACCAACACTATACTACGTCCACGATGGGTGCACTTGCCCATATGTGTGTTTAGTGTTAGTAAGTATCGTGTTTTATAAATTTAAAACTTGGCTAAAAGTGTAAAAAGGGCTTAAATATACATCTAAATTATAACACACTTCACGCACATCATTAACCATGAAGGAATCCATGTGGATCCAACAAAGATCGAGGTAATTACCAAATGGAAAACCCCTGAGTCACCAACCGAGGTTAGAAGTTTCTTAGGATTGGCCGGTTATTATAGAAGATTTATTCGAGATTTTTCTAGAATAGCCATTCCATTAACCAAGTTAACCTGTAAATCCATTAAGTTTGAATGGGGACTAAAACAAGAAGAAGCCTTTAGAATCCTTAAGCAAAGACTAACCCACACACCCATATTAGCGTTACCAGAAGGAACTGAAGACTTTGTAGTCTTTTGTGATACTTCTAAGTTAGGTTATGGATGTGTGTTGATGCAACGTCAAAAGGTTATAGCTTACGCATCTAGACAGCTTAAGACTCATGAAGAGAATTATTCAACCCATGATCTAGAACTAGGAGCCATAATATTTGCTCTTAAGATTTGGAGACATTGTCTTTATGGTAGTAAGTTTACCATATTTACATATCATAAGAGCTTAAGATATGTTTTCGGGCAAAAAGAGCTCAATATGAGACAAAGACGTTGGATGGAATTACTTAGTGATTATGATTGTGATATCCAGTACCATGAAGGAAAAGCAAATGTAGTGCCAGATGCTTTAAGTCGAAAATATCATGAAAAGCCAAAAAGAGTACGTTCTCTTAAACTAAATCTACAAGTATATTTAAACGATCAGATTAGAAAAGCCCAAGAATCAGTAATCAAGGATGATACTGAAAAATTAAAAGGAATGATTAAGGAATTAGAACAAGGAACAAATGGAATTTGGAGATTCCATAAGAAGAGAATGTGGATACCTAAATTAGGAAACCTACGCCACCATATATTAGAAGAAGCCCATAAATCTAAATATACGATGCATCCAGGAAGCGATAAAATGTATCAAGATTTAAGAAAAAAATTCTGGTGGATAGGAATGAAAAAGGATATAGCAGCTTATGTTTCTAAATGTGTAACTTGTTCACAAGTTAAATCTGAACACCAGAAACTCTCAGGTTTGTTACAGCAGTTAGAAATGCCAGTGTGGAAATGGGAATTAATAACAATGGATTTTGTTACTAAATAACCCAAAACAAAGAAAGGTAATGATACAATCTGGGTGATTGTAGATAGACTAACCAAGTCAGCTCATTTCCTACCAATGAAGGAAACTTTCAGTATGGAACAATTGGCCAAATTATATGTAAATGAAATTGTTTCATTACATGGAATACCTTTATCAATTGTTTCTGATAGGGATAGCCGTTTTACCTCTCATTTTTGGACAAGTTTCCAAAAAGCAATGGGAACCAAGTTGAATCTAAGCACAGCTTACCATCCTCAAACGGACGGGCAAAGTGAAAGGACAATTCAGACCATGGAAGACATGATTAGAGCTTGTGTAATTGATTTCGGAAGGTAATTGGGACGATCACTTACCTTTAATAGAATTTTCTTATAATAATAGTTATCACACAAGTATCAATGTTGCACCATTTGAAGCACTTTATGGACGAAAGTGCCGAACCCCAGTCTGTTGGGCAGAAATTGGGGAACAACAACTATCAGGACCTGAGATAGTGCAAGAAACAACTGACAAAATCATTCAAGTCAAGGAACGACTAAAAGCAGCACGCGATCGACAGAAAAGCTATGCTGATAACAGACGCAAGCCATTGGAATTTCAAGTAGGAGATAAAGTATTGTTGAAAGTTTCTCCTTGGAAAGGAGTGGTAAGATTCATCAAACGGGGAAAGCTAATTTCCAGATATATTGGACCTTTTAAGATTATTAGAAGAATAGGACCTGTAGCCTATCGGCTACAACTGCCAGAGGAAATGGCAGGGATACATGATGTGTTTCATGTATCTAATCTCAAAAAGTGTTTAGCCGATGAATCATTAGTAATACCTCTTAAGGATATAGAGGTAAATGAACAACTCAAGTTTGTAGAGAAGCCCATACAGATCGAAGACAGGAAAATTAAGAATCTCAAGCATAAAAGACTAGTTCCAGTCAAAGTGAAGTGGAACTCCAAAAGAGGACCTGAGTATACGTGGGAGCTGGAATCTGAAATGAAAAGAAAAGAAAATATCCACATCTGTTCCAGTAGATCTCGAGGACGAGCTCTAAAACAAGGTGGGGAGGATGTAACAATCCTCAATAAACCGTCATCCTCGATTATTTTCCGACACCCTAGTATATGTTAAAATATCCCAATATGTCTTTAATTATTACCCGTATGTGAAAACCGAGCCTGAAATACGTTATACTATTAAAAACTAAAATATAAAATCTGAAATATAAGTTGAGGCGGGCCGCGTAGGATCCCACCTCAACCTTACGCGGGCGGTATCAAGGCTGAAACTTAGTTCGGCGAAATTTTAAGATAAGGCGGGCCGCGTAAGCTCACCTTAAATCTTACGCGGGCCGCTAGAGATCATTAAACGCGGAGACACCCTGAGCCGACACGTGTCGACATCATGGCGGAACTATACGCTGACCCAGCTAAGCTACATGTTGACCGGGTGTTGACGCGGGCCGCGTAAGGCTTCGCCTTACCTTACGCGGGCCGCCTGAAAGTCGAATTCAGGAAGTATAAATAGATGGCATCGGATTTCATTTCAGTTCGCTTACAATTTCAATCTCGAATCACAATTTCTGTAGAAAAGTTATAGTACTCGGGTATTATACCCCTAATTAGCGAAGTTCTGCTCCGTTGTAAGTATTATAACCCCTGGATACGTATTAGACGCTACCCGATTGATTTAGGGTTCCATAACGGCTGTCGTGGTTCTGCCCGACGTAGTCTTTAGAATGCCGTCTCGGGGAGGGTATTACTAATGTTAAAATGGGTTATTATACTAACACGTGTGCTTTTGTGTAAATTATAGATTGTCACCAGGAAACCTTACGAAAAACCTAAAACAGCAATGTGAGTTGATCCGCTTTTTGTTAACAGTTTTTACAAAACCTTAACTATTTTACAATGCAATTTAGCAGTGATTGAGTCTTTGTAATTCTACAATTACTGCCGGTATGTTGGGGTTTTGTATACAAAATGTGAGTAACGTTACCATTGGACAAAGAGTTAGCCAATGTGTAATATGACCCTCTAGTCAGACTTGACACTACTGAATGAGTAATTGGGTAGATATAAACATTGTAATCGCTCTCAATACTGTTAAGTGAAATTAAATGTTCTTGATTAAACTGGGATTCACTCATCAGTATTTCCCACTGACAAAATGTCTTTAAAACGCGTTTCAGGTAACAAAATGTGAAAGCCAATTAGAAGCCAGCTGGACAGCACTGAAGGCTTGGAAAAGTGGCTATAAAAGTTACCTAAATAAAGAAGGCGTTTTAATTAAATAAAAAATGGGATTTATTCCTATAGACTTATTGTAATAAGAAACTTGGGTTTTACCCCATTGTTTAATATTATAAAAAGGTGGTTTTTTTTACTCTAATAAACATTTCCTAACTACGGTCCTGATGAAAAATTCCGCTGCCAAATTGGATAATAACGTGATACAACCGAAACTGGCTCGCGGCCGCCCGTTCCTGGGAATCAGGGATCGGGGGTTGCGACATATTCCCTAGCTTATAGTTTCCATTATTAGTCTCAGGGGTATTCCAAGCCAAAATATATATATATATATATATTTCCAAACAATAATAGAAACCTTAAGTCGTAAAGAATCATAACTAGAACTTCCTTCACAATGTTAGGTTTTAGCTTGTGTCTATAACATGGATTCTATAGTTTTGTGGGATATAACCCTAGCAGACTCTAATCCATTTTAGCACTTCACACGCTATTTTAACTACTTAGTAAAATAATATTCATAGCCAAAACCAATAGTCATTCTAGTCAAGATGACTCAAAGTTTAAATGGTTGATTCTCTTTTCTTGTTTCTCTAAATCCACAATTCGTGCTTATTTGAAATCATTAGTTTCTTCACACATCACTCTTACATCGATGAGATATTGATAGATAATAGATTATTAGGAGCCACTGTGTCTTTAGGATCGATACTTGGTTCTTACCACTACTATACTGCGTCTACGATAGGTACACTTGTCTGTTATGTGTGTAGTATGGTGTAGGTGATCTCCATTTTTATTTTAAAACTTGTGTAATTGGTACATTTTATATGTCCCATTCACATGCATCACATGATAATGTTGAAAGCAAGCACACCTGTGCCTACCAAAATTTTTGACACGCGCTCGTGCTAACCAACTTTGAAGAATCAAACACTATTTGAAAGAGAGAAGGTAACGGCACAATAGTGCCTCACTGTGCACAATGGTGCTCGACTAGAAGTTTGCTTATAAATTGGGGAGTAAATTGCAATTATGTCCTTTAAGTTTGTGCTTATTTTCAGACGTTGTCCTTTAACAAACGAAATTACACTACATGTCCTTTATGTTATTGTTTCTCATTAAGCAGTGTTCTTTTGCCCTGTCTTTGTTAATTTTTTCTGTTAACTCTTAACACGTGCCGCTCACATGATGGCACATTCATTATTTTCACTTGATACCTTGAGTAGATTGTATTTTACGTCCTTTAAGTTTCAACCAAATTTTAGGCGTTATCCATTAACAAACGAAATTACACCATATTTCCTTTATGTTTCAGACTCTATACATGCGGTGTCCTTTTGCTGTAACCCACTCAAATGAGGGCATAATGATCTTTTTGGGTGATTTTATAGAAGTTTTTTCATTGGTGGGTACGCTTGGATTGTTGAGATCAACCTCTGTGATTTGCGGTTTCAAACGGCGACAAGAGTTGATGGTTGTATTGATGGGAAAGAGAAAGAGATATGATGAAGGTGGTCAGCGATTACACTTTTTTCAGCGGTGATGGTTTTGTGAAAAAGAAAGAACAGTAAAGGGGGCTTATATATATATATATATATATATATATATATATATATATATATATATATATATATATATATATATAAAATTTTGGTTTGTTTTGTTTTATTTAATTAGCAAAAAATGACCAATACGCCCTCATGTGAGTGACACATGACCTAACTTAACATTAAAATGTAAATGAGTTACAGCAAAAGGACACCATATGTATAGAGTCTTACACATAAAGGGCATCACTGTAATTTTGTTGTTAAAGGACAACGCCTGAAATTTAGTTGAAACTTAAAGGACATAAAATGCAAATTTACTCGATATAGTAAGTGAAAATAACCATTATCCCGTCATGTGAGTGGCACGTGTTAAGAGTTAATATAAATATTTAACCGGGTTAGGGCAAAAGGATACTGCTTAATGAGAAACAATTACATACAGGCATCCAGTGTTATTGTGTTAGTTAAAGGACAACACCTACAATTTGGCTCAAACTTAAAGGATATAAATTGCAATTTAGTTTAAATAGATAGCTTATTCCACCATTTCCAACACACCTCTCCATCCATCACCACCGCCACACACATATCACATCACTCTAGGGACGAAGTTTTGTCCCGTTGTTTACTTTGATTCAATAAGAACTTTTATAAACCACACTTAGCTTTAGTTGATCACTTATAATCAAACCATATGATTATATCATCAAGTGTGGGTAAATCTATGTCTACAACTACCTGTGTCTCGTGTTCGTGTATCACTTTAGTGTGAATTAACCTTGAATATTAATTTATAATATCTAAAGGCAATGTTGATACTTTTGAGTTTTTAGCCATAATGATTCTTAATGAAATTAGTTTTCAACTTTTACATGTATATGTTTGCCCAATGTGATATTCGCATGCATTCAATGTTAGTACAATCTATATACAAATCTGTGATTGTAGAGATGGTGGATAGAGTTTTCAAAGCTTAAATTTGTGTTTGATTAATGTGCTATTTCAAGGTCATAAAGTCATAGTAATTGTGAAATTGGTTTATATGTATTTGGTTGGTAATTTATGCTTCCCATGGTTATACTTCCAAGCTCATAGTATTCTTTGTGAATCTTGAGGTATAATAAGCCATGTGTTCAAACTTTACACTTAAAGAGGGTCATGATTAAAATCAGTGTTAGCGAGACACTCGGCGTGGGCCTGTTTTTCATGGGGCCTAAAATATTGTAATATATATATATATATATGTGTGTGTGTGTGTGTGTGTATGTATGTATGTGTGTATGTATGTATGTATGTGTGTGTGTGTTAAAATATAAAACCTAAAAACTTATTCACAATATTGGTTTAGAAAGCCTAGCACAAATGTGAAATGTCCAATATTAATCCATTAACCTAATAAGTAATAACAACATTAAAAAATAGTTTACATATCTAATTTGTTAGGGCGTTACCACATTTTTTTCCGGATCATACATGGCCCTGGAATCCTAGGACCGGCCCGATTAAAATATTTCTAACTTCCACTTGCGAGGGATATGATGTCTTATATCACACAGTTTTGCAAGTAAGTTGTAGAAAATGCTCTTCTGATGTTGTATTTTCATTTCACGCAAAAATAAAAAAGAGTATTGAGAATGTTCGACCGGTGTGGTCTTTTTATCTTATGATGAAAATCCCATGTCATCGCACCATTTAACCATTCTTAAGTACCATATTTTACATTAAGAGGATGCGAAGTTAAAGTGATATCTATTTTAGATTGAGTGTTTTCCTCTTTTTTTTCCTTTATATTTATATTTATCTTAGATTTATACTTTAACTTGCATCAACCATCACTTTTATGATTGACTAAATAATAACAAAAATCAAGTATTGCGAGCTATCGTGTCCGTTGATCGATGCTTGGTTCTTAACTAAACTATATCACGTAACGACAGATGCATTTGCCTTATGGCGTGTAGCATGTTAAGAGTATTAACTATTTAATGAATTTAATACAATAATTTTTGTAAAAAACTTTATAAAAATATATACACTAACATATAAATTATATATCGCACTTGCTAGTCGCGTTTTATATGTTTAGAATGAAAGGGGTGGGGTGAATGCACTTAACCCCCTTTCCAAATGGAGGGTTTTCATTGGCCTCCAAGGCTGACATATGGGGTCCACATCCTCATCATCATTGCTCTCATGAGACCGAGTTGTATATATTTGTGTATATATTCCTTTGAAAGCAAGTTATATATATCCGAAACCGAGTTATATGTATTTGTGTATAAATTCTTTTGAAACCGAGTTATATATATTTGGGTATAAATTAGATATACAAATTATGTATATATATATATATATGTATATATATAGTGGAAGGTTCAAATGAGAAGAAAATTTTTGTAAGAATAAGTTTTAAACCAATAGAAATGCTCCATTTTAGTTCATTTAATATGTGTATTTAATGTTATTAATAAGGGCATATAGGTAAATTTCTAATTGTAATTAATTAGCTAATTTATTAAACTTGTAACTCCCATTTTAAATATACTCTTTCAAGATAAAATAATTTAGGGTGAATAACAATTTTCGACATGTGAAGGATAAATTTTAGTATGTGAAGGATAAATTTTAGTATGTGTAGGATAAATTCTTAAATATGTATGATAAATTTATATATGTGTAGGGTAAATTTCGGTAATTGTAAGATATATGTAGGATAAATTTTGAAATGTGTAAGATAAAATGTTTTTTTTTTTTTGCTTTATTAATGAGAGATAACATAATTAATGAGAGGAGTTATAAACTATTTAATGTTTTACCATTATGCTCTTTTCTTCTTTTTCTTCTCACATTAAATTTCTTCTGAAATGAACCTTCTCATATATATATATATATATATATATATATATATATATATATATAGGGTAGTGATATGGTAAAAAGTGTTTAAAATGTAAGAAGGGTAAGAAGTGTTTTAAACCATTGGATATTTGATCTAATGGTTGAGATCAATAGGGTATAAAATTGTAAATTGTGTTTTAATTAGAGGGACCTTATGTAAAATTGAAGGGCAGTAATGTCTTTTTCAATGTTTGAAATATGGTAACCGTAACCTACACAACCAAAAACACCTACATTCACTCATTTTTCCATAAATATCGGAATTAATGATTCACCTTAATTGTAGGAAATCTTTGGTTGCATATTCTTCATACGTTATCATAAAGAGATCTATAATCAGATTCATGGCGTGGTGTTTTAAAACAACTGGATAAATTGACTATGATTCAAGTCATGGTGTTTTATCTGGAGACATTGTTCATGGCGTGGCGTTTTAAACATCTATGATTCAAGTCATGGTGTTTTATCTGGAGACATTGTTCATGGCGTGGTGTTTTATCAATACAAAACATTCCCAGATTTTAAAACACCATGACTATGATTCAAGTCATGGTGTTTTATCTGGAGACATTGTTCATTGTGTGGTGTTTTAAACATCTATGATTCAAGTCATAGTGTTTTATATGGAGACATTGTATAATCAGATTCATGGCGTGGTGTTTTAAAACAACTGGATAAATTGACTATGATTCAAGTCATGGTGTTTTATCTGGAATCCAGAAAACATTGTATTGTGATTACATCCATGGTGTTTTAACATCTGGACAATCAATACAAAACATTCACAGATTTTAAAACACCATGACTATGATTCAAGTCATGGTGTTTTATCTGGAATCCAAAAAACATTAAAACACCAATTCAAGATCGAAGCTTTATGTATATGACCCTTTAATATTATAAAACCTCACAAGTATACTTGCATCACCACGATCCGTTGTGTGTATTCCGAAAGTTAAATAAAACTTGAGAATTGCAGTGATCAAAATCCTTATGTTCATCAATTAAATAATGGGGTCGATTTTATGATGAGAATTACGATCAGTATATATGAGATCATATATAAACCAAAAAGATATGTATCTCCTAAATTAACTCCAAAACCGTTACACACAATTAATTGATAAGAAAATGTAAATTACTAATGTACCCTTTTGAATTAATTAAGAAAAAGGACACTTGTCATCTTCAAATTATTTCTTACACTTCTCACAAAAATAGAACTTTTTACAGGATCCTCTACCTATATATATATATATATATTATATATATATATATATATATATATATATATATTTGTGTATAAATTAGATATAAACGTTGCATTTGCGTGCATTGGACTAGGGAAGTCGTGGGGTCCGTTAAACTTTGTAGGTTAAATTTTTGTTAATTTATTATCTAACATTTTTGTTTTCTTGGTTTTCGTATTATTGTAGTTTTAGATTAGTAAAGTTATTGCAATAAACGTATAAATCTAATGATAATACCTTATAGGAAATTAATTGTACACAATATCGCATGGAACTCAAATGCTTAATCTTTGGATCAGGTTCCTACAAAAAGGATGCTTCAACTTTACATTCCCTTTAAGAATATTATTTCTTTTTTATTATGATGGTCAAAATATTACTTTCTCTAAATAATTCTGATATTTGACTTTTTATAAATAATTGTCGTATTTGACATTTCGTTGACCAATAGCATAGGAGTACATACTTAAAACAGAAGTTTTGCCTTACAAAAGAATGGCGCGAATACACATGAATTGATAACAGCTAACTAACTGTATGTCAAATATTTTATAAAGCTTACTATTAAAAATTGATATAGAATTCATATGAATGTAGATTTATAAATATAACTAGTGAATCTTATCACATCATATGAAGGCTCGGTTTTTTAATAAAATTTATATTGAAAAATATAGTATAAATAATAATCATGTCGTAACGATATATTAAAAATTTGAAAAATATTACATCGATATGTGAAAACAACTAAAAACATATTATCTTTCACTTGTGTGTTTTGGTTGTGCGTGAGGTGGCTCGGGAGAAAAAACGTTGTATTGAAGCGTAAAGATATAAGCACGTCGCAATGATATATTCAGAATTTAAAAAATCATTAAGTTGTTGTAATTTTTTTAAAATAGTATTATATTTGACACGTTGGTTTTGGTCGTGCGTTACAGCGTCTCAAGATGAGTTTCACTAAAAAGCTCATGTTGACGCAACTAATACTAGACTGATGACAGTAGCATTTGGGAAGCATTTGGACTCATATTATATCTGACACGTATATTGAGAAGCATTTGGACTCATAAGTTTAGTATCTTGGTACGAAAACAAATTTGCAATAGTCAGCCACTATTGACGCAACAAAAACTAGACCGATGATAGTAGCTAAGCAGGTTAGGCAAAAGGGTTGGAGGGTTCCGGTTTACCTAACGCAGGTCGTGGGGTCCCCCCACGTTTGCAAGACGTGGAGAGAGCTTCACTAGTTATGTTTTGTTGTTTGTTCATGATCCTCAACTGAAATGTGTTCAGCTTCGGATGCAAGAGCAGTAGAAATGTTTGTGTTGAATGTGAAGAAAGGAGACTTGCATGGAACAAGTACTCGAGAAGAAGGACCAGAGATCCCGATGGAATTAGAGCTGATCGGAATGTTTTTCAGCACTAAATGAAGTGTCATTTTATAGAGGAAGACATTGCCCAAAGAGGGAACCTTGGACTAGTGAACCATGCTTGCAGTGGAGGACTTACCCTTTTTGGGGTTGAAGCGTTTGAACCTACGGATAAAAGACTACACTCTGTGCACTCGTTTTACTTTTACGGCTGGGAGAGTTGTTCAAGTAATCAGTGACATGACTGATTACTGTACATGTGCTGCCTTAGCTCAGTTCCTGGGTTTTAAACCTTTGAAGCTTTTAACCCTTCAAGTTGTCATGTAATCTTGGTCATTTTATTTAGGTTTGAGCTACCCCCGTCATCAGCCCCACAAGTCAGAGGTTTTTGGGTGTAAGCACAAATGCTTTTGACTTTTGACTTTTTGTACATGTGTTTTATTCTGCTTGAAGGCTTCAAGGCTTCGAAGCTTGAAAGGTTGAAAACGGTTGAGCTTTTTGATTTTTGAATTTTGACAAGACAGTTGATATGACCTCTGGCAGTTTTCTTTGTGTCAGGCGGCGGTTTTAATACCTTTGTGTAATTATAACATTTCCTTTTCATTAATTTACATTAATCTTTTAGAAGAACTATCATTTGCACATTTCCTCTCAAGTTTTCTTTCCCTTTTCTCCGTTCAGGTTAGTTCCGATTTCTTATTTTCTGGTTATTTTCTTATAGCATGGGTGCTCGTAAGGATTTAGCGAAATCGTTTTCTCGATTAACTCAAGAGGAAGTAGAAAATTTCTGTATGGAATGGGGGATTGGGATGAAGTTTAAACCGGTTGCACCGGCTTGTGATGTTTCAATCGATAAGTGTCCCCCTGGTTCCATTGCTCTCTATTGTCGCCATTTTGAGTTTTCGAACCTTCGTCACCCGTTTTTGAACTTTGTTTTGAATGTCTTAGAGTATTATCGCATATCCTTTGTCCAGATTCACCCTCAGGGTCTGGCTAGGGTTTTGCACTTTGAAGTTTTGTGCCGGGCTTTCGGGTATGATCCACCCTCTTATCGTTCCATCGTTTTTTCCGGTTGGCCAAGAATGGTGACTGGTTTACATTCGAAACATCTCAGGTTGATACTTGTTTAATTTCATATATGGTTTCTAGTCTTGGTGTTTGGAAAGACTGGTTTTTCTGGGTTTCTGATGAAATTGTTCCTTTTAAGCTTGTTTGTAGGCATCCGGATGCCGTTTTAAATGAGCCTGAACTTTCTGCCTCTGAGATAAATAACCGTTTTATTGAAACTCTTAGGGAGTGCCCCTCAAGGCTTCGTCCCTTTCCCGAGCACCTACTGGTGTTGTCGGGTCTCAGTAAGTTATGGGACAAACGTGACCGAGATCCGGTGCTCATGAGAGATGGGCAGGGTATGCCTTTGTCTTGTTGTGCTATTATGTTCTTGTTTTTTGCTTGCTTATATATTTTATTTTTGTTTATTTTGTAGTTATGTCTGCACTTGATTTTATCAAGAGTGATGATACTTCTGATGTTGCGTTTGGGGATGCTATGGCTACTCCGGGTGAAGATGCGGTTGTTAGGGGGTCCGAGCATAGGTTCGAGGGTTCTGGCTATGTGAATGTTCCCAATGTTAAAGGTTTCATGAAGGCTCCGGGTTCCAAGGTTTCTGTTCATCATTCAAACCGTCGCTTGAAAGGTGCTGATCAACCCTCTGGCTCAGAGGCCATTGATATTAGCGATGACATAGAGGTGTCTACGGAACATGTTCTTGAGGCTGAAGTGGGAAACGGTAAGGAGAAAGAGCTAGTTGTTTCTGGGAAGAAGAAGATTTTGGTTAAGAAAGGTACCACTCCTACTATCCAGGGTTCATCGGGCAAAAGTGTTGAGAGCTTGGAGGGTCCCGAAGCTGAAGAGGTTTATGTTCCCAACTAGGATGTGAAGGTTTGGGATAACTTCAAGGATCCAGTTGTTTGTGCTGAGGTACTAGCCCATTTTGCTCCTCCTGGTGTTCGGAGTGCAATTTCTGAGATGGAAGCTGATCATTTTATTTCAAGATTGATGCTAAGCTCCTGCAACCTTTCGGCCCTGTTGGCTGAAGGTGTTACCCGTTTTACAAAGGGTATGCAGGAGTATGAGGAAGCAGATGTAGAGGTTAACTTACCCATATGTAAGTCATGTTGCAGCTTGTTTCGGTAAGCCCCGTTCTGTTTTACAGGAGCTGAAGCCGGGTGGTCTTAATGAAAAAGTTTGTGCTGAAGTGCTTGATTCCCTTTCGAGGAAGCGTTCTCGTTCGGGGTATAGTGAGGAGACCCTTTCAGGAGAACCTGATGCTTCCAAGGATGCAAGCCTCGAAGGTTCAGCAGTTGGTGATGATGGTGGTTCGAAAGCCAAGAAGTCGAAGAAGACTAAGAAGGCTAAAGGTAATGGTTCGGGGGCTTCTAAGCCTCCTTCTGATGTTTGAACAATATTCGTAGCTTTCTTAGCACCTTTAAACAATTTAATGGCTTGTATGTTACTTTGAACAATTTTAGGTTTTGTAGAAACCCTTAAGGTTTCTGTTTGTGGTTGTGGTTGGCCTTAGTGGCCGTTTGAACAATATATATGTTTACAAACCGTTAAGGTTTGCTTTAACTTATTTGAATATTTGGGAGCCTTTAAAGCTTCTTATGCTTTTAACTTTGACTACCTGCCTTGTGTTGTGGTTTTCTAGACGTAGTTGTATTTTTTGTAAAGCGGCTTTGTGGTATTTTTGTAGCTTGAAGCCTTAGAGGCTTCCGGTTGCTACTTTATTTTTTGTGACTTGATGCCTTGGTTTGTATTTCTGAGTTTGGGTTGTATGCAATATTTTACTATTGTGTTGTTATGTTGCCCCTTGAATCATTGTTTATGGCGTTGTCTTTGTTGGGTTTGTGTTGTCTTTATCTTTTTTATACCTTAAAGGGTTCAGTGCTGCAGTCACTTAGCCTTGGTATTTTTAACAAGAAGACATAGCACCTATCCTATTTATTACTTTCCTTAGTTTGATTTCAGTTCGTAAGCCTGTTTTTGATAAGTTTTCTAAGGCTTAAGGAACATTTGGTGTAGGCTGTTCGGACCCGTCTTTGAGACAACTTTGTTTTTGATAATTTCATAAGCCTCATGGAGTTGTATTGATTTAGGAACTCACCCCTTATATAGGTTCACTCAACCCTTGAACCTATTGAGCGATGTGGCCTAGGAGCTCATCCCCTTACATGGCCCTTGCCATGGAGTTTTTTGCTAGGTTCTCAACCTGATTTTAGGATAGAAAGACAAATTTGATAAAACATCATCATTCATTCAAGAGATATTGTTTTACAAAAAGTTAGTATGAGACAACTCTTGAAATACAACTGTTGAAATACAAACTAAACTTTCTTGATCAGACATGGAACCTTTTAAGGGTCTTGCCAGTCCAGTGTCCGGGAAGCTTTTTAGCTTCTGCATCGGCTAGTTTATAGGATCCACCCTTATGTGCTTCAAGGATTGTATATGGCCCTTCCCATTTTGGGCCAAGTTTTCCTTGGTTCTCTTTTTTACTAGCCTCATTGTTTCTAAGCACAAGGTCTTCTGGCTTGAAGCGTTCATGCTTGACTCTTTTGTTGTAATAAGCTTCCATCTTTTGTTTGTACTTTGCTTCTTGAATTGCAGCTTGGTCTCGTGTTTCATCGAGGAGTTGCAAGTTCAACATGGTCTCTTTGTTGTTTGCTTCGGGATCCATGTTGAGTGTTCTTTGAGTCACAACTCCTATTTCAGCTGGAATCACAGCTTCCGACCCGAACACCAAGCTGTAAGGTTTTCTTTTATGGCTTGTTTTCTTCGTTGTTCTTATAGCCCATAGAATGTTTGGCAATTCTTCGAGCTAATTGCTTTCATGCCTTCCCAATCGGGTTTTGATTCCTTCGACTATGCTTCGATTCATCCTTTCAACTTGGCCGTTTGATTGTGGGTATGCAACTGAGCTGAAAACCTGAGCTATTCTGAATTCTTTGCACCAAGTACTGAAAGGTTTCTCAGCGAATTGTTTCCTATTATCTATGACCAACACTCTCGGCAACCCATAGCGACAAATGATGTTTTCACAAACGAAGTCGATGACCTGTTTGCCCGTGATTTTTGCAAGTGGTTTGACTTCAGGCCACTTGGTAAAGTAGTCTATGGCCACCAATAAAAACTTTACTCTACCTTTGGCTGGTGGGAATGGGCCGACAATGTCTAATCCCCATTTATGAAATGGCCAAGCTGAAGATATCGGGACAAGATCATGCTTGGGGCTCTTCGGGACCGGTGCATGTATTTGACAAGAATCACATCTTCTCAGTAGTTCGGTGGTGTCTCGGTGCATGGAAGGCCAAAAATACCCCAAATTCATTAGCTTAGCAACCACCGTTCTTGCTCCAAAATGAGCTCCGCATATCCCATCATGAACCTCTTTGACCAAGTACTGGCTTTGTTCAGGGCCGACACATCTCAGTAAAGGTGCAAGGTAACCCTTTTTGTAGAGGATTTCACCTTGCAACACATACTGCCTAGATTTGATTTTAACCCTTTCAGCCTCTGTTTGATCAGCAGGTAACTCCCCGTCTTTAAGGAATTTTTTAATAGGAGTAATCCAATTGGGGCCTTCTTCGATGATTGCATCTTGAACCTCCAATTCTTGAATCGAAGGAGTTTTCAACACCTCCACTAATACCTTTTTGGTAAGTTGGGCAAAGTTGAGGGAGGCGAGTTTGCTCAAAGCATCAGCTTTCTTGTTTTGAGACCTTGGGATTTGCTTGATGGTACATGTTTGGAATGTGTTCATCAGCTCTTTAGATTTTTCTTTGTATCTCTTCATGTTGGGCTCCTTTGCAACATAATTGTCATTCACTTGACTTGACACCAGCAACGATTCTGTGAAGACTTGAAGCTTTTGGACCTTCATTTCCTTGGCTAACCTTAAGCCAGCTATCAATGCTTCGTATTCAGCTTCATTGTTGGTGATCTAAAATTCAAATCGAAGAGCATATGTAAATTCTAACCCTTCATGCTTGATTAGAATGAGCCCAGCTCCTGACCCTTCAACACTTGAAGCCCCATCGGTAAAAAGCTTCCAGGCTTCAAGGTCAAAGGGTTCAGTGGCAGCTGTGTTAACTTCCGTGATGGTTTGCTTTGGGACTTCTACAATGAAATCAGCCAAGACTTGGGCTTTGATGGCTTTTCTAGTGACATAAGTGATTTTGTGTTCACCTAGTTCCACGGCCCATTTGGCTAATCGCCCTGAATTTTTTGGTTTTTCAAGCACACTCTTAATGGGTTGGTCGGTGACCACTTGTATAGGGTGTGCTTGGAAATACCTTCGAAGCCTTCTAGCCGTTTGGACTAGGGCTAGAGCAAGTTTTTCCAAGGGAGGATACTTGATCTCTGCCAGTTTTAGAGTTTTGATTAAGAAATAAACAGGTACCTGAACTTTGTCTCGTTCGATGGTTAGAACCGCACTTATTGCTTCTTCGGCAACCGAAAGGTACACAGAGATCAGTTCATCTGGTTGAAGGCTTCCTCAGCTTCTTCAGTCCACTTGAAATCTTTTTTGTCAGAGCACCCTTTAAGCGTTTTAAAGAAAGGCAAAGACTTTTCAGCCAACTTTGAGGTAAAACGCTTCAGGGCAGCAAGCTTTCCGTTCAGGCTTTCCACCTCCTTTTTGCTTCGTGGTGGTTTGGTTTCAAGAACAGCTTTGACCTTGTTTGGGTTGGCCTTTATACTTTGTTTTCCCACAATATGCCCTAGAAATTTACCTTCTTCAAACCCAAACGAACATTTCTCAGGGTTGAGTTTCATGTTGACCTTTCTTAGGTTCTTGAAGGTTTCTTGGATGTCATCAAGCATTTGGTATTCTGTTTTGCTTTTAATTACCAAATCATCGAAATATGCTTCCATGTTTCTACCAATTTGACTAGCAAAGGCTTTGTCAACAAGGCGTTGTTAGGTTGCACCCGCATTTTTAAGGCCAAAAGGCATCTTTTGGTAGCAAAAGATACCTTTATCCGTGTGAAAGGCGGTTTTCTCTTCATCTTCTTCTTTCATAAGAATTTGGTGGTAACCCTTGTAAGCATCAAGAAAACACTTGAAAGGGTAACCGGTGAGGGAATCAACCTTAAGATCGATTTTTGGCAGCGGGTAACAATCTTTGGGACAAGCCTTGTTCAAGTCCTTGAAGTCGATGCACATTCTCTAGGAATTGTCGGGCTTTCGAATCATGACAGGGTTTGCAACCCAGGACTGATACTTAACTTCCCGGAGAATTCCTGCTGATACAAGCTTTTCGACCTCTTGGCATGCTGCCAAGCTTCTCTCGGGTGCTAGACTTTGCTTCTTTTGGACAACAGGCTTGACATTGGGTGGTATCTTCAGCTTGTGTTCAGCAATGCTTCGAGGGATACCCGTCATATCTTCCGGGCACCAAGCAAAGGCATCGCTATAGTGCACTAGCAGCTTTTCAAGGTATGAGAGAGTTTCTTGTGAAAGGCTTGGATTAACCCTTATCCTTTGTTCAGGATATTTGGGGTTTATGATCAGCCATTGCTTGTCTTCTTCACTTTTTGAACTTTCCCCTTCAACCATGTAGGCTTCTTGAGTGGGTTGGAGGGTTGCAATCCCTCTCTCGGTAGGGAACTTTACAGTGCCATGACCAACAGAAACAGCCATATAGAATGTACACTGCCTTGGCCTTCCTATGATGATATCATAGTTGGAAGGTATATTGATAACCACGAAAGTGAGAGGTTGGACTCTCTCCATCTTGCCTTCACTGAAACGGACATCAAGGGTTAGTTGCCCTACAGGCTTGAGGGGTATGTCAGCAATACCTTTTATGGAGGTTTCGGAGGGTTGAAGCTTCGAACGTTCCTCATTGCTCAGACAGTTGAAGAACTTCTCAAACATATTTTCAGTGGCTGCACCAGTGTCTATGTATGCTCTGCTTGTCTTTAGGGTACCGACGGTAGCTTCAACCACAAGGGGGTTTGAGAGTGGGTCCTTTTCTGTTCGAGGGAAGCAGACACACTGAAGCTCCTAAGCTTCCAACCGCTGCCGTTTGTGGGGAACCTTTCCATCAAAATCCACCATTTTAACTTCCTTGCTATTCCCTTCGGCTATCTTGTCCCTTACCCCCTTCACTAAATGGGCAAGCTCCCGGGACTTGACGGCCTCCTCAATCCTCTTTTTTAGTTGAAAGCAATCGTTAGTATGGTGACCCTTCTCTTCATGAAATTCACAAAACTGGGTGGAATTTTCATTCCTTTTGCTTTTAGGGAGAGGTCTGGGAGGTCGGAAGCTTTGTTTCACTTCCTCTGTAGCAAGAATTTCTTGGGGGGTTTTGGTAAGGGGTGTGAAGTTCATGGCCTTCTCTCTGCTTGGAGGGTTCCGGCCTTCAGACCTTCATTGTTCCGAACCCCTTTGACGCCTGTCATAGGAATGGAAATTTCCCTTTTTACTAGCTGGACTGTTGCCTCGCCAGCTAGATCCCCCTTTTCTTTGCTCTTTTATGTCAACAGCCTCCTCTCATCTGATGTGGGCTTCGGCCCTTTCGAGAGCTTCTTCTAAGGTCTTCGGCAGGGACTTGTTGAAATCCCTTGTAAGGTATTTGGAGGTGATGGCATTCATGAAACTGGCTACTCTCATATTCTCATCCACCCATACATACGTTAGACCTTCCTTTTTATACCTTTCTATGAACTCTCGAAGGCTTTCATCATCCCTTTTTTTATCTGGAAAATCACCGTGGCATCTTTAACGTACCGCCTTTGCCGGGAGAAGTTGGCCAGGAACCCTTTGCTAAGGTCATCGAAGCTTCGAACTCTTCTAATAGGTAAATCATTGAACCAGATTCTGGCTGACCCAACGAGGGTTTGCATGAACATGAGACAACATTCAGTATTAGACCATTTCTCGATCATAGCAGCACCAGTAAAGATCTGGAGATGATCCTCTTGATCTTCTGTCCCATCATATGTTTTGATATGGGACGGCATTTTAATCTTTGTTTGAAAATCATAATCAGCGATTTATTGGGAGAAGCATGACAAATTGCTTGGTTTATATGGCTTGGCCAAATCCTCTTCCACCCTTGCACCTGTGTTGCTGTTGTTGTTGTTGTGGTTCCCTTGGGTGGCTAGCACTTGATTAATAAAGTGTTTCCATGGGAAGCTTTCCATCATCTGAGCCATCATCTGAGGCCTAAGGTTGAAGCCTTGAAGGCTTCGAGGTGCAACTGGGCAGTTTACCCCTAAAGGAGTGCTCATGACGGCACTTCGTGCCAAGGGAAGAACAGACAAAGCTTGTTCCCATGTAATTGTCGCTGAGGGTGGAAGGCTTGCTACTGGAGGTTGTAGGAGCTGGTCCAAAGTCAGCTCGTACCCCAAGAAAGCACCAGAGGCAACTGGTTGGGAGGAAAAAAGGGGAAAAGACGTTGGATCTGGCCTCGTGTACAGATATGGGTTAGGATTTGGAGGAGGACTGCTGGGACCAGCCTCATTCCTAGACACGGTTGGCTGTGAACTTGTAAAAGGAAGAGCGGGAGGTCTAGGATATAATGATGGTTCTGTGTAACACCTCGTAAAATCACGTCCAATGATGTATTGACACGTGTAATAAACCCTAATAAGGTCCAATGTTGAATTTAAGGGACTAATTTTTCGAAAAATCGAAAACTTTGATAATAAAAGGACTGGAAGTGTTAGCATACCTAAAATAAGTTTCCAAATAACCTCTCACGATGATTATATTCACAAATGAGCCACTTGTCAATCGAGTGTAGCCGTTTGCGTAATTAATTAAAAGTTTGCGCAATGAAGGGTTAAAAGCGTCAACATGTCAATTCTAACCTCTGAGTGACCTTTTAACAAACTGAGAGCTTCATGATATTTAATTATACTCTCGGGAATGCCAAATGATGGCCGTCTAAGGTTTTTATGCCTATAAGTAAAGTTACGCGCAACTTTGCAAATTAGAGGGACTAAAAGTGTCAATATGTTTAATTATACCTCTGAATGACCTTTTAGCAAACCCAAAGCATCGTGATGTTTGATAATACTTTCAAGGATTCCTAATATGGATTAGATGAGGCTTCAATGCTAATAAATGATGAAATGCGCAAGTTTGCGCAATAGAGGGGCCTAAAGCGTCAACTTTTGAATCTACGCCATTCGGTGACCATTTAAGCAAACGGGAACGTAGTAATATTTAAATATATGCTTGGGAATGATTACTATGGGCCAAGGAAGGCTTAGATATCATTAAACGGCATTTCGCGCTGCTTTGCGCAATTAAGGGACTAATTGCGTCAAACTGCAAATGTAGGTCGAATCGTTTGATAACGGACCTTCCGGAATATGTCCATGAATTAAACATACCCTATTTATCCTTTATATAGCTTATATATAGGCTTAGAGGTGTTTGGTGCGCGAAAATAAACTTATATGTCATGCAGGGACTAAAAGTGTCAAAAAGTGCACAAGTTTGCACTTTTGCGCATATCTCGCGTTCTGAATATCCCCGGACACCCAGAAATTTATGTAAGCCCTAAAATATTTTATTTTAGTGTGTGGCATGATAAAATTCCACTCGTCGCGTGATTTGGACCGTTTTTAGCGTCCGTCCGTGTTTCGTCGTAATTCGACGCACAACGTGACCGTACGGTCAAACGAACCGACATCCGACATGTTTTTGAACATGTTTCATGTTCCTTATGTTTAAACATCATAGTGGGGCCTTAAAATGAGGTTAACGGGCCTTGAACGTGCCTAAAATAACCTTACGAGCTCACAGGGACCATTTCTGCCATTTATTAAAAGCAGTTGCTGAAGTATGCAGTCCACGCGGGGCGCGTAAGCATCCCTGAGGTCTTACGCGGGGCGCCTCAGCCCTACAGATCAGCAAAAATCAGATTACAGCTGCAAACAGCCTGTTTCTTGCTGGGTTTTGTTCAAAACTGGTTTCCACACTCACATAAATCATTCTAGGGGCTGCCCATTGTTTTATAAAACCATGGGTATGAGGTGTATGGTCCAGATTTGATCACGTTTATCGAGAAATGATCTTAATGGCTCTCAAATCCTATAAATACCCACTTGATTTTGGGTTTCATTCACACCTTGATTCTAAGTTCTCTAAGTTGAAGACCTTGCTCTTCATACCTGAGAATTTAGGATCAACCCTCCATGCTTGGACCCTTTGTAAGTCCCCTTTCGTGTTTAGTTTAAATTTTTAGTGGTTATAGCCGAAAGGTCAACTGTTTCGATAAATGCTTTGACTTTTAAACGGCTAAGCCATGGTTCGCAACGAACATGGCTACGTGACCGTAATTAGGTAGTAATTAACCCTCAAAAGGGCGCCTCCTAATTACCACGTTTACTTAGTTTAATTATCGGGTCAAATGAAAGTCAAACGGGTTAGTTTTAAATAAAATGCATAACTATTAAATTAAAAGTCATAAAATCAGTTTTGCCACATTGATAACTTGGTAAATATGAGTTGAACATGTTTAAGCATGTTCAACCCGACAATTCTAAGTATGGACTCGGTTCGGAACCGAAAGTCGCAAAAGTTGACTTTTACTTTGACTTTGACTTTCAGTTCTTACCCGATTTAGCTTAGTGTAGATATGCCTTAGGATTCCATTAGGACCATATTATAAGTTAGTATAACCCTCCAAGGTTATACAACTTGGTTCCATAGAAATCCTAGTTCATGCAGGTTTCCGTTATATGCCTAAATGTTGACCGTTATGCCCTTTGGACCTTAAAACCATATTTTTGAAAATGTGAGAGGATAGAAACCTTCACTACTAAATTATAAACTTGTCTCTAAAATTTGACATCAGTTTGAGGTCTAGATTAGGAGTTATGCGCAATAGCGTAATTAGAAAGCCTTTTTATTTATTTAACGGCATATTTAGCATAAAGCCTATCTAAACCAAATTTTTGAAACCAAACTTTTTACCTACTGATATAAAATAATATTTTGGGATTTTTGAAGATTTTTAATTATCTTTAGGCTGAGCATAACATAGGGTTTTAAGTTTGATTCGGTAATTGCCGGTTTTGCCATTTTGGGCTATAAAATGAGTTTTATAAATCCTATTGACCCCAAACCTTTTTCTACTGATTCAAAATGTTAAATAAATTATTTTGAGCCTTTGGGAATATTAAAAAATATGAGCTTTTTATACAAAACCCGGAAATGGCTCCGAATCGCCTTTTTAAGCGTTTTTAACGCATAAGTATGTACTAGAACCTTTTTAAGCATATGGGGTTGAAACCTACTGATGTATTCAGTAAATTTTTATATTCTAACAGTAGGCAGATATTTTAAACTCAGAATTCCAGTTTTGACTTTTTAGGCCAATGTGAAATTACCAAAATGCCCCTACAGAGCATAGTATGGTTATAAGTAATAAATTTCACATATATATGATACCCTACTGCTATAACTTATTAAATTAAGTATATTTACTAATTTAATCAGACCTGTAGCCCAGGCTATTATTTAAACTCTTTTACACCCTTTAAAATGACCAAAATGCCCTTATGAGGCGTAGTTTGGGTTTAAAACCTTTTGGGGCATAATGGAAGGTATCTTACTGATATCACAACATGTTTAAGGCATATTAACTTAGGAAACTTGTATATGACTCTTATGGTTACTCGTTACGCACTTTACACGTCCGGATCGGCTTATGTAACCAGTTTACCCATTTTAGCCGAAACGGGTCAAACCATATCATTTCTGTCTCAAAATCCAGAATGTGATTAAGTTACCCACATTAAACAAGTATGCAAGCTTGTAAGGTCAAAACCACATTCTAAAACGGTCTTCGCCTTATCGTGCGTTTAAACTGTAATCTTCATTTAAAACTAACCGGTCTAAGCTTAGGCTAAATTAAAAGACACGTTAGGATTCTAATAAGTTATTAAAAACCTTCATTCCAGATATAGGAGCCCAGTAAAAGCTATCTGTACTTGCTGATTTGATACGGCTGGGATTAAATTTATATTTAGCTCAGGTAAATACATTTAACTTATTTTCCCTTATACGGGCTTGGGGTACGATATATAAAATACCGCTTGGTCGGGTAATTGACCTTAACCGGTCGGTGGTTAAGTGTGGTCAAAATGACCCGTTTGAAAATGTTTTTTTGTTTGTTTAACGCCTTTGGGGGTTTAATGACCATGTCCCGGATATCCTGGACATCATTCAAAGAATGGCCACGACCTTAGCACACGGGTGTAGGCGTACGCCCGTAGTGCATTCAAATCAATAAAGTATAATCGTCGGTACGAGAGAAGTCTCGCGGCAGAACTATACTAAGTGGTGTGTCTATTAATCTTTAACCCGAAACGACCCGGATAACTGAACGCATAACAAACATGTAATTCTTTTACAAGATTATAAGCAAATAATTATCCCAAGTTATAAAAATTTTTGTGCCGCGGGTATTCAAATCAATTTTAAACCTTTTTCAAAATGAGTCAGTTAAATTGTATTTACCAGTGTAAACTGACGTATTTTCCAAAAAAGGCTAAGTGCAGGTACTAGGCGTAATAGGCTGGCCACTCCTTAGCATCAATAAAAGTCTCGCAAGCTTAGGATGCATGAAGTCTGTTGAACAATGTTTCATTTTATGTTTGATCCGCCTGTGGATCCTTTACTTTCCGTTTGTAATACTTTGATATTACTTTATATCGGATTGTAATAAATTTATCTTTTGCTTCCGCTGTGCATTTAAATTGTGTTGTTTGACTATGATGTTATCAACTACGTCACGATACTCCCCACCGGTGACACGTGGTAAAATAGGGGTGTGACATTCTGGCTCGTCATATTCCAGACGGATCCTCACTCCTTTGTCTCTTTCCCTACTCACGCATTGGTTAAGAAGAGACCTTAACTCTAGAAAGTTATTGGCAACCTCTTCGGGAGTAAGGTCAACACGTGAGGGGGTGTTAGAAGCACCAACGTTGGGAGATGGTACTCCGAAACGGGACGGTGTCAGCGTTTGGAAAGTGAGGAATTCGGGGTAAGTTGCTCCAGTTAGAGTGCTTCTCGGTGTTGAGATGGAAGTTGGTATAGCCACATGAGTTTGGCTAGTGTTGGGGGTAGAGGTACGTGGGATTTGGTTCACCTCTCCCGGAGACTCACCTTCCGACATGCTGATTTTGAGCAAAAATGGAGCTACACTACTAGGTCTTTTGAAGAAAATTAGCGGCGTAGCCCCACGGTGGGTGCCAACTTGTTGATGCAACAAATACTAGACCGATGATAGTAGCTAAGTTGGTTAGGCAAAAGGGTTGGAGGGTTCTGGTTTGCATAGCGCAGGTCGTGGGGTCCCCCCACGTTTACCAGACGTGGAGAGAGGTTCACTAGTTAGGTTTTGTTGTTTGTTCAAGATCCACAACTGAAATGTGTCCAGCTTCGGATGCAAGAGCAGTAGAAATGTGCGTGTTGAATGTGAAGAAAGGAGACGCGCAAGGAACAAGTACTCGAGAAGAAGGACCAGAGATCCCAATGGAATCAAAGCTGATCGGAATGTTTTTCTGCACTAAATGAAGTGTCATTTTATAGAGGAAGACATTGCCCAAAAAGGGAACCTTGGACTAGTGAACCATGCTTGTAGTGGAGGACTTACCCTTTTAGGGGTTGAAGCGTTTGGACCTGCGGATAAAAGACTACACTCTATGCACTCGTTTTACTTTTATGGCTGGGAGAGTTGTTCAAGTAATCAGTGACATGACTGATTACTGTACACGTGCTGCCTTAGCTCAGTTCCCGGGTTTTAAACCTTTGAACCTTTTAACCCTTCAAGCTGTCATGTAATCTTGGTCATTTTATTTAGGTTTGAGCTACCCCCGTCATCAGCCACCATCGTCAGATTCTCTACTTAGAGGCCCACAAATATCCACTTTTGGATTTGTACATTTCACAGGTTTCACAAAGTTTATCTTTCTTGGAAGATATGATTGTTAATCCTTTAACTAGATTTTTACAAAAATAAGCGTAATTGTGGATGCTCATTTGTTTATTAAAATAAAAAGAGTAGGTAGATTTTCGTGTAAATGCCATTTTAGTCCTTGTGATTTGGACAATTTTGCCAATTTAGTCCAAAGGTTTCATTTATTGCCTATGGGTCCAAAAAGTTTTCAACATTGCCAGTTTAATCAAACTGACTTAACCACATCCATTGTTCACTGTTACTCAGGGGCATTTTCATCATTTCATTAATTATTTTAATTACATATGAGTAACTAAAGACAATAGATGGAGTTAAGTCAGCTAGACTAAAATGGCAATGCTGAAAACTTTTTGGACCCACAGGCGATAAATGAATCCCTTGTACTAAAGTGCCAAAACTGTTTAAACCACAGGGTCTAAAATGACATTTTACTCTAGATTTTCTAATTCTCTTACCTGTAAGATAAACTTTGTAATCCTACTAGTTGGCATGCATCTGATAACATGAATATCTTGTCAAAACACTAACCACAACTTAAAAGATTCTATTTTAAACCTTTTTCCTGTCATTTGCTTGGTGATTCAAGAGCCGTGGTACCAGATCTGCTACACACGAGGATCCGGAAACGAAATGGTTAGAGGGTTTTTGGCATCCAAATCTTTTTAGGTACACCATTCAAAAATTTGGTATTCTGACTGATTCATAACTTCTTTCTGATATGATGTTGCTTGAATCAAGTTCCATGTTCAATGTTGACTCATTGACAAGATTTTTATTATTTTTGGATATGTGTTGTTGGATTAATTTCAAAATCTCAACATACATACAATCCATATTATCAGACCGTTCTTATACTATGGATTCTTTCAGTGGAAACTTACATTACTGAGCTTTGTTGTTTTGTTTTTTTTCCATTCCTAGGGATGTACTTGGATCCATGGACAAGTCACTCATTTGTTGAGTTGAGGTTTCTTCTTTATCGAATTATCTTGTGAGTTGAACTCCCTATCTTGTTGAAAACCTTTAACATATATTTCTCTATCATGTGGTTTCTTGTAAAGGCTTTTTCTTTCTTCCTCATAGAAACATATTGAGTTAATTACTGTTTTCATCCTTGTGGTTTGTCAAAAATCACTATTTTAGTCCATTAATTTGAAAATTGCGATTTCACTCCCTGTGGTTTCACTTTCGTAACCATTTCAGTCCACCTCTGTTAACCCCATCCATTTATTCTGTTAAGTACACGTGAATTGACCATAATGCCCTTATTAATAAAAAACAAAAAGATGTCTAAATGAGTTAATTAATGTTTCCGTCCCTGTGGTTTGTCAAAAATCACTATTTCAGTCCCTGTGGTTTCACTTTCGTAACCATTTCAGTCTAGTCTCCTAACACCATGTATTTTACCGTTAAGTTTTTAATGAAATACCTAAATTACCCTTGTGTTAATTAAATTGGATTGTAGGGTTCGACCCACCATGGCTTTAGTAGAAATAGAAGTCTGGCACTATTTTTACATATATGGTTCCAAAAGTTTAATTTTGGATTTTAGAATGAGAAAATGTCTAGATATGCATTATTTTTTAAAGTTATTATGTTAATTGATGTTGCTAGAAAGATATTAATTGGGGTGGGGTAATGGGTCGCCGGACATTAAGATGGTGGGGTTGTGATGCCGGAGAAGATGACCAGAAACTTTTTGCCGGAAATGAGAGCAGGGATGGAATGGGGTGGGGTAGCGTGGGGTTGTGTTTTAACAAGTGGGTCCTAGAATACGATCTTTTAAATTTCCATGGTTTTTTTATTTAATTAACACAAGGGTAATTTAGGTATTTCATCAAAAACTTAACGGTAAAATACACGGTGTTAGGAGACTGGACTGAAATGGTTACGAAAGTGAAACCACAGGGACTGAAATAGTGATTTTTGACAAACCACGGGGACGGAAACAGTAATTAACTCATTTAGATATCTTTTTGTTTTTTATTAATAAGGGCATTATGGTCAATTCACCTGTACTTAACAGAATAAATGGATGGGGTTAACGGAGGTGGACTGAAATGGTTACGAAAGTGAAACCACAGGGACTGAAATCGCAATTTTTAAACTAATGGACTGAAATAGTGATTTTTGACGAACCACAGGGACGAAAACGGTAATTAACTCAAACATATTTTTGCATCTTTAGTTAGATTTTCACTTTCTAAAAACAAGCATTTCTTGGCTTCTTTGTCTTTCAGATGGTTAAGATGAGAAATTTCTTTTTGTAAATCATCAGAATTTATAGTTCTTTCAAAAGTTTCTCATTTAAGTTCTAAAAATCAACTTTGAGTTTGTGAATATGTTTTTCTAGATTTTCATTATTGAGGTTTACCTTGTTTTCTATTGTTGCAAGTTCTGAGTCATCATCCTTGTCCATTAGGCAGGAATTAGCCATTTCTTCCTCATCAAATGTGTAAGTCCAGAAACACTTAACAATCGGATATCACGACACCAAACAAGTAGCGGAAATACGAGAATGATGTAAAAGATTGAAAGCAAATTGTATTGATTCGTAAACTTCAAGCACACGATCTCTAGAGGATCGTCTGGTACTTGATCGCACAAAAGCACACAAGTTATGGCTAGAATCAACAACCTAAACCTTATGAGGAACATCCTATTTATAGCTACATAGGATGCCCTAGTACATTGGGCCAAGCCCATACCCGTTTGACCACTAATCCGCCCACCAAGCCCACTAGTCTAATCGAACCCAAACAAAACAAGTAATCCAAAACAAACGTAAACCTAAACTAGTTTATGCCCTTACAGTATCCCCCTAGGTTTATGTTGTCTTGGCAGCTTCATCTTTACTTGTGTTTCTTTGTTTGCTTCTTCTGTTTCCTCTGTAATTCAGGCAAATCAGGCAACCTTCTTCCAACGTATGGACCAAAAAGCTGTGTCTCGACTCTCGTATGTTGCCCTGACCACAACTTGAACCCCATAATCTGAGCTACAGCACTCGTCTAACTTTTTGCATAGACTTCTTATTGAGGATCGCTTTAGATATGAGTCTTTGCTAAGAGATTTATGTTTTTTTCACCAAAGCACATCAAGTCTCTTGTATCCAAAAACCTGTACTCAGCATTATCGCAAACAATTATAGCCTGACCTCTAGCAGGGTCATACATCCAAAACTGCAAGTCTTTCAGACTAGACTATTATCAGGAAGCTCTTTAAGCAGTGGCACAGTCTTCGTCTGCTTTGTAGCAGGCCACTTCACAGTCTTGTAAGGCATGCTTGTAGCAGGATCCATTACCTCTTAATCTTCCTCAACAATAGATTGAGCTAACTTCATATCTTTAAAGTTAACTCAAGCCTGTTGCTGCAGCTTGTTGAAGAAATTCCATCCAATTTTGCAGTTTGGATTTTTAGTTTGATTATGAAAGCCTGCATTGCTCAACTCTCTCAGATCTACCGTTGTCCAAGATTCAAATGCATTGGAATGATCATATATTTGTTTCCTTTTGACGGTGGGAAGGGTCCCATAAAGTCGATTCCCCACACATCAAAAATTTCACAAAAAAGAATGCCATTTTGTGGCATTTCGTTTTTGGAAGAAATATTACCTGATCTTTGGCAAGCGTCACATGTCTTGATAAGACTTTGGGCGTCTTTGTAAATGGTTGGCCAATAAAATCCTGAATCAAATACCTTTCGTGCGGTACTAGCGGCACCATGATGTCCTCCGTATGAACCTTCATGACAATGGCGGAGAATTTTTCTTGCTTCACTACCATGTACGCATCGACGGATAAGTTGGGCAGCATACATTTTGAAAAGATAAGGATCTTCCCAAAAATAATGCTTTACATCGGCAAAGAATTTTTTCCTTTGATAATGTGGCCATCTGCGACTATACCACTAGCTAAGTAGGTAGCATAGTCGGCGGACCATGGCTCTTCCCGGTATTCCATCATTTCTAGGGTCTCCGTTGGGAATTTTTCATTGATTAGCTCGTCCCTAGTTGCCTCCAAAGCTGGATCTTCCAAGCGGGAAAGATGATCTACAGCGGTGTTTCCTGCTCCTCTTTGTCTTTTATTTCAATGTCAAATTCTTGGAGGAGTAGAATCCATCTAATTAAACATGGTTTAGCATCCTGTTTCTTAAAGAGATATCGAATGGCTGCATGGTCTGTATAAACTATCATTTTAGAAAGAACAAGATAAGAACGAAATTTATCAAAAGCAAATACTACAGCTAGTAATTCTTTTTCTGTTGTTGTGTAAATTTCTTGTGCATCATTAAGTGTTTTACTAGCGTAATATATTAGGTGAAAATGCTTATCTTTTCGTTGTCCTAAGACAGCTCCAACTGCAAAGTCACTTGCATCACACATGATTTCGAAAGGTAATTTCCAATCAGGCGCTATCATGATAAGTGCATTGACTAACATTTCTTTTAGTGTTAGAAATGCTTGGTTGCAATCCTTGTCAAAGATGAAAGGGGCATCTTTTTCAAGTAATTTTGTTAGAGGTCTTGAGATTTTTGAAAAGTCTTTGATAAATCGTCTATAAAATCCGGCATGCCCAAGGAAACTTCTGATAGCTCTAACAGAGGATGGGGGTGGTAATCAAGAGATAGTGTCTATTTTTGCTCGATCAACCTCCATTCCTTCGCTTGAGATTTTGTGACCGAGTACTATTCCCTCCGTTACCATGAAATGGCATTTTTCCCAATTAAGGGCGAGGTTAGTTTCCTCAGATTGGGATATCATTCGTTCAAGGTTATCGAGGCATTGGTCGTATGAATCTCCAAAGATAGAAAAGTCGTCCATGAAGACTTCCATTGTCTTTTCTATCATATCAAAGATGGTCACCATGGAACGTTGAAAGGTTGCGGGGGCATTACATAGACCAAAAGGCATGTGTCGATAAGCAAAAGTTCCGTAGGGACATGTGAATGTTGTCTTTTCTTGGTCTTCGGGTGCTATCGGTATCTGAAAGTAACCTGAAAAACCGACTAAGAAAAAATAAAATTTGTGACCAGATAATCTTTCTAACATTTGATCAATAAAAGGTAAAGGAAAGTGATCTTTCCTTGTTGCCTCATTTAATCGACGATAATCTATACATACTCTCCATCATGTGACGGTTCTTGTTGGTACTAAATCATTTTTCTCGTTAGTTACAACCGCCATACCTCCTTTTTTTAGGAATACTTGGACGGGACTTACCCAAGGACTATCGGAGATTGGGTAAATGAGTCCGGCGTCAAGTAATTTGATGACTTCATTTTTAACCACTTCTTGGATGTTTGGATTTACTCTACGTTGTGGTTGTATTACCGATTTATAGTCATCATTCATTAAAATTTTGTGCGTGCACATGGAAGGACTTATTCCTTTAATATCTACAAGCCTCCAAGTGATCGCGTTTTTGTGTTTTTTCAAAAGTGTGATTAATTTTTCTTTTTCTTCATTAATTAATTTTGACAAAATAATTAGAGGTAATTTACCATCGTTGTCGAGAAAAGCATATTCTAAACCTTTTGGAAGTTCTTTGAGCTCAAGAGGTGGGTCTTTAGGAGACTCCTTATTTGGTTGCTCATTTTGATCAAGAACCAAAAAGGTTTGTTCAATGGCGACCTCTTCTTCAACAAAGTGGTCGATTTCTTTTCTTGTATCGGGTGGTTCATCTTCATCTTCAATTAGGGGGTCATCATTGCCGAATGGATATTTCATTGAATGCTCAAGATTGACACTTTTTTTAATACCCCTAATTGAATAAGTAGATTGTTATGCTTCTGATTTTTCAAAGCTTCGTGGGTCCTTACAAAAGGTCGTCCCAACACTAGTGGAGTGTCATCAAGGATGACGAAGTCGGTTGGGATTACCATTTGATTGGTTTGGACCAACACATCTTCAACTATCCCTAGTGATTTTATTGTTTTCCGATTAGATAGAAAAATGGGTATTTGAGGTGGAGAAAAATCACTAATACTTAATTTTTCGAAAATGTAGTTTGGCATTATATTAACACAAAGATCTTTATCAATTGTAATATTACTAATAAAGGAATTTTGAAAAAAAAAACATGGAACCGGTGTAATGTTAATTTCAAATGGATCTTCTTTTATTAGTGTGGTTTGATCATTTGTGTAACACCTCAAAAATTCATGTCCAATAATGTATTGACACGTGTCATAAGCTTCGAATGTGTGAAAGAATACTTTAGAGGGATTAAAGTTGACAAACAAAGAAAGTATGTGAATATAAGGGTTCAAAGTGTCAACAATGGATAAATATAATTTACAATAGCCCTACACGATGTTTATAACCTTAAACGAATAAATCATGGATCACACGAAGCTAAAAATGAAAGAAAGTGAGAGATTACAAACTACAGGGGTTAAATGTGTCAACATGTTGAAAGTATACCTCTGAGTGACCTCTTAGTAAACCCGAAGCTTTGTAACGATAAATTATGCTCACTAGAATATGTGATAAAAATTTCATAAAGTTTCGTTATCGTATGAGAAAGTTATGATGAAATTCGTATGCGAAGGGTTAAAAGCGTCAACGTTGAAATTTATGACTTTTCGGGTGATCACAAAGTTAACCAAGGACTTAAGTGAAGGAAGTATGACCGCTTTACCAATAGTTGCAAAGGTTGGTTAAGTCTTGAGGGCCTTAAAATCAAGTTAAAAGGCTGAAAATGCATATTTGGAGCTTAAAACCACGTTTAAAAGGACCAGGGACCAAAAGTGCAAACATTGAAACTTGTTTGGCAGGTTCAGGAGGCCTAGGTGGCCCGCGTAAGATTGCCCTATGGGCTTACACGGCCCGCGTGAACAATACAACGACAGAAAATGTAGACAGATGCCTGTAATGGCTGTGCAACCGACTTAAAACCTTGTTTTTACTTACCAGGGGCTGCCCCAATGGTATTTCATGCATAGGGGGCATTTGTCTTGATCTCGAAACATTTGTAGACTTCCTTGTCATGATCTTGTTGCATTAAATCCCCTATATAAGAGGTCCCAAGTTGTAACACTTTGTTCATTCACAACTTCATTTCTGGAGCTCCTCTGATCAGCAACAAGCTTCCTAGTGATCTCTAGTCGTACTTAGGACTCTTGTAAGTATCCTTAAGCCTTCCTAATTCAGTTTAGCTTAGTTAATTAGATAAAAATCAAACCGTCGTAATTAAGGTTTGACTTCGAGATTACTCATAATTTATTCAGTCAAATCTTGAATTAAAAATACATATGAGTTGGTAATTATGTGGGTAATAAACCCTTAAAAGGGTACTCTCTGATTCCCACTCTAACTAGGTCAATTGTCGGGTCAAAGTTAATCCTAAAAAGTCAACATAAAGCTTATTTTCAAAATAATACATAATTAACAATGTAGAAGCCATGCAACCTATTTTATCATTAATATAACATGTCTAAACATGTTCACCCCGATAATTTTCAGTTTAAGCTCGGTTCGAAACCGAAAATCACAAAAGAAGACTTTTGCTTTGACTTTCAGTTCTGACCCGTTTGAGCATAGTTTAGAAATGCCTTAGAGCTTATTTAGGACTAGGTTTCATGTTAGTATAACCCTCTGTGATTATACAACTTGATTCATTAGTTATCCGATTCACATGCATGTTTCCGTTAATTGCTTAAATGTTGACTATTATGCCCATATGACCTTAAAATGTGATTCTTGAAAATGTAAAAGTGTAGAAACCTTAGTTACTGATTTATAAACTTGCACCTAAAATTTGACATCATTTTCAGGTCTAGATTAAGAGATGTGCTCATTAGCGTAATTAGAAAACTTTTTAATAATTAAATGGCGTAATTAGCATGTAGCCTATCTAAACCCAATTTTTGATACCAAACTTTATACCCACTGATGTAAAATAATATTTTGGGATTTTTGGAGATTTTTATTTATTTTTAGGCTGATCATAACCTAGAGTTCTAAGCTTAATTCGGTAGATGTCGGTTTTACCCCTTTTAAGCTATAAAATGAGTTTTACCAAACCTTTTGATACCAAACCTTTTTCTACTGATCTAATATGATAAATAGAATATTTTAAGCCTTCTGGAATAGTAAAAATATCAGCTTTCCTTTAAGAACCCGGAAATAGCTCAAAATCGCCTTTTTAAGCGTTTTTAAGCATTTTTAACGCATAGTATGTATTAAAACCATATTAGACATATAAGACTTGATACCTATTGATATTTTAAGTAAACTTTTATATTCTAACAGTAAGTAAAAGTTTTTGAAGTCAGATTCTGGATTTGACCTTTAAACCTTAGGTGAAATTACCAAAATGCCCTTTCGGTGCATAGTATGGTTAGAAATGATAAATTTCACACAAAGGTTATACCCTACTGATATAACTTAGTAAATTAAGTATTTTTACTGATTACATCAGACCCGAAGCTCAGATTTATACTTAAACTCTTTTATAACCATTTAAATGACCAAAACGCCCTTACGGGGCATAGTTTGAGTTTAAAATCATTTGGGGCATAATAGAAGATATCTTACTGATAGCACAACATATTTAATGCATATTAACTTAGGAAACCTGTATATGACTCTTATGGTTACCCGTTACGCATTTATCGCGTTCGGTTCAGTTTATGTAACTAGTTTGCATAAATTGACCTAAACGGGTCAAACCTTATCATTTTTGTCTCAAAATCTAGAATGTGTTAAGTTTACCCATATTATACAAGTCTCCAAACTTGTCGGGTCTAAACCACATTCTATTCCGGTCTTCGCTTAATCGTGCGTTTGAACCGTATCTTCTTTTAAAACTAACCGGTCTAAGTTTAGGCTTAATTAAAGACCCGTTAGGAATCTAATAGGTTATTAAAAAACCTTCATTCCAGATTAGGAGCACCAGTAAAAGCTACATGCACTTGCTTGGTGTGATTATTACTTGCAAAGGTAAATACTTTTAACTTATTTTCCCTTATACGGGCTTGAGGTACGGTATATAAAATACCGCTTGGTCGGGCATTTGACTTTAATCGTTTGGTGGTTAAATATTATCAAGATGACCCGTTTAAAAATTTGGTTTTCTTTGCTTAACGCCTTTGGGGGTTTAATGACCATGTCCCGGATATCCTTGGCATCATTCATAGAATGGCCACGACCTTAGCACACGGGTGTAGGCGTACACCCGTCAGTGCATTTATAATTAATAAGGTATAACCGCCGGTTACGAGAATAACTCACCGCGGGACTATACTATGTGGTGTGTCTATTAATCTTTAACCCGGCATGAACCGGGCAACTGAACGCATAACAAACATGTAATTCTTTTACAAGTTTATATACAAATAATTATCCCAAGTTATAAAAATGTTTCTGTGCCTTGTGCATTCAAATCAATTTTCTAAACCTTTTCAAAATGAGTCAGTTAGATTGTATTTACCAGTGTAAACTGACGTATTTTTCCAAAAAGGCTAAGTGCAGGTACTACTCGTAATAGGTTAGCCTCTCCTTAGCACCAATAAGAGTCTCGCAAGCTTGGATGCCTTTCAGTCTGTTGAATTAAGTTTTCTTTTCTTTTGATCCACCTGTGGATATTATTCAACCATGTTGTGACATTCAATTACACTTTTGTTCGGTTGAAATAAAAATCTATCTTTTGCTTCAACGGTGCATATAAATTTGTGTTGTTTGACTATGATGATATCAACTACGTCACGATACTCCCCACCGCGCCCACCGATAATACGTGGAAATATCGGGGTGTGACAATTTGTCAACTTAATGCTTACCGTTTCGTCAATTCTACTGTTAGTGTTTAACTCTTTTAAAAACTTGGCATGAGTGGGTACTAAACAATGATTTTCGAAAGAAGGTGACAAGTGATTAATTTCTTTAAAATTAGACTCTTCTTGAATTTTAACGTTGTCGGACTCACCTTTTTCGTTGTTTAACTCATGTGTCGGCTTTTCACTTACTTGTTCTTCATTTTTACCTCTTCAACTACCTTTTCTTTATTACAAGTTAATTCTTCCCTTGCGCAGGCTTCTTTTATGTAGCGCTCGATAGTTTTCAGGTGTTCTATTATCTTATCGGCTATGGGTGTGATGGAATAAGGATCTTCAAAGCTTGAATTCGGAAGTTCGATCCTTGGTTCCTCGTAGTACTCATATGAGGTAAATGGTTCACACCATTGTTCCTCATTGTAAGTATATGATGGATAAGGGTCGTAACTTGGTTCTTCATAATACTCATATGAGGTGGGTTGTTCACGCCATGGCTCCTCATAGTAAGCATATGAAGGTGGAGTCTCATATCTTGGTTCCTCAAGGTATGAGTATGAAGGTTCATACCTTGGTTCATCAAAATATGAGTATGAGGGAGAAGGTTCGTACCTTGGGTCTTCATAGGTTTAGTATGAAGTGGACGGCTCGTACCTGGGCTCCTCATAGTAGTTGTATGAAGGGGATGGCTCAAAGAGGTCACAATATTGTACCGAATGAGGATTACCACAAATGGTGCAATAGTCTTCCCTATAATCATCCTCCTCATAGTGGTAGTTGTAATCTCCTGAGTATTGATCCATAAGTGTCACTTAGCAGACCACAACAGAGTCTCGGGACTAGAAAACAAAAATAAAAACGGAAACAGAGGCTGGACACGGCCCCATGTTTAGTGAGCACGGCCCCGTGTTCAGGTTCTGTATCTGGGCGTTTTAATAAAAGTGACTGGTTTTATGCAGCACGGGGGCGTGTTCAGCGAACACGACCCCGTGTTCAGACTTTGTAAATGGGAGTTTGTTAAAAATTATGCAGCACGGGGGCGTGATCAGCGAGCACGAGCCCGTGTTCAGTCTACTGTAATGAAAAAAACTAACTAAAAATGAAAAAAAGTGCGCGCGTTTAAAAAAGGTTTTGAAAAACTGATTAGGCCGTTGATTTTAAGCTTTTTTAAAATCCTTGTGTCCCTGGCAACGGCGCCAAAAAATTGATGTGCGTTAGGTGTGATATGTTTTTAATTATATTTTAAGCCCTTTTTAACACTTTAGCCAAGTTTTAAATTTACAAAACACGATATTCTACTAACACTAAACACACATATGGGCAAGTGCACCCATCGTGAGCGTAGTATAGCGTTGATAAGATACCGAGGTCGTCCAAGGACACAAGAGGTTTTAATACCGGTTTACCCTCAACGTCTAATTAAATCAAGAGTTTTAGGAAAAGTTTTAAATAAAAACTAAAAATGCTGAAAATAAAAGTAACATAAAAATGGATAGACAAGATGAATCACTTGGATCCGACTCGCCTTTAGTGTAACCTTTGATGATTTCCGCACTTTTGCACTTTTTAAGAGATTATCTTAGTTATAGTAGTAGGCCCCTCTTTTGAAGGTGACGTTACCCTCAACCCAGTGGTTTGAGTCAGCAATGATACAATCCCAAAGGGTCGGAATATTAAAAGACAATTAATTAAGTTATTAATGAGTAATGTGGTAGGCCCCTCTTTTGAACGTGACGTTACCCTCGGCTAAGTGGTTTGAGTCAGCAAGGATACAATCCCAAGTAGCCGGGTTAATGTATTAATAGTAGTTTACATATGAGGGGACCAAGCCATTCACACCCCCGCCATCCAATACCAGTGGGTATTGAAGGAGGTCCTAGTAAACTTGACCCAGGTCCTTGCAGGATCTATACACTGAACAAGGCAAGAACCTTACCAAACCATTCCCTTAACCCCCAACCACGTAGCCAACATATCTCCATATAGACCGTAGAGATATGAATGGTGAAAATCTTTTATTTTATATAGACAGTAAAATAACGCCAAGACACCACGGACAAATGATAAGGAAGTTTCACCTTCAACATAAGAAACTAGTTATTAATGTCATTAATACAAGACTAAGTAAAAAGTGCGAAAAGATTAAAAATCAAAAGTATTACACTAAATGCTTGTCTTCACCAAGTGAAGGTAAGAGACTTAGGCAACCATGGCCTTTGATTGTCAAGAACTCTTACTATCAATCTTGGATCCCGAGACTACTACACACTGATGTGCACAAAATGCAACATATAAATTACATCAATTGTGGCATAAAACTAACCCTTTTTTAGTACGAATGTTGGAAAAAGTGTGCTTTTGTCTTCCTTTTGTATTTTCAGGATTAAATGAGCTCAAAGTAACAAAAGAAGCAAAAAGACAGCTAAATCTAACATAAATACAAAAAAAGGAACAAAAGTGGCATCTCCCCAAGCAAAATAAAAAAGACAGAAGACTGTTTTAAGTCAGACAGTAAGCTGAACACGGGGCCGTGCCCGCTCAACACGCCCCCGTGCCCAAGATTCAGTTACTGAAAACAGAACCGTAAGATCCTGACGGTTGGTAATTTCTGACACAAAAATGAGTGATAATGATCTTTTTTACTTTCGGCACTCTTATGTACGTGGTGTCAATTATGTGGAGGCAATCATAAAGAATTAGAATGCTACTTCCTAAATTATAAGCCCCACTATATACACCCATCATTTGCCTGTAGCCTTAAGAGGGGCGAAAGTAAAAATAATCCTTATCTCTCCCTCGAAGGCGCCCAACCAGATATTTTAGGAGAAATGCTTCTTGATGAACTATTTCAACTAGAAGATCTGATTCTTAATTGGTTAGAAGAACTTAAGATGGATTTCTTTAATTCATCTCAAGACGATGACCAAGAAGAAGTGTTGAGGTCGCATTCAAACAACCTCGTTGCTCCCGATAATACCTTCAACTCTAGCAAAGACTTGGACGATAGTCGTCCCTGTGCCGATTGTGCCGTGAAGGACTCCCCATCGACTTCATTCGATGCATACATAGACCTGAGCGATTCGGCATACACCTTCTTTAACAAGAGCCCGGAAAAGGGTTGGACTTGTCCACCTACATTTAGCATAGGAATCACCCTCACCGATAACATCTTGCGTTCTCGTCTTAATCTAGATCAATTATGGTATCTTAGGAACTTTGGGGTTGTTCCATCCAGTATGGAACCGCCCGATCCGGATAAGTTCCTTGAAAATAGACAAACTTCATAAATCAGCCTTTCGACATGGGGCCGTGCCCAGCCAACACGCCCCCGTGTCCACCAAAGGATTCCTTTCTGACTTTACGTCAGAATACGGACAAACTATGTCAGGATTCTGTCTGCACACGGGGCCGTGCCCAGCCAACACGGGGCTGTGTCCAGCATACTGTCGTTTTCTATAAATGCAGCCAAGAATCCTGCACATTTAAATCATCCAGGGATAGAGATTTGAAGGGATCTTCTCTCCTACCATCCTAGGTATGTTCTAAAAGAAGGTTCCAACAATCATCTTGTCCTTTCCTCTTTTATCCATTTCCTTCTTCTTCATCTTTCTCCAAAAACCTCCATTAAAGCTTGAGATTTCAAGCTTTATGGCAAGGATTATTGAGTTTTGTTCAAAGAATCTTGTTAAAAAAAATAAGTTGTATAACATTGTTTTAAGTTACTATTGTTCAAAAAGGCTTCACGAGTTAGAGAAATAACTTAAAACTTCAAGATTCCTTGTTTCAAAATTCTGCAGAAAGGTGAACACGGGGCCGTGTCCATGGTATTGTTTCATTAAAATAAGTTGTTTTCAGTTTATTTTCGTAGAATGTCAAGTGAAAACAGTGGAACATCGTCCGTGCATTCAAGAAACAGTAGAAGAGGAAGGAAGCCTTCCATTGAAGCTACCCTTGTACACTACGTCATGGCGCTACGGGAAGCTCTCGATGAAATATTCTTGTAACACCTCCCATGGAACCCGTCCTTCCTCAAGAGGATTGGAACTTAGCACTTGGAGTCAACAACCCTACCGAATGGGATGACATTCCAGCGGAGCCTCCCCTTGAAAATTTACAAGAAGTCCCGGTGGAAGTTGTACCTCCTCAAACCGACGCCAACGAACCCTCCTTCCTACTCCCAAGGGAGATAGAGGAGTGGCTCGCCGACATATGAGGAGTCCACGCCCGGAGGAAGGAGTTCTATGAAGCCGCATCAAACCAAGAATATTATCTTCTTGGAAATTTTGGTAATTAAAATAAATTATAGGCTAGAACTCCTTGGTTTAAGCTTCTTGTTTTTAATGAAATGATGGTTTTAAGGTTTGGATGATGTTGTAATGAACAAAACACACTCGTGATGGTGAAGGACAACAAGGGAAATGAGAAACATCGCCCCATGCACGAAAACAGGGCCATCCGACGACAATTTCTTCATTACAGTAAGTTCAGCACGGGCCGTGTCCGCCCAACACGGCCCCGTGCTGCACACTCTGCAGAAAATTGCCCAGTTCAGGTAACTGGACACGGGCCATGTTCGCTGAACACGCCCCCGTGTCCAGGCTTCTGTTTCTTTTCAGTAATTTTTGTCACTGGCACCTGAACACGGGGCCGTGCCCAGTCACCACGGGGTCGTGTCCAGGATACCAGTAACATAAAACTTTGCTTTTAACACCATTTTACACATTCAATCAACTTAAAAACTTATTTTTGGGACACATTGAGGACAATGTGTAATTTAAGTGCGGGGGGATGCTAAAATCTTGAATCTTGCAAGTTCTAATAAGAAGCCTTACACAAAACTCTATTGGAACCGCTAATCACTCCAAATTTTTTTCAAAAATTTTCATTTTTTTTACTTGTCTAAGTTTATGTTGGGAATTCAAGTTCTAACAAGGTTATATTTTTTACAAGTTTACAACCGATAACGTCATGATAAAAAGAACCAACATAAGAAAATTATGAAACGGCATGACAAACTCAATTAAAATTTGATTATATATACTTGAGCACATAAAAACCCTTTCCCACAAAAGTGAGTTTTGAGCCTTTATCGAGCATACAAATACATATCTTTACACAAAATGCTCATTTTTTGTTTCTTGTGTAAATAGCCGCTTCATTCGTACAACGACAATACATTCCCGGTCCTTACCAACTTAAACCCAAGTAAGTAAATGAAGGAGGCATTAGGACTAACCCTTTTTCTTTCTACACCATTATTTTTCATTCTTTACCACCTACCCAAAATCCCTCTAGTTAACCCCTTTGAGCCTAAACCTTTTCATTTCTTAACCAAAACAATCACCCTTTTTACCCACCTTAACCTTTTTATTTTTAACCCTTTCTTTTAGTAACAACGTTTGGTTTTCTAATGACTCTTCTTAATATATATATATATATATATATATATATATATAGGGGATCACTAAAATAAAAACCATCTCTAGTTGTAAGAACCATGGGAACCACTTTTTAGCCCTTAGATCAACTAGATGGATGGATGAGATTAAAAGTAGTTAATATTAATATTAAAAACTTTTGTCTTATTATGTCTTTAATATTTTAATCAAAAAGGGTATTTAGGTAATTTTGTTTTTTTTTTGTCTTATTAATTTTATTGTTTTTTAATACACTTTTGTCCTATTGCATTAAATGTTTTTTTTTTCTAAAATCAGTTTTTTTTATTAAACAAACATATTGAAATCAGATTTTTTGATAAAAAAAATTTACGTGCGTTTTTTTACGACCCGTTTTACGCTCCGTTTTTTGACGCCGTTTTACGACCCGTTTATTAGTTCCCGTTTTATACGACACGTTTTACGGCCCGTTTTTTACGACCCGTTTTACGCCCGACTTTTTCACGCATCGTTTTTCCAACGCGTCGTTTTTATGTTAACGTTTTTTACGTTTTACGTCGTTTTTCTACGTTTTACCCGTCGGTTTTTTACGTTTTACGTTAAAATTTTTACGTTTTACGTTTTTATGTTTTACGTAAAACTTTTTACGTTTTACGTTAAAATTTTTACATTTTACGTTTTTACGTAAAAAGTTTTACGTTTTACGTAAAAAGTTTTACGTTTTACATTTTACGTAAAATGTTTACGTAAAACTTTTTATGTTTTACGTTTTAAGTAAAAAAGTTTACGGTTTACTTTAAAAAGTTTACGGTAGGTGTCTCAGATAGTTTGCTATCATCATCGACGCCTCAAAAAATATAAAAAAACCAACAAACAAAAATAAAAAAGAACGAGTGGATTCTGGAAAAAAAAAAAGAAGTTTTGGCTCAGATTTTCCGAACATCAGAGGCTGCAAAGTGGGGTTGCGGGTTCAAAAACCTACCCTCCACCATCCTTGCCGCGCCATCGTCCTTTTTTTTTTTGCATCATCACCGCCTATTCAAAAAGCCACCAGATTCAACCCAGATTCAACATGAACAACATTCAAACCAAGATTCAACATGAACATCATTCAAAAACAGAATATCATTCAAACGCAGATTCAACAAGATCAAAAAAGGTCCCAATAACATCATTCAAACCCAGATTCAACATGAACAACATTCAAGCCCAGATTCAACAGAATCAAACCCAGAAAGTCAAACCCCCAAGATTCAAAACCATATTCAACAGAATCAAACCTGCAGCAAAACACAATAGATTCAAACCCAGATTCGAACACCCACCACCAGATTCAACAAAAATTAAAACCCAGAATCAACAAAATTCAAACCCAGATTCAACAAAAAAAAAACCCAGATTCGAACATCCACCACCAGATTCAACAAAATTAAAACACAAAGATTCAAACCCAGATTTGAACATCAAACCTACATAGTTTCAGACCACATACCAAATCAAAATCACCAACATATCAAAACAGAGATAAAAAAATACCAGAGAAATCAACAAAACAGGCCAAGGAACTCGTCGGGAGGAGACCAGGACCTCCGCCGCTCACGGCGGCGTTGCCGCCGGTCCACCACCCAGCCGTCGACCAGAGCATAAACTCGAAATACCAAGTCGCACAAACGACCACCACTACAACCCCCCCCCATTTTCTTTCTCCGGCCCTAAACCCTGCCGCCACACCCTACCGTACACCGCTGCCGCCACACCAGTTCAGATCTGAGCAAACCCACCCAAATTTTGACGGTGAAACCCTGCCGCCACACCCGTTCAGATCTGAGCAACCCCCCCCCCCCCCCCGCAAATTTTATCTCCGATGAACAGTGGCGGAGGAGACGGCTGCGGAGTGGGTCTGGTGTTTGGGAGTCGCCGGTGTGGAGGTATGGTGGCGGTGATGCAGGTAAGTTATGGAGGAGGGGTGAGGGTTTTTGGGGTTTCTTCATGAAGATGAGAGGAGGTAATGAACTTTTGAATGTCTGAAACAATTTCGAGAGAGAGAGAGAGATGAGAGGTTTGATTTTTGGGGAGTGATAAAAGTGAACATTAATAGGAGAGATGAGAGATGAGAGATTAGACATTTATAGGAAATGACCAAATTACCCCTTTTCCTGATTGGTTGAGAGTGGTTTTCGCGGTTCTTACAACTGGAGGTGGTTTCTATTTTAGCGGCTCCCTATATATATATATATATATATATATATATATATATATATAGGGAGAAGATCATGCGAGAACCGCGAGAACCGCGAGAACCAATGTGAACACAACCAAAAATGCCTAAAAATAGCTAAAAATCACACAAAAAAACTTTTTTTTTTAATATTTTTTATATAAAAATCGCTACTTTTCGAAGCAAAAAAATAAATAAAAAACATAAAAAAATTTTTTGGCCGCTAAAAGTAGCGATTTGAGCATAAAAATGTTAAAAAAAAAATTAGATTTTTTTTAGGTTTTTTGGGGGTTTAGTTTTTAGCATTTTAGCTTGGGGGGGGGGGGGAGGGGGGTTTAGGTTTTTTTTTGTTGTGGGGGGAGGGGGGTTTGGTTTTTTTTAGGTTTTTTTGGGGTTTTAGTTTTTAGCATTTAGCTTGGGGGGGGGGGGTTAGGTTTTTTTCTTGGGGGGGGGGTTAGGTTTTGTATATTCTTTTAGGTTTTTTTAGCTATTTTAGGTTGTGTTCACATTGGTTCTGGCGGTTCTCACAATAAGGGTGCTTCTCGCATGAGCCCCTCCCTGTATATATATATTGATGAAACCAAATAAACAAACAAGTTCATCAAAAATAACTTTGTTTGAAATAAATGGTTCATCAAAATAAATAAAAATGAAAAAAAATAGAAAGTCTATCAAAAACCGACGATTGTTACGCTTTTCGCCCTTTTACTTACCACTAACCCAACCACCCACCTTTAGCCCAAGCCTAACCCTTCACTCAAAAGTCCTCTTGATATTTACAAGGGTATATAGTTAAAAAGGAGGAGGATTGATTGCTTGGCAAGCTTATGGTAGGAGTAAGTTTTATGCCGTTCTCGAGTGATTCACTAAAAAAATACACCTTCGGCCGAGTGTTGAGTGATTCCTCGTGAGGTATGTGAACTTGTATATAAATGGAATTTTAAAAAAAGGTATGTTATGCACTAATAAGTAATTTATCTTATGAAACGTTTTTAATAAATAATGACGAATAGAATTGTAAATAAATAAAAATAAAACCTAAATAAAGAATCTTGGAAATCCCGACACTCTATGACAAGCCCAAAACTTCTCTTCTACCCATTCCATTTGGGTGTGTAAGCCACATTATAAAGAGTTTTGCTTGAGGACAAGCAAAGATTCAAGTGTGGGGGTATTTGATGTGCACAAAATGCAACATATAAATTACATCAATTGTGGCATAAAACTAGCCCTTTTTAGTACTAATGTTGGAAAAAATGTGCTTTTGTCTTCCTTTTGTATTTTCAGGATTAAATGAGCTCAAAGTAACCAAAGAAGCAAAAAGACAACTAAATCTAACATAAATACAAGAAAAGGAACAAAAGTGGCATGCCCGACCTCCCGACAGCATCTCCCCAAGCAAAACAAAGAAGACAGAAGACTGAACACGCCCCGTGCTCAGTGAGCACGGGGCCGTGCCCAAAGGACAGCAGAAAAGACAAAGCCATAGAAGCTTCTGTTGCCCACCACGGGACCGTGCCCAACGGACACGGGGGCGTGGTCAACTCCCTGCAGACGCATTTATTGCAATTGCGAGTTGCAATTAATGAAGAGAGATACGCGGATGGACACGGGGCCGTGCTCGAACTTTTGTTCAGCCTATAAATAGGAGTGTTTAGAGCTCTTGCAACTCATCCCTTGGCACACCACCACCATAACACCATCATCCACCACCATCATCCATTGTCCATCGTAGAGTATGTGAGTCGTCTCGGGATCCAAGATTGATCGTAAGAGTTCTTGACAATCAAAGGCCATGTTTGCCTAAGTCTCTTACATCACTTGGTGAAGACAAGTGTCTAGTGTAATACTTTTTATTTTTAATCTTTTGTACTTTTTAATTGGTTTTGTATTAATGACTTTAATTACTAGTTTCTTATATTGAAGGTGATTCTTCCTTATCGTTTGTCCGTGGTGTCTTGGCATTATTTTACTGTCTATATAAAATAAAAGACTTTCACCATTCATATCTCCACGGTCTATATGGAGGTATGTTGACTACCTGGTCGGGGTTAAGGGAACAGTTTGGTAAGAGTCTTGCCATTGTTCAGTGTGTAGATCCTGCAAAGGACCTGGATCAAATTTAGTAGGACCTCTTTCATTACCCAAAGGTATTGGATGGCGGGGGTCCAAACTCTTTGATCCCCTCATAAGTTAAATTACTATTAAAACTTTAACCCAGCTACTTAGGACTGTATCCCTGCTGACTCAGACTACTTAGCTGAGGGTAACGTCACCTTCAAAAGAGGGGCCTACCACATTATTCATTAATAACTTAATTAATTATCTTTCAATAATCTGACCCTTTAGGATTGTATCCTTGGTGACTCAAACTACTGGGTTGAGGGTAACGTCGCCTTCAAAAGAGGGGCCTACTACAATAACTAAGATAATCTCTTAAATAAGTGCAAAAGTGCGAAAATAATCAAAGGTTACACTACACACGAGTCGGATCCAAGTGATTCATTTTGCCTATCTGTTTTTAATGTTATTTTATTTTTCATAATTTTAGTTAGTTTTATTTTCATAGTTTAAAAACCTTTTTCTAACTTTTTTATTTGATTAGACGTTGAGGATAAACCGGTACTAAAAGCTCTTGTGTCCTTTGACAACCACGGTATCTTACAACACTATACTATGTCCACGATGGGTGCACTTGCCCATATGTGTGATTAGTGTTAGTAAATATCGTGTTTTATAAATTTAAAACTTGGCTAAAAAGTATAAAAAAGGGCTTAAAATATACACCTAAAACATATTATACCTAACGCACATCACACACACTCTAAGATGGATGATGCATGATGGTGGTGGATGTGGGTTGTATTGGTGGTGGAGTGTGGGTGAAGTGGGAGAGGTGGTTTGCCAAGGGATGCCTTTGAAGTAAACGAAGCACCCCTATTTATAGCCTGCACAGAAGCCCGGACACGGCCCCGTGTCCATCCTTTTTCTCTTTCTTCATTAATTGCAATTGTCTGCATTAGCTCCACACGCCCCCGTGTTCGCTGGGCATGGCCCCGTGTGTAGAAGCGTATCTGTACTATCAAGATTTGCTTGGATTTTTCGAATCTTAGCATTGACCATGGCCCGTGTTGAGCTGGGCACGCCCCCGTGTTGGGAATAGAAGCTTCTATGACTTTGTCTTTTCTGCAGACACCTGGCCACGCCCCTGTGTCCGCTGGGCATGAGGCCGTGGTCAGCCTTCTGTTCTCTTGTTTTTGCTTGGGAAGATGTTGTCGAGGGGTCGGGCATGCCACGTTTATTCCTTTTCTTGTATTTATGTTAGATTTTGCTGCATATTTGTTCCTTTTGTTCATTTACACTCATTTAGTCCTGAAAATACAAAAGGACGACAAAAGCACACTTTTTCCAACATTAGTACTAAAAATGGGTTAGTTTTATGCCTCAATTGATGTAATTTATATGTTGCATTTTACACATATTAAGGCTGTAGGTGTGCGATCCCCCACAGCTGTAGAATCCCCCTCAAATTCAACATCCTCCAATTCAACATCCTCCTTTTCTTCAGCATTATATGTAACAGTCGAGGGCCGAGAAGCAACATTCGAAGGACCCTAGTTACCTGCATGAGCAACAAGAGAGTCATCAAGAATATCAAAAGATTTAAACAGATGAGCATAATTATAGAGAGTGAATGGCCCGTTTCCAGCATCATTCTGATTTTCCTCGAGCCATTGTACGTCGAAAGACTCAACAATCTGTCTCGTCTTCTTGTTGTACACTTTATATGCAGCTTTGTTCTCATTTGCGGCTTTTCCAGCATATCCAATGAAAAAGCATTCATCTCCCCTAGCGTTAAACTTTGGTATTGCTTCCAAGTGCAGCAGGGTCCATTGGCAACCTAAAGCTCTAAAGTGCCCAACATAAGGTTTTTCACCAAACATCACTTCGTGAGGCGTCTTCATGCGTGCTTTGTTTATAATCACTTTGTTTGAACGTAGCATGCTGTATTGATCGCCTCATCCCAGAAGAAGACTGGGAGCTTAGAATCACACAACATAGTGCGAGCCGCCTCAATTAGGGTTCGATTCCTTCTTTCGGCAACTCCATTTTGCTAAGGAGTCCTAGCAGCGTTGTATTGTCTAGTGATTCCCCTTTCAGCACAAAAGAAATTTAACTCAGCATTCTTGAATTTAGTTCCATTGTCACTTCGAATTCCTTTCACTTTCTTGCCAGTCTGATTCTCCATGAAGATTATGAATCTCTTAACCAGTTATGCACTCTCACTCTTGTTAACTAAGAAGAAAACCCAAGTAAAACGTGAGTAGTCATCAGTAATCACCAAACAGTAAGACTTTCCTGACATACTGAGCACGTTCACAGGACCAAAGAGATCCATGTGAAGAAGCTGCATCACACTGTTAATCATATTTACAGTCTTGGGAAAGTGTGGTTTTCGATGTTATTTACCCTTAGCACAGGAAACACGTTTTTCAAATGTAATAAAATCTTTTACTGGTAGACCCCTTACCAACCCCAGTTTTGCAAGACGATTCAGATTTTTAACGTTTGAATGTCCTAAATGACGATGCCATAGCATAGCATTGTGTTCAGAGATTTTAGTAAACAAATAGGCAACGCTTTCAGTAGGTGGTTTGTTCATGTCAATGACATAAGCGTTGCCTTTTCAGTCAGACTTCAGCAATATCCATTCCTCAGGAATGACCATTCCCGGTTTTAGAATGAGGCAGTGTTTGTCGGTGAAGTGAGTTGAGTAGCCGTTGTCGCATATTTGAGAGACGCTCAGTAGACTATGCTTCAACTTAGGAACATAATTGACTTCTTTGAATTAGAGATCACCATTATTCACTGTGCTTCGCTGGGTGATCTTTCCCTTCACTTCTCCTGCAAAGGTAACATATCCACCATTGAATTCTTCAAGATCAGTAATCACGTTTGGACATTGATTCCTAAAATGTCCTATCTTTTTGCAATTCCAACAGACTACATCACTTCGAGCCCTAGACGGACTACTCTTTATGTCTTGCTCCAACTACCTCTGTTATTCTTTCTTCCTTTGCCAACATTAAGTAATTCACTCGATGATTTAATCGATCTTTTCCTTCTGACGCCCTTGCTCATAAAAAGATCACGAATCCATTTAAAAGTAAATTTGCTAGTACCTGCTAAACAAGACATTGTTGAAACAGTTCCGGACCAACTGTCTGGCTAAGAAGATAACATTAGTAAAGCTTGAACTTCATCTTTGAATATGATGTCCACTAACACAAGTATGGCAAAAATCGAATTCAACTTGTTGATGTGCTTTGTAACTGAACTGCCTTCTCTCATGGTTGTGTTAACCAACTCTCGAATTTAGAATATCTTGTTTGTTGCCGAAGGCTTTTCAAACATGTTAGAAAAAGCTCACATCATACCACTAGTTGAGATTTCCTTCATGATGTTAAATGTCACTTACTTCGGTAACACCAATGTAATAACTGCCTTGGCCATTCTAACCTTCGATTCCCACTCTGTTGGTTCCATCTTCTCTGGTCTAACCCCTAATAACACAATATCCAGATCTTTCTGAACCAATAACGCCTCAATCTGCATTTTCCACTGGCTAAAATTCGTACTGTTAAACTTCTCAATATGCACCTGTCTTCTAGCGCAAGGGGGAAACTGATGTGTTTGCTCCACATAGGACAAAACTATACACCTCCTTGACGAGATATTGTTCTGACACAAAACAATAAACCAATATTACTTTGTCTCTCTTTTTTGTTCCTTAAATAGCACAACCCCCAATAAAAACCAACGTAAGTTTATATTTCCACAAGAAACCCACAAAACACCACATACACACACACACTCACACACACACACACACATATATATATATATATATATATATATATATATATATATATATATATATGGAGGGGCTCATGCGAGAACCACCCTTATTGTGAGAACCTTGAGAACCAATGTGAACACAACCTAAAATAGCTAAAAAACCTAACCCCCACCTCCCCCAAGCTAACCCCCCCACCCCCCAAAGCTAAATGCTAAAAACTAAAACCCCCAAAAAACCTAAACCCCCCCCCCAAAAAAAAAAAAAAAAAACCTAACCCCCCCCCCCCCCAAAGGTAAAATACTAAAAACTAAACCCCCAAAAAACCTAAAAAAAATCTAAAATAAATCTAAACAAATCTAAAAAAATAAAAAAAATCTAAATTTTTTTTTACTATTTTTTATGCTCAAATCGCTACTTATAGTGGCAAAAAAAAATTTTTTTTTTTTTTAAAGTTTTTTTTTTGGCTTCGAAAAGTAGCGATTTTTATATAAAAAATATTAAAAAAAAATTTGTGTGATTTTTAGCTATTTTTAGGTATTTTTGGTGTGTTCACATTGGTTCTCGCGGTTCTCACAATAAGAGGTGGTTCTCGCATGATCTTCTCCCTATATATATATATATATACAACTTTGGTTCTTAATTGTGAAGGGAGGCTGCACCGCAAGTTTGACGGCAAACACAAACCAAAATATATATAATAATAATGAGGGCAAAAAAATAAAGGATGGATACAGGATTTAAATGGACCGATTTATGTGATCGTCTATTCAATGCGATTAGTGCATAGTGAGCTAATACACATACGAACAAACGATCAAACTGCGGAAAAATAAACAAACACGAGAACAAAAGGATTTACGTGCTTCGGTCGGCTGATCTACGTCCATCGGCTGCAAGCAAGATTTCAATTGCTTTCTGTCTCTCACCACTCGCGATGAGGAATTACAAGTACAAATATCAAATAAACATAGATTACAACTAGGGTTAATAACTTGTTCCTAAAGAAAAGGCTATATGGGCTATAATTAAATGAAACGAGCTAGGTCTTTAACTTAATTAGTCTGCTCCAAAATTGTATTCTAAAACGTAACTGTACCCAACTCAAATCGAGCCTCCATAAACCAACCAAGTTTCTAAATTAAATTTGTTGCCTTGATATAGTTTTTGTATATTGTTTGGATTTTCAAGCCATCAGAATCCTTCCTGACATTCATTATTTTGGCTCTTCATCTAGTTATCAATCGAAGCTTTAACCTTATCTAGGTCGACTTAGCTCTCATCCTGTCATATTGTGATTCTATTTTTAAAGGTCAGAATGTTTGTTTGTATCAAACATATGAAAAAGACGTTATAAGTTTTAAATGAAGTAAGTATTTCCTTGGCTTTCTTTCGTTTTTTTGTCACTAAGAATATTATTTTTGTTCATGTTGCTACAACAAATACGAGACCAAGGGTAGTAACAGGACCTTTGAGGTTAAAGGGTTCAGGGGTTTCAATTAGCCTAACGCATGTCGTGGGGTCCCCCACATTTGAAGTACGCGGAGTTTGATCAAGTTGATATTATTGTTTTGAATCCTGGATTGAAGGATCTTCAACTCAGAATGTTCATGTGTTACTGTTATTTAAAGTTTGAAGTGAAGAATAGATCATGCAAACTGCAAGATCTAGAGAGAGAGAAAGAGAGAGAGAAGGAGAGAGAGAGAGAGGAGAATATGGTGTAGTTTGAGTCAAAGGCATCTGTTATTTATATAAGAAAGGATCTTCTATAAGAAGAAGCTGTTAACCCTTGATCTAGGACTACAGTGGAGGACTTGCCCTTTTTGGTTAGTGAAAGGCTTTTGACCTGCAGATAATAAAGTTTACTCTTCCACATGCGCCGGTTGCTGCTGGATAAGAGAGTCCACATGTAAAGCATGATGTGACTAGACACTATCTCGTTCCTTTTTGCAGCTTATGACAGCTGTTTACTTTTGAACCATTTTGGCTTTCAACCTTTTAAGCTATTTTGTCCTCTGATCAGTTTATTAAGCTTTGAGCTACCCACGTCATCAACCCCCCAAGTCAGAGGTATTTGGGGTGTAAGCTCTAATGCTTCTGACTTTTGTATGATATTTTCTTTGCTCAAAGGTTTCAAAGCTTGAAGGGATACAACTTCAGGGTTCTGGGCGGTAGAGCTTCTGGATTTATATTTTGAAATGACAGATGATGTGACTAGTGGCAGTTTTGCAGATGGCGGTTTTTTAATACTGTGGATTTGAATCCTGGATCGATTCCTTAATCATTGAATGCGTACAAACACATAAGTTGTGCGGAATCCAATCACGTGTGTGGTTTAAACACAAAGAAGTAATTATAAGTTGTTTTCTATTGATATTTGACAGTAACAAAACCACGAAAACAAACGGGCAGAGCTTCGCCTCAAGTTCTACTCAATGTTACAAATGAACAAGACCTAAGCCTCTATATATAATAGTACTACCTTCATATGAAGGTGTGTGTAGTCCCTTCGTACGAAGCTGCTGACTTCGTATGAAGCTACTTTAGCTTCTTCTCATACGAAGGTGCTTCAATATACATGTACTTTATGCTTTCCTCTGTTCAGCACCCATCTTGACTCATTAGTTTTAGCTACGATATGTGATTGACGGAAGTGATAGACATAATGCACTCACAGATTCCCCCTTGGATATTACTGTAGTCAATCTCGTAGCTTTCCGGGTCTCTTTGAGTCTTCATTAAGTGTTTACAACTTCAGCACCACAGACTCTCCCTTTTTCTCTAACAAATTCCCCATGAATCTGCTTTCAGCGTCATCTGCTCCCCCTTTCATTTAACTCTATCTTCAGGCTCCCCCTTGCTTTAAGCTTCCGTGCTTTCAGCTACTAGGATCGACACCTGGTTACAAGCTCTTCCAGAATAGATATCTGGCTCTTTGCAAGCTCCCCCTTGCTTTGAGCTCGTCTTCAGACTCCCCTTTATCCTTAGCTATCGGGATCGTAATCTAGATTAATATCTACAACACTCAAACTATTTGTAAGATATTTGACAATTTAGGTTTAGTAATCGAAAATCTAGCCCTGAACATTTATCATGGATAAGCTGGATCATTTCAAATATGTGACTGCACAGAACATCGTTTGATCACAGAATCGGTGACCTGGTTCAAAATTAACTATTTTAGAACTAACTAAAATCTTCCAAGAATGATTACATGGCTCTTAAACACAGATATTCAGAATCAGTAACCTGGCTCTAAGTGTAAATGTTGTATGTAATTTTCTAGGATTTCCTGACTCTTCTTCCCCTATCAAAAACTTTAAGTATTTGACAATTTAAAATCAAGATCGTAACCTGACTCTAAACATCAAAATATGACAGTTAAAGCATTTAAAATCTTTTATCAAATATTCATCAAAGTCCAAATTAATGACCTTGGAGATTTTACAAACTTTTTTTGATTTTTATAAAAAAACTTCAAGTTTCAAATTAATGAACTTGTTTATTTTTCAGAAATATGTTTAGCATACTCAGATTTTGAAACTCATCTTTCAGACATCGGTTGTCGAAAATAAAGTAGAAACAACATCTTTTTGTATTTTTCAAAGTTTATGCTAAAACACTATGAAAATCTTTTTGTAATTTTTCCTTTAATGAAAGCAGTAAAGAAATATTTACAGACAATCTTTTTGTTTGAGTTTGTGTCAGAGGATCAAATCAGTTTATGAAAAATCACTAGCACCATTGAGCTATAAACACTTTAACTTTTAAACGATTCACTTAGAATGTCAGTATATTGGTCCACTTAAATTTTCACACAAAGTTCAACTGATTCGAGATACGAGATTTAGTGTTTCAAGAACTTAACTTATTCACGTGTCCCACCTCAGAATATACTCCTGTATCAAGATTCCCTAGATTCAGTCTTATAGGTGAATATACTATACTGACATCTGTAATCTGGGTTATTGCGAGACCTTGAGAGCTCAGGTATGAACTATCGTTCAGTCAAAGAGATGAAGGCTCGACTTTAGGTGTGTCCCACTTAGGGATCTTCTTTACAACTGCACTTGATTCATATCTTTCGATATTATTCAATTTTTATACAGAGGGAAAGCTTTTTAAAGTGCATAAAGTATTATACGAAGTCTAAGCCATTGCTGACACAAAATCAGAAGACCTAGTATAATACCCCAGATATCAAACAATATAAAGACCTAGTATCTCAGAATTAGGCAATCTCTCAAACAAGATTTCGGGGGTTACCCATATATCCGAGAGATGTTCCCCACGAGATAAGAAAGCTATTGATATTTAGATTTATATCTCGAAATCAATCTACTAAATGTGTAAAAACCTACTGGCATATCATCAATGAGACTGTTTATCACATTTTGACTTTCCATTTCTTTATCGTACTGTGATTGTCTACTGATGTACTATCATTTCCTCTTTTTATACAAAAACTCATTTTGAGTTTTCTATTGTTTTTTACTTTTTCAAATTTTCAAATGTTTTTGTATTTTCTGAAAATTTTAACTCCCCCTAAAATCGAAAACATTTTAAGAAAATTTGACAACCCGATGTAGATAACTTCATCTCGCCATCTATTTTCTGCTTCACATGTTCTGTTTTGAAGAAAATACCCCCATGATTAACAAAACATTGAATTTTAACAATGTTAAAACCATTTTTAATCACTTGTGAAATAATCATGTTTATACAGCCGTGAGGGTTTCGGCATATTCAATCAACATATTTTTGAAACTTTTGATTTTTGACAAATTTAATACACATTCATATATATTTTTGTTTTTCATTTTTTCAGTTTTTAATAAAGAAAAACATATTTTTGGTTTTTAAATTTTTCAATTTTTAAGGTTTTTGAAATATGGTTTATTTATGTACAGAAACAAACAAACTCCATGTTTTTAGTTTCAGGGATACGCCACCGCCTCTCGTGCCAGGCTGCTCCTCTGCTCCTTCTGACATTCGTCCGTCTGCTAGAGCACCTGCATATACACCTAATTTAATTATTTGAATAATGCAACCCAAGCTTACTTCGACTCAGGTAGCTGAACATCAATCTTTCCAGGCAAAACTGGATAATTTCTTTTATGTTTCTCAAAAACATTTTCATTCCGATTATCACTCACATAAGTCACTTGTTTCTATGCCACCCAAATTTGTCCTTTTGAAACCTATCTTTGATAAAATCTTGGATCAAGTTTTTGGTTTCCAGATTTGGTTCAAAGTTTTATGTTTTTTATTTCCAAGTTTGTTTTGGCTCAACTCTGGGTATCTTTGGTTTCGGTTTCCAAGTTTGTTGTGATTCAAACTTGGTTGACTTCTGTTTAACAGCCTCAGTTTGCTGTCTCTTTTGTACAACATCAGCAGGTTTCATATTCGGACATTTGCGACCAACATGTCCAGTTTGATCACATTTGAAACATGTTTTCTTTAAAACATCTTTGACATGTTATTGTTGTTTCTTTTGAGCATAGAACTCTTCCTCTCTTCTTCTGAACTTGTTCTGTGAACAAAGTTCATCTTTTCTGATTATTTTTCTTATCAAATCTTTTCTGATTTTGTTTCTTTTAATAACCCAACGCAGCCTTCATATTTTTCTTTTTGTAACTAGGTTTGTTATAAAAAGTTTTCTTGCTCTTACTAGCAAATTTTTCAATCTCAGATTTTTCAATTTCTACCAATTTGAAAACCTTGTCAATTTTATCTGAAATCACATTCAGAATTGGAATTTCAATATCTGAGAATAATTTGTCTGGTCCAATCATGGTATAAGCCAATCCTATCGGATCATCATTCGCATATTTCTCAGATTTTGAATATTTAAGATAACTTTCATGAAAACTTCCCTCATTTTCATCCTGTAATTCAGACTTATCTGTTTTGGTAGACTCATCTTGCAAAACACTTTTACCGACCTTACCTACCACCTCTAAATCACTAGTATCATCAGATTTGGAATAGGTCACATCAATATTTTTTGGCAATTGATCAACCATGTTGAAAGCTTTTTCCACCTTCTCATCATCATAGAATGTGAACTTTTTCTCAAACAGTGGTGGAACCTAATGATATTCTGAGCCAATTCCTTTCTTGTTTTTCTCAGAATCTTTATAATCCGGTTTTATGTTGAAAATATGTTCAAGAACATATGATGAAGCATGATAGCTGTGTAACTTGTTATTATCTTGTTCTAATTCAGCTATTTTATGTTTAAGCTCAGCAACCTCTTCAATATACGAATTTACAACTTTTTGCTCTATTGAATATTGTCGTTTAAGCGTTTCAGATGTTTCAGAACATTGTGACAATCTAGATTGAACAAGTTTCATTTGGCTTTTCACTGCTTCATATGACTCTTTTGTAATATGATATGCAAGTTTGATTGAATCATATTCTTTTTTCATTTCTTGAACTGCATTTTCTTTTTGTAAACATTCTTCAGTCATTGTTGAACATTTTTCTTTCAAAATTTCATTTTCTTTTTCTAAAAACTTACATTTTTGTGTCAGCTTTTCATCGTTATCTTTTAAAGCGTTTTCATTTTCAAACATTTCTTTACATTTATCTTTGAAAACTCTTTCAATTTTAGAAAATTCCATGTCTCTTGTTCTGAATTGTTCATCTTTTTCAGTACAAGCACTACACATTTCCATGCATTTCTTGCACTGTTCAAAGTTTTATCTAACATTTCAGGAGATTCAGGTTTAGTTGTTACCTCAATAGTTGGCACATCAGCTTTTTCTGTTGTCTACTTCTGATCTGTTTCCTTCACCTGCTGTTCCTCAGCAACAACTTCAGCAATCGGCTTCTCCAGCTTCTCATCAATTTTCTTCTGATTTTCTTCAACAGTTTCTTCTTCTTTCTTCTTCAAGCTCTTATTATCTTGTTGTTTTTCAACAATAACTTCTTTGGCTGGCTTCTGACTTTCTGATGTAGTGCGTGGTACGATAAATGAAGATCAAACACGTTGATTCTACGAATACCCGTGTAGTTCTTCCCCAACCCCAAAATTCAACCCAAAGGGCACGGAATTTGAAGTGAAAAATCAGTTTTCTCAAAATTCAAGTCTGAACTTTTCATTATCATTAGCAACATATAAATAGAGACTGAAATTCGAAAATGGGCCTAAAACACACTTGGGCCAAAAACTAGAACAAAATAAAAGTCCAAAAAACCCACTAAAAAACATAAAACATAAAATAACTCATGGAAATAGGCGGTTTGCAGCAAGTTAGAGCTTGTTCTCACGGTCGTTTCGCCTGGTCGCACGCCCAAAACGGACCCTTGTAGCCCAAGTTAGAGCCATTTTAGTGAGGCCCCTTTTGTTACACGATCTTGGGCCTCCAAATACAAGATGGCCCGTTCCTCTACACTTGGGCCCGCATCACTTTCTTCATCAGCCACTCTTTCTTTCTTTATCTCTTCATCTTTCTCTTCACCACTGCATTCTTCTACAACCTTCTTCAACTTATCTACCAAATTCTCAACATTTTTCTTCATTCTTTCTTTATCTCTTTGTCTCAAACTTGCTGTCATTACACCCCTGATTATCTTATCCAGCTTCTTGAGATAATCTTTATTTGTTACTTTCTTTTAATAATATTCGCCAGATAGAGGAATGACTGCAAGTACATCATCATACACCACCTTGGTTTTATCAACAACCGGATCTCCTTTTAAATTGATATAACATTCTCTTTTCTTGTCCCATCTTCAATAGCTTCTAGCTTCTTCGTACTCTTTTTGCATTTCTTCTATTCTGCAATCTGCAAAATGTCTTTCTCTATACGTTTTCTCTTGCAGAATTTCTTCTTTTGTTCTCTCTTTCACCTCAGCAACCAACACTCTTTTATCTTATTTTAGGTATTTACCTAGTTAAACCCTTCATCATCATGAAATGTACTAGGACTATTACCTTGAACCAATAAAGCTTGTGTTTTATCTTTTGATGAACATTCAGCAATTTGCCTTATACCTGCTCTGGATGTATGCTCACCGGATTTATGATAAATTGTTTTTTTTGTAGTAGTCATCATGGAATGGATTACCATGATCAGCTACTTCTCGGTTAACACACTCCCTTTTGAAATGACCCTTTTGTTTACATCGGAAGCATGTGACTTTAGACTTGTCAAACCCGAGTTTGGTGCTTATCAAACCTCCAAGATCATTTCTGCCTATTATCTCCATAAAGCGCTGTGCTCTTCGCATGCCACTAGCCAAACACCATCTAATATCTATGAGTTCCATATCCTTCGGATCTATCTGGTCATAATCTTCTTTTGTTAATTCCGGATTACCAATTTTTCCTGCTACCAGACTCTCGTATGATTCCAGAATTGATGCTAAGAAACTCATCTGTTGTTTAGCAGCATTGATACTCAATGTTGGAGAATTTTTCAACTTCAAAGCAATGTTGCAATGAATTTCATCACGTTCTTCTGCATTTATAATGTTGAGGAAGAATGATAACTTGGATTGTAACTTGATGAGCTCTTCTGTGAATCTTTTAACTTTTCAACACTGAAAGCTGTACCAATCGTTGGTGACTGATTAGTTGAAGGTAAGCTTCCTTTATAGTAAAGATGCACATTTTGCTGATAGGTAGAGCTGCTCATTTTATTCTACTTTTGCAACTCGAGCTCATGACTTTCATTCTTTTCTATCAATGTATCCAAAGTAATCTCATCAAATAATACATCATTTTTTAGTATGAAGACAAATGTTTGCCAATGATCTGCATGTGGCAAGGCCTCGATAACTTTGTCAATAATTTCTTTTCGAGTTTTTGTTATCCCAAACCTATCAAGTTCAATTTTTAAATGACAAAATCTCTCAATCATTTGTCTCACTGTTTCACCTTTTATACTATCAAACAAATCAAGTTCTTTTTTAAGCAATGAAATTTTATTCTTTTTCATTTTCTTTCCTCCCTCAGCATTCACTAGCAATGCTTCCCAGACAGACTTTGAAGAACCATCATGATTAGGTAATTCAAAAATATCATCTCTGATCGATTGTTGAATTAATGCAATCATCCTTTGTTCATGAGAAAATACTTTTCTGTCTTTAGTGTCTAAATCTCCAAGTTTAAGTTCCTCACCTTTATCATTTCTTGGCCTTTTATATCTGAATTCTATACAGAACCAGCTTTCATGAGCATATGCTTTTGCCCAGTTAAGAAACCTCTCTTTCCACCAAGTATAATCTTCAATGTTATCAAGTTTTGGTGGTTTAGAATGAGTTCCATAAAAGTTTTCATGTTTTATATTATCATTTATAGCTTTTGAAATACTTTTCGGTGCAACATTCGATGTTTTAGATGACTCAGAAGTGAACGCATTGTATAACTCTTTATAAAATTCTTCAGCCATGATTACCTGCAAACACAATCAAACACTTGATCAAATTTTGAAAATTTAAACAAACAAACTCTACTTTCGTACGAAGCTGGAATAATGCATTCGTACGAAGCAGTAATCAAAACAAGTTTACTCTTAAAACCTCGGTTCGTACGAAGCTATGATAATGGGTTCGTACGAAGCAACAATTTTTCAAAAAACAACTGATTAAGTGTGTTCCTACGAAGCCGCAACCTGCCTTCATACGAAGCTACGCTGCGATGAACATAGCCATGTTTTTCATAGTTTTTCACTGATTTAAGTACGATTTTGTTTGAATTTTAATCTGCAACTTTCTAGGATTGTCCAAAAACGTTTTTTCACACAACATATCCAAAATTTAGCAAATTTTAACCATGAAAACTGTGTAGATCTGAGTTTTAAGTTCAAAGATAAAGTGTAAAAGATGAGTGGAAGAAGATGTGAAAAGAAAATGATGATTTCAGCTCTGAATCTGATGAAGAAGCTTGAATCTTCGTGTCTTCAATCCGTGCAAACAATCACCCGCTCTGATACCACTTGTGGATTCGAATCCTGGATCGATTCCTTGACCGTTGAATGCATACGAACACATAAGTTGTGCGAAATCCAATCACGTGTGTGGTTGAAACACAAAGAAGTAATTATAAGTTGTTTCTATTGATATTTGACAGTAACAAAACCACGAAAACAAACGGGCAGAGCTTCGCCTCAAGTTCTGCTCAAAGTTACAAATGAACAAGACCTAAGCCTCTATATATAACAATACTGCCTTCGTATGAAGGTGTGTGTGGTCCCTTCGTATGAAGCTGCTGACCGTACAAAGCTACTTTAGCTTCAATTTATACGAAGGTGCTTCAATATAAATGCACTTTATGCTTTCCTCTGTTCAGCACCAGTCTTGACTCATTTGTTTTTGCTACAATACGTGATTGACGGAAGTGATAGACATAATCCACTCACAAATACACCCTAGGTATAATAATAATTGCTAGATATTATTGCATCCTTTTCTTTTATAAAAATTAAAATCGCTTCATCTTGCCTGTATTTTCTCAACAAAGTTCCTTCAGTTTCTCTGTTCTTCCATCATGTAAGTTCTTTTCTTCTTTTTCTTTGTTTTCCTTAGATCACCCTTCTAAGCCATGGGTGCAAAAACAAAATATGGGGCTTAGTTATTCTCACCTCACACAAGAGGAGGTTGAGACCTTTTGTGAAGAATGGGGTATCAATTCATCGTTTAATCCGGTGGCTCTGGGTTTAGATAAATCAATCGATCAATCTCCCCCTCGTTTTATCGCTCTTTATTGCCGTCATCTTGGGTTTTTTAACCTTCTTCATCCGTTTACTATCTTTGTTCATAATGTGTTGGAGTATTATCGCATATCCTTAGGGCAAATACATCCTCATGGTTTTTCTAGGGTTTTGCATTTTGAGGTTTTGTGTCGGGCACTGGGTTATGATCCGTCACTGTTAATATTCCGATGATTCTTTCGTTTGGCCAAAAATGGTGATTGGTTCACTTTCGAAACGTCCTAAATTGATCTTTGTTTGATTTCATCTCTTTTGACCACTCTTGGATCCTGGAAAGATCGATTTTTCTGGGTGTCTAACTCGATCGTCCTTTTTAAACTCATTTAGATGCATCCTGATGTCATTTTGAATGAACTTGAACCTTCCGAATCTAAGTTAGATGGTTGGTTATTGAAGGCCATTACGGAATGTCCTTCACGGCTTCGTCCTTTTCCCGAACACCTTTTGGTTTTGACGGGTGTGAGTGTATTATGGGACAAGCCAGATCGGGACCCTGTGCTTTTGAGGGATGATCAGGGTATGATGTTTTGCTTTCTACTTTTATGATTTCTTGCATTTTCATATTTTTCTTATGTCTTTGTTCATTTGTTACAGTCATGTCTACTTTGGATTTTATCAACTCGTATTATACTTTCGATGCTGTTTTTGGGGATGCTGGGGCTACACCAGGGGAGGATGCTATTGCTAGGAAAGGAAAATGTAGGTTGGATGATGAGAAGTACGTGAATGTTCCGAATGTGAAGGGTTTTACTAAGGCAGGTTCTTCCAAGCCTTCTACTCTTCGTTCAAGTTGCCGTTTGCTGAAGGGACCTAATCAATCATCCGCTTCTGAACCAGTTGACCTTAGTGATGATATTGAGGTTTCGGATGACCAAGAGGTTGAAGCTGAGGGAAAATCTAAGAAGGGTAAGGAGTTGCCCTTGGTTATTGGTAAGAAGAGTAAGGGGGAGGGTAAGAAGGTTGTTCTGCCTGCTTCATAGGGTTCCCATGGGAAGAGCAGGGAAGGTTCTACGGATGTCAATCCTGGGGATGTGTATGTTCCCGATTGGAGTGTTAAGGTTTGTGATAGCTTCAGGTCATCAGCTGTTTGTGAAGATGTTCTGACCCACTTTGCTCCACCGATGGTTTGGGGCTCTTTGGCAGCAATGGATGATGACTCAATGATTTCCCGGATGATGATGAGTGATTGCAACTTTGCTTCCACGCTTCCTGAGGGAGTGTCTAGGTTTTGTAAGAGGATTTCCACGCTTCCTGAGGGAGTGTCTAGGTTTTGTAAGAGGATGCAGGAGTATGAGGAGTTTTCAAAGAAGAGAGATAAGATGAAGGCTTCATTGGCAGTCTTGAAGAAAGAAGCTGAAGGTTTCACTGAAAAGGAGAAAACTTTGCTGTCAAAGGTTGCTGATCTCACTTCTAAGCATGAGGCTGACTTGAAGGAGGTTAAGGGGCGTTTGGAGGCGGATAGGCTGCAGGTTAAGGCTGACAAGGCAGCATTGGAGGTTCAATGGAAAGCCTTCCTAGAAGAGAAGGAGGGGTTGAAAGCTTCTCTTGCCCAAGCAACTAGTGACAATCAATGGCTTATTGAGCATGGGTTCCAATAGGTGGTTACCTACCTTCTACATCCCACCGAGTTTAACTCGGCCTTAGGTAATGTGTATACCAAGCTTCTTAATCACTGAAAACACCTGGGGTTCGTTGCTGGTTACAAGGCTCATGAGTCCGGGCAGCCTCAAGAGCAGTCCCCTTTCTTCTAACCTCAAGCCTTTGACGTCTTCAAGGAATCTATCCTCAAGATGGAGCGGTTGACTTACCCTTATGTGGGTGAAGTCTCTAACTGTTTTGGTAAGCCTCTTTTTGTTTTACAGGAGCTCAAACCCTCTGGCCTTAATGAGGTCATTTGTGATGAAGTGTTAAAGTCTCTGTCCAAGAAGCGTTCTCACTCTGGTGATAGCGAAAAGACCTTCTTGGATGGTGATGAGGGCTCTAGAAAGGCAAGCTTTGAAGCTTCGGAGGTGGCAGGTGATGGTGGAAAGAAGGTTAAGAAAGTGAAGAAAGTTAAGAAGTCTAAAGCAAGTGATGCAGGTGTGCAAGAAGGTGGAGCTTCAAAACCCACTTCTTCTGATTTTGCCCATTGAACATTTTATTCATAGCTTTCTTAGCATGTTAAACAATGTTATGTTATGGTCTTTGAACAGTTTATCTTTTGGGAAATCGTTTAGGTTCCTTGGGTTGTAACCTTGAAGGCTTATGAACATTATTTAGGTTAATGGCCCTTATGGCCCTATGGAATGTTTGAAACTTTATGTTTATGTTATTTTGTTATGTTGTCCCTTTTTATTTTGGTAGTATTGTGATTGCCTTTCTATTTGGTCATGCATCTTTTGCCAATTGTACCTTGAAGGGTTTAGTGTTGCAGTCACTTAGCCTTAAGGTATTTCTAGACAAGAAGATACATTGCCTATCCTATTTATGACACCATTTGGTGTCTCTTTATTTCGTAAGCCATTGGTGAGGCTTAAGGAACAGTTGGTGTAGGCTGTTCAAACCCGTCTATGAGACATGTTAAAGATTTATGCAAGTCTCATGGAGTTGTATTGATTTAGGAACTCACCCCTTATATAGATTCATTCAACCCTTGAACTTATTGAGCGATATGGCCTAGGAGCTCATCCCCTTACATGGCCCCTGTCATGGAGTGTTTTGCTAGGTTCTCAACCTGATTATAGGATAGAAATACAAGTTTCGGTAGAGAATGTCATGATTCATTCATAGAAAGGTGCTTTGATTACAAGGGGAAGATATAACAATTTTTCAACATTTCTTAAAACATTATGTCTACACATGGAACCTTTTAAGGTTTTTGTCATTCCAATGGCGAGGAAGCTTCTTGCCTTGTGCGTCGGCTAGCTTGTATGACCCTCCCTTATGAGCTTCGAGAATGGTGTATAGTCCTTCCCATTTAGGGCCAAGTTTGCCTTGATTTTCTTTCTTGCTTGCTTCATTGTTTCGAAGAACCAAGTCCATGGGCTTAAATCGTTCGTGTTTTACCTAGGTGTTGTAGTAAGATTCCATCTTTTTCTTTTATTTGGCCTCTCTTATAGCAGCTTGGTCACGAGCCTCTTCCAAGAGATCCAGGTTTAACATAGTTTCTGTCTTGTTCGAATCAAGGTCGATGTTGAACATTCATTGTGTGGTGACTCCTATTTTTCCTAGGATGACAGCTTCAGATCCAAACACTAAGCTATAAGGTGTTTTCTTGTGACTTGTCGTTTCGGTTGTTCGGATTGCCCATAAGATGTTTGGAAGCTCTTCGAGCCACTTATCACCAAGCCTTCCTAACCTGGCTTTTATCCTTTTCACAATGCTTCGATTCATTCTTTCAACTTGGCCATTTGATTGAGGATAGGCCACCGAGCTGAAAGCTTGTGTTATCTGGAATTCTTTACACCATGAACTGAAAGGCTTCTTAGCAAATTGTTTACCATTATCTGTGACCATCAACCCTGGAATCCCGAAGTGGCAGATGATGCTTTCCCATACGAAATCGATGATTTGCTTTCCAAAAGTCTTTCCCAATGGCTTGACTTCCGGCCACTTCGTGAAGTAATCCACGGCCACCAACAAGTATTTTACTCCCCCTTTAGCTGGTGGGAATGGACCGACAATGTCCATTCCCCATTTGTGAAATGGCCAAGCTGAGGAGATGGGGATAAGTTCATGTTTGGGACTTTTAGGTACTAGGGCATGTAGCTGACAGGCTTCACACTTTTGTAATTGCTCATAGGTGTCTCGGTGCATGGAGGGCAAGAAGTATCCGAGGTTCATCAACTTTGAAACTACTGACCTTGGGCCATAATGAGCCCCACATATTCCCCCGTTGATTTCTTTGATCATATATTGACTTTGTTCTGGGCCAACACATCGGAGTTGTGGTGCAAGGTAACCTTTTTTGTAAAGAATTTCCCCTTGCAGCACATATTGCCTTGATTTGATACGAACCCTTTCAGCCTCTGTCTGATCAACAGGAAACTCCCCATTTGTCAGGAATTTAATAATAGGAGTCATCCAATTTGGCCCTTCTTCGGTGATTACATCTTGAACTTCAAGCTTTTGAATAGATGGTGCCTTAACACCTCGACCGGTACCTTCTTGGTGAGGTGGGTGAATGTGAGGGATGCAAGCTTGCTTAGTGCATCAGCCTTTTTGTTTTGAGATCTTGGAACCTGTTTGATAGCACATGCTTGAAATGTACTCATGAGTTCTTTTTATTTCTCTCTATACTTCTTCATGTTGGGCTCTTTTGTTGTGTAACTGTCATTTACTTGGTTTGAAATGAGTAGGGAGTCTGTGAAGACTTGAAGCTTTTGAACACCCATTTCCTTGGCCAGCTTGAGCCCAGCAATCAATGATTCGTACTCGGCTTCATTATTAGTTGTCTAAAATTCAAGCCGAAGAGCATATGTAAATTCTAACCCTTCAGGGTTGATCAAAACTAGTCCATCCCATGACCCTTCGATGCTGGAAGCTCCAGAGGTAAAAAGCTTCCAGGTATCAGGATCAGATGATTCAGCGGTGGTGGTGTTAAATTCCGTTGTGGCTTCTTTTGGGACTTCTAAGATAAAATCAGCCAGGATTTGGGCCTTAACGGCCTTCCTTGGAATGTAGGTGATGTTATGTTCACCTAGTTCCACGACCCATTTGGCTAGCCGTCCGGAGGTTTCCGGTTTTTCAAGCACACTCTTAATGGGTTGGTTATTGACCACTTGTATGGGGTGTGCTTGAAAATACCTTTGAAGCCTTCCAGCAGTTTTGACTAGTGCTAGGGCTAGTTTTTCCAAAGGAGGATACTTGATCTCTTCTAGTTTTAGAGTTTTACTAAAGAAGTAAACAGGTACCTAAGCCTTGTTTTGTTCAATGGTTAGAACCGCGCTTATGGCTTCCTCAGTAACCGAAAGATAAACAGAGATCATTTCTCCTGTTTTGTTCAACAGACTTTAACATCTAGAGCTTGCGAGACTTGATTATTGATGCCTGGAGTAGCCAGCCTATTACGTATAGTACCTGCACTTAGCCTTTTTGGAAAATACGTCAGCTTACACTAGTAAATACAACTTAACTGACTCATTTTGAAAATGTTTAAAAATTGATTTGAATGCACTTAGGCAAAAATATCTTTTATAACTTGGGACAATTATTTAAAAATAATCTTATATACAGTTTTACGTATTTGTCGTCCGTCAGGGCCGGTTTGTAGGGCCTGTCTAGATTAACTGACACGCCACAGGGATAATACCCACAAGGTTAATTCCTTTAAGTGGACTACCAGTTTTTACATATGCAACTGTCAGATGTACGCCTACACCCCGTGCTTAGGTCGTGGCCATTTCTTTGAATGATGCCAAGGATATCTGGGACATGGTCATTTAACCCCTAAAGGCCATACACCAAATAATACAGAATAAAACAGGTTATGTAAATACATTAATCACAATACGATTTAAATGACTACATACCCGACCAAGCGGTATTATTATAATACCGTATCCCAAGCCCGTATAGGGAAAATAAGTTAAGAGTATTTACCTGAGCTAAATATAAACTCAATCCCAGCCGTATATCAAATCAGCAAGTACAGATAGCTTTTACTGGGCTCCTAAATCTGGAACGAAGGTTTTTAATAACCTATTAGATTCCTAACGGGTCTTAATTAAGCCTATGCTTAGACCGGTTAGTTTTCCAAGGAAGATACGGTTCAAACGCATGATAGAGCGAAAACCAGTTTAGAATGTGGTTTTGACCCGACAAGCTTGGATACTTGTTTAATATGGGTAAACTAAACACATTCTGGATTTTGAGACAAAGATGATAAGGTTTGACCCGTTTCGGCTAATATATGCAAACTAGTTACATAAGCCGATCCGAACGCGAAAAGTGCGTAACGAGTAACCCAATGAGTCATATACAAGTTTCCTAAGTTAATATGCCTTAAATATGTTGTGACATCAGTAAGATATCTTCTATTATGCCCAAAACGGATTTAAACTCAAATTACGCCCCGTAGGGGTAATTTTGGTCATTTTAAAGGTTATAAAAGAGTTTAAATATTAAACTGAGTTACAGGTCTGATATAATTAGTAACAAAACTTAATTTAATAAGTTATAATAGTAGGGTATTGTATATATGTGAAATTTATCCTTTATAACTAAACCATGCACCGAAGGGGTATTTCGGTAATTTTACTTAACCCTAAAAGGTCAAAACTGGAAATTTGAGTTTAAAACTTTTGCTTACTGTTAAAATATAAAAATTTACTGAAATATCAGTAGGCATCAAACCTTATATGCTTAAAATAGTTTTAATACATACTATGCGTTAAAAACGCTTAAAAGGCGATTTTAAGCTATTCGGGGTTTTATAAGAAAAGCTGATATTTTTATTATTCCAGAAAGCTTAAAATACTTTATTTATCATAAAAAATCAGTAGCAAAAGGTTTGAGGTTAAAATGTTTTATAAAACTCATTTTATAGCCCGAAAGGGCAAAACCGACAAATACTGATTTTAGCTTAGAACTCTAAGTTATGCTCAGCCTAAAAATAAATAAAAGTCTTCAAAAATCCCAAAATATTATTTTATATCAGTAGCTAAAATGTCTGATATCAATAATTGGGTTTAGATAGGCTATATGCTAATTATGCCGTTTATTAAGTAAAAAGCTTTCTAATTACGCTATTGAGCATAACTCCTAATCTAGACCTCAAACTGCTGTGAAACTTTAGGGAAATGTTTATAAATCAGTAATGAAGGTTTCTATTCTTTTACTTTTTCGAAAATCACGTTTTAAGGTGTAAAGGGCATAGTAGTCAACATTTAGGCATATAACGAAAACATGCAAATGATTTAGATAATTAATGAACCAACTAGCATGAAACCTGATCCTAATAAGGCTCTAAGGCATTTCGAAACTATGCTCAAACGGGCCAGAACTGAAATTCAAAGTAGAAGTCAAATTATGCGACTTTCGATCCCGAACCGAGCCTAAACTGAAAATTGTCGGGTTGAACATATTTAGAGATGTTCTTACATTAATTACCAAGTTATATTAATGATTAAACAGGTTGCATGTCTTCTACATTGCTAATTATGTGTTAATTTGAAAATAATCTTTCTGTTGACTTTTTAAGAATAACTTTGACCCGACATTTGACCTACTTAGAGTGGAAATCAGAGAGTACCCTTTTAAGGGTTTATTACCCACATAATTACCAACTCATAGGTATTTTTAATTCGAGATTTGACTGGACAAATCTTGATTAATTACGAAGTCAAACCTTAATTACGATGGTTTGACTTTAAGCTAATTAACTAAGCTAAACTGAATCAAAGAGGGTTAAGGACACTTACAAGAGTCCTAAGTATGATTAGGAAGCCTAAGAAAACTTGGTTGCTGACCAGAGAGCTCTAGAAAGAAGTTTGAAGTGAGTTGCAAATGAATGACCAATTGTTGCAACCTTAAGATCCTTATATAGGACTTAGAATTCTATATGATCATTACAACAAACTCTACTAGTGTTCCCTGATGATCCCCATGTGTCCCTATGCATGCAAATCTGTTGGCCACACTCCTGAATTCGAATACCATGCAAATAAGGCGGTGTAACAGGCAGCTGTCCATTTTCTGCTGCCAGCGACAGTCTTACGGACCGTAAGCAAGAAGCCTTGCGGACCTTAAGCACTTCTTACGGACCGTAAGCTCTTGGATTTGCGGTCCGTAACCGACCTTCATCTGAAATGCCAAGTTACCAACCTTACGGAACGTAAGCCCTTGGCCTTGCGGTCCGTATCCGCTTTTAAATTAAAATCACCCCGCTCCGCCATCTTACGGATCGTAAGGCACCTCCTTTGCGGTCCGTAAGCCTTCATCAGAAGACAAAATCTTTGAAAACTTTTAGGCTTGACCATGCATTCTTTTATAGCTCGAATCTTCAGTCATAATTAGCAAGAGGGGACCATAGAGACAGGCTTTGCATGTCCTTGCATGTGTTGCTAAGCACATGAGTTCTCTTGGACTTATGTGAAAGACTTTAATTTGAGATTTTTGTCGTGAACTTCATAGGATCCCTTTCTTTAAAAACTTTGAATTGTGAATTTTCAGGAATAACTGGATTTGAGTATATTTTAGATGTTTATCATAATGATTTAAGGTCTTGGGATTTATAATTTTGGTCGCTCAGAGGTGTTTATTAACATGTCGACGCTTTTAAATCCTACCATACATCTTTTAACTCTATCCGGGTTTATGACACGTTTATCTTACATGACACGTGTCTTTATTTTATTGGGTATGATTTTACGAGGTGTTACATCCACACCCCCTTAAAGAAATCTCGACCTCGAGATTTACTGGAATAAATGAGGGTACTTCTCTTTCATGGTAGACTCTACCTCCCACGTATACTCGGGACCTCTGCTGGCATCCCATTTGACCTTCACAATAGGCACATGCTTCCTTCGAAGCTTCTTTACCTGCCGATCATCAATCGACAAAGGTTTTTCCAAAAATTTCAAACTCTCATCTATATGCACATCTGCATGTGGTATGACTAGAGACTTACCGGCTAGACATTTCTTCAGATTGCAGATGTGGAATAAATACATTGTGAATACCACTGAGCTCTTCAGGTAAGTTTAACTTATAAGCCACTGTTCCTACACATTCGATGATCTCGAATGGTCCTATATACCTTGGGCTCAACTTACTTTAAGCAGAACTTTATCACCAACCTCGAACTTTAGAGGTTTTCGCCTTTTATCAGCATAACTTTTCTGCCTATCCCTAGCAGCTTTTAGGCGATCACAGATCTGGATAATCTTATCCGTTGTTTCAAGGACTATATCAGGTCCTGATAACTGAGCTTCTCCTACTTCTGCCCAACAAATAGGTGTTCTGCATTTCCTACCATATAATGCCTCAAAAGGCGCAGCCTGAATGCTTGAATGATAGCTATTGTTATAGGAGAACTCGATCAATGGCAGGTGGTTATTGTTAGGAAACTTTATTGTATTTGTGACAACCCGAACTTTCAAGATTAGTCTCGTTATTCTATTTCTCATTGTTTCTCCTTCGCCTCCTTGCTATGAAAAATGCGGCAAACGCCCTTGCTTTGATAATTGTTTTTAACATAAATGTAATTGGTAGGATTGAGTAGTGTATGGCACATTAAACAATGAATGGCCCTTGGGACTATACGTATTTTGGTTGTGATAAGTTATATTATATTTGTTGACCACCTGTTCGGCCTAGCCATATAGCCATACACCTCCTCATTCAAACTCTTGATCCATATGGACTCTCATCGGCCCAAGAGTAAGCCGAACCACATATGGACTTATTTGGAGGCGGCATACATATTTTATATGTGAGGTCACTAATCACAAGGCCCTCATATTTTCCTTTCCTTCTCTTGGTCGACGGAAATTTACCCTTGGCTCACACACCATTCATTGGGCCGTTTCAACCATTAAGTAAACTCGGCCCATCCCCTTCTTCCCTTCATGTTACGTAAACTCAATGTTTATAAGATACAACTTATATGGCAACCCAATTTGATCAAGAAAAGGATTTGGCAGCCCCAAACCTTTATCATATTAGGTGCGTGAATTGTTTTATCTCATATCATCAACTCAAACAAAAACCCTATTTTTCTCACATGATGTGCGACGACAGGAGGACCCCTCCCCTTCACGTTTGAAGCTTTTCAATCTTTGTGCTCTTAACTTCGGTTAGTATAGCGAATCTTTATTATAAATCTGCTTGTTGTTCTCAATGATGACATGAAATATGATTATACGTAATATTATATGTGTGGGTATGTGCCATGAACATATGATAAAGGAACTTTGTATACAGTTGTATAATATGAACTGAATAAATAGATTATGTCAATGTTTGATAACTGATGAACCTTGTGTACTGCTCGATTAGTGATTAGTTGATGGATTGTTGTTTGATATGAATATTTAATGGATGATGAGTGATTTGAAACATGTTGCTTGATTAAATTGTTTGGTAATTAATCAAAGGTCTCGGTCAGTAAATCCCTATTATGTTAAGTATTATTCGATTGTTCTTTATGTATGCTTATGATTATCTATTTGTTATTTTGAGTGGATGATTACGTGAATAGAAGGATGATGCCATCGATCTAGATTTGGTAGAAAGCATGTTTAAACTTGTTTTAACTATATAGAGAATAACCTGATCAACTAGGATTTGGTGATAGTAAATTTATTAGATCCAAATTGGAAGTCTTTATGCTGTAAATTAGTGATCTAGGGTATCGTGTAAACTGGAATATTTATAAATTATAGTAATGGGGACGTCCAGATTCATTGCATGGAAACTTAAATATGAGTGATGTTCACGGCTGGGTTGGATGATACAATTATGAGTTAGTGTTGCGTGATGAGTAATTATTTAAATCATTATGTTGTTTGATGGATTTGTGTAAGTATCATGACGAAACTGTTAAAGCATGAAAACTTGAATGAAAATGGTGGTACATGTGATTATCAAAACAAAGTGGAAGTCAATTAATGTTTGTCAGTAACCTAGTATATAGGAAGGCCTTGCATGGGAACCTATGAAAGCTTTGCATGGCATGGGTAGAAGTATAGTCTGATATGAAAATTAATTGATGGTGTTGACTTGTCAAACTAGGGTGCATAAAAGCTAGGTTAGTAGATTGTTTTGGCCTGTTGTGAAATATTATTATTCATGATTCATATTTCAACGTAAGGGTGTACTCGAGTGGGCTGCACAATTTGGTTGGTGAACAATTCGTGTTGAGCTGTATATATTTCAATAAACATTGTGTGTTACTTTCATTCATTTATTATTTTTATTTCTTGGGCTGCATATGTTTGTCACATTTGACTTCAATTGTAATTGTATGTGGGCCGAACCCCTTATTGCTGAGCTGTGTTCATTGTGTGTAGGTATGTGTGGTATGTTTAAAAACAAAAAAATGAAGGATACATATTATATAATAGATGGTGAAATAATAATAGTATATGCATGGTTCTAATCCTTGGTGAACTATCAGAAAGGACATAAAATAAATGATGTTATAAATTGTCCATGTGTATGTACATATATATTAGTTAATTGAAATGTGGTGTATTATATATGTATAATGGTTAACGTGTTGGGTAAGCAATATTTAAATACAATATGGTTAATACACGATTTCTAGGTGCTATGTGTTATGTAATAATGTATGTGACTATGCCTAAATACGAGCCTAATATTAATTGAAATCAATAATAGGGCGTGATTGGTCTTAATAAATAAACAAGTGAAACACGCTGCCGAGCAAACCAAGGTGAGTTCATCTTTCTTGAGCATGCGTCCCGGTGGTTGGGACAGTCAGTGGGTATTCCTGGGAGGGATAAGTCTTTTGGGTAAAAACGGGAATGTTGGATAATATACTCTTCCTATCACCTTTAAAGTCCCTCCGTGTTGTTTGGTTACCTGGAAGGTAACATGGTATTAGTTAGTAGCGCTACTTAGGTTTGGCAACCTCACCCCGTATCTGGGAGAACGGGTGTTGAACTAATGACCTAGTCATGACCAATGCTTTGATAGGAGCATTGGAGAAAGGGCAAAATAATCAGAAGCCGTCTTGTATTCGGGTTATTATCAACATTGTTTTCAACATTACTTTCGGAATTAAATTCAATGGATTAACTAAACACTTGGTAACAAACGTTTTTGTAAAACTATGAACTCACCAGCGTTGTCTGATACACTTGTTGCATGCTCGCAGGTCGTTAGGTATTTTGGATTTGGGGAACTTGCTGCCTGGAGTAGCTGGAGTGGTCATGGGTCGACAGGAAGGATTTATATGACTGATTTCTTGATACTATACTTTGGTTTTGAAACAGTTTAATTTCGTTTACTATTTGCTTCCGCTTAACTTATTGATTTTCGTTTAAACTTGTTGAGGATGTTTTTATTAATAATGGGGATTTTATTTATAATTTGCACTGGTTCAATGTAATTGGTGGCTCGTTATTGGTATGTCACACGCCTAACAGGGACACTCCCTATGTGGTAATTTGGGGGTGTGACAGTTTGGTATCAGAGCCATTGGTTATAGTGAACTTGGTTTTAAAACATTTTCATAAAACCAGACTATAACCGAACAGTACCGAAATCGACCATGACACTCAGCTCCAGACTGCAAGGTTCGTTTCTCATTTACGATTGCATAGCATATTTAGTGTACACTTATGTATAACATTACACGTGAATGCACACTTGGCACCACAGCATGAGCCCTTACATTACCGACCCCTGTTATTTGAACTGTTAGTGTGACACTACCCTTCGACTATTGTGATTCTTGATCATATAAAACCTTTCGCTTGCTATTTGAATGTGGGAAACCTTTTAGCGCAAGTTAAGAGGCACTGAGATAAGCATGCAAATCGCCTTATTATTATGGGTGCACACATAATAATAACGCGAGGTGCATGCAAATCCCAGTGAGGCTTAATGAGCGTGAGAAGGGTTCTGCCCTATTGTGTGTAAACTTGGTAGTTTGTAGATTTCAATGTGATACTCGACTTTTACCTCATTTCGACCCTTAAGATTGTTCTCTACTCTTATATAGAACCATGAGTGGACGTGGAGGAGGCCGAGGTGGTGGACGTGGTCACATTGCTATGACCCAGGCCGAATTAACCAACTTGATCAACACTCGTGTAGCTGAAGCCCTAGCGGCTTACCAGGCTGGTACGATATGTTGCCAATTACTCCTTATCCTTGCGACGTACACTCGAATCTTACTTGTGTGTTGTATGTCCCTTCGTTTTAGGTCAACCTGCGAATCAACACAATCCGCCTGCCTGCACGTTTAAGACCTTCATGGATTGTAAGCCGCAGACCTTCAGTGGGACTGAAGGGGCTGTGGGACTCTTGCGTTGGTTCGAGAAGGCTGAATCAGTATTTGCTATGTGCAACTGTCCCGTGGGGGACCGTGTGAAGTATGCTACAGGCACTTTGGAGGATGGTGCCTTAACTTGGTGGAATGCCCAAGTTCAGATGTTGGGTATTGAGATGGCGAATGCCACTACTTGGGATGATTTCAAGGAGTTGATGCGAGAGGAGTATTGTCCTCGTGATGAGATTCAGAAACTGGAGAACGAGTTCTACAATCTGAAAATGGAGGGATCTGAGATTGAAGCATACACTAGGAGGTCTAATGATTTAGCAACTTTGTGCCCTAACATGTCTCGACCTCCTCCCCGGCGAATTGAGTTGTATCTCAAGGGCTTAGCACCAGCTGTTAAGGGGTACGTTACTGCTGCAAACTTAGACAATCTGCCCCGTATCGTCCGTTTGGCACATAAGATTACTGACCAAGAGGTCGAACGTGGCAACTTGCCGCCACGTGTTTCTGCTACTACCTCGACTGCTACGGCTACCACACCTGCTAGTGATCACAAGCGAAAATGGAACGATACTGACAAAGCAACCAGTGCCAGCCAATCTCAGAAAAGGGCAGATAACAGCACCCACCGTAGTTTTAGCCAGTCGTCTTCTGTGAAGCAGAATCAGAGCAACAATTCAAATCAGGGTTCTTACGCGGGAAAGTTACCAAAGTGTGATAAGTGTATGTTTCACCATCGCGGGCCGTGCACCCGGGTATGTCATAGGTGCAACAAGGTGGGTCATATGGCTAAAGATTGCAGGGTCTGGCTTCCAAAGCAGCCGCAGCAGCAGCCACAGCAACAGGAGAGGCAACCGTCTCAGCAGAATCAAGGAAATCAGAAGGGGTGCTTTCAGTGTGGTGATGAGGGTCATTTTAAGAGGGATTGCCCTCAGCTTAATCGGAATGCTGGCGACAACAACAATACTGGGGGCGGCAACAATGGGAACAATGGTGGGAACGGAGCACGTGGAAGAGTATTTACTATTGGCGCTGGGGGAGACTCGCAATGATGGCAATGTTGAGACCGGTACGACTTCTTGAATGGTCTTTTTCTGCTTCTGTTTTATTTGACTCTTGTTTCGATTGGGGTTATGTGCCTTAGGGTTCAGTCGTCAGTTAGGACTGACTCCCAACTTTCTTGTAAATAAGCATGTAGTAGAATTAACTGATAGTAAATCGATAGCAGCTTCTCATGTTCTTTTTGGGTGTAAACTTGATCTCGTGGGTCAAGCGTTCGACATTGACCTACTTCCCTATATTCTTGTAAGTTTTGACGTAGTCGTTGAGCGAAAATTCTCTGTAAAGAGAAAAATCATGCGTATCCCTCTCCCTAGTGGGGAATTCTTATCAGTTCAAGATCATCGTAATGGTGCCATTGTTGGCATCGTGTTAGTCATGAAAGCCCAGAAGTGTCTACTGAAGGGCTACCCTGCTATTCTAGCTCTCGTCATCGATTCGCCACCTTAAGAAAGGAAGATCGAGTATCTTCATGTTATTCGTGAATTTTTTTTGACGTGTCTTCTAAAGAGTTACCTGGTTTACCTCCACATCGTTAGGTGGGATTTTAGAATTGACCTTATGCAAATCCTGATTTCCTTATGGGAAACAGAAATCCCTTGGGTTCGCTGGATACTATCACAGATTCATCATGGGATTTTCAAAGACTGCGTAACTACAACCTCCTTAGCACAGCTGGGAGCTGTGAATTCTTGGGAAACAAAGTCGCGGAACGATTTCCTTCTGTTACCTCCGAATTTGAAGACCCGATTGTTCAAATGGTGGGACCAACTTTCGATATCCTTGGCGAATTTCGGGACGAAATCCCCTTTCAAGTTGGGGATGATGTGGCACTCAACTGACCTAGCAATCCTGTTTTTACAATTTGGTTTACGTGGCGTCTATGCAGTTATCTGGATGCTTAGTGATTGCGTGTAATGCTTGATTATTATGTGTGATTATTATTTGTGTAGTATTACATATAGTTAAGTAGAGTTTCTATCGCTTCACTCTTCTGTGCTTACTTGTCAAATTTCGGGACGAAATTTCTTTCAAGTTGGGGATGATGTGACCACCCGAACTTTCAAGATTAGTCTCGTTATTCTATTTCTCATTGTTTCTCCTTCGCCTCCTTGCTATGAAAAATGCGGCAAACGCCCTTGCTTTGATAATTGTTTTTAACATAAATGTAATTGGTAGGATTGAGTAGTGTATGGCACATTAAACAATGAATGGCCCTTGGGACTATACGTATTTTGGTTGTGATAAGTTATATTATATTTGTTGACCACCTGTTCGGCCTAGCCATATAGCCATACACCTCCTCATTCAAACTCTTGATCCATATGGACTCTCATCGGCCCAAGAGTAAGCCGAACCACATATGGACTTATTTGGAGGCGGCATACATATTTTATATGTGAGGTCACTAATCACAAGGCCCTCATATTTTCCTTTCCTTCTCTTGGTCGACGGAAATTTACCCTTGGCTCACACACCATTCATTGGGCCGTTTCAACCATTAAGTAAACTCGGCCCATCCCCTCCTTCCCTTCATGTTACGTAAACTCAATGTTTATAAGATACAACTTATATGGCAACCCAATTTGATCAAGAAAAGGATTTGGCAGCCCCAAACCTTTATCATATTAGGTGCGTGAATTGTTTTATCTCATATCATCAACTCAAACAAAAACCCTATTTTTCTCACATGATGTGCGACGACAGGAGGACCCCTCCCCTTCACGTTTGAAGCTTTTCAATCTTTGTGTTCTTAACTTCGGTTAGTATAGCGAATCTTTATTATAAATCTGCTTGTTGTTCTCAATGATGACATGAAATATGATTATACGTAATATTATATGTGTGGGTATGTGCCATGAACATATGATAAAGGAACTTTGTATACAGTTGTATAATATGAACTGAATAAATAGATTATGTCAATGTTTGATAACTGATGAACCTTGTGTACTGCTCGATTAGTGATTAGTTGATGGATTGTTGTTTGATATGAATATTTAATGGATGATGAGTGATTTGAAACATGTTGCTTGATTAAATTGTTTGGTAATTAATCAAAGGTCTCGGTCAGTAAATCCCTATTATGTTAAGTATTATTCGATTGTTCTTTATGTATGCTTATGATTATCTATTTGTTATTTTGAGTGGATGATTACGTGAATAGAAGGATGATGCCATCGATCTAGATTTGGTAGAAAGCATGTTTAAACTTGTTTTAACTATATAGAGAATAACCTGATCAACTAGGATTTGGTGATAGTAAATTTATTAGATCCAAATTGGAAGTCTTTATGCTGTAAATTAGTGATCTAGGGTATCGTGTAAACTGGAATATTTATAAATTATAGTAATGGGGACGTCCAGATTCATTGCATGGAAACTTAAATATGAGTGATGTTCACGGCTGGGTTGGATGATACAATTATGAGTTAGTGTTGCGTGATGAGTAATTATTTAAATCATTATGTTGTTTGATGGATTTGTGTAAGTATCATGACGAAACTGTTAAAGCATGAAAACTTGAATGAAAATGGTGGTACATGTGATTATCAAAACAAAGTGGAAGTCAATTAATGTTTGTCAGTAACCTAGTATATAGGAAGGCCTTGCATGGGAACCTATGAAAGCTTTGCATGGCATGGGTAGAAGTATAGTCTGATATGAAAATTAATTGATGGTGTTGACTTGTCAAACTAGGGTGCATAAAAGCTAGGTTAGTAGATTGTTTTGGCCTGTTGTGAAATATTATTATTCATGATTCATATTTCAACGTAAGGGTGTACTCGAGTGGGCTGCACAATTTGGTTGGTGAACAATTCGTGTTGAGCTGTATATATTTCAATAAACATTGTGTGTTACTTTCATTCATTTATTATTTTTATTTCTTGGGCTGCATATGTTTGTCACATTTGACTTCAATTGTAATTGTATGTGGGCCGAACCCCTTATTGCTGAGCTGTGTTCATTGTGTGTAGGTATGTGTGGTATGTTTAAAAACAAAAAAATGAAGGATACATATTATATAATAGATGGTGAAATAATAATAGTATATGCATGGTTCTAATCCTTGGTGAACTATCAGAAAGGACATAAAATAAATGATGTTATAAATTGTCCATGTGTATGTACATATATATTAGTTAATTGAAATGTGGTGTATTATATATGTATAATGGTTAACGTGTTGGGTAAGCAATATTTAAATACAATATGGTTAATACACGATTTCTAGGTGCTATGTGTTATGTAATAATGTATGTGACTATGCCTAAATACGAGCCTAATATTAATTGAAATCAATAATAGGGCGTGATTGGTCTTAATAAATAAACAAGTGAAACACGCTGCCGAGCAAACCAAGGTGAGTTCATCTTTCTTGAGCATGCGTCCCGGTGGTTGGGACAGTCAGTGGGTATTCCTGGGAGGGATAAGTCTTTTGGGTAAAAACGGGAATGTTGGATAATATACTCTTCCTATCACCTTTAAAGTCCCTCCGTGTTGTTTGGTTACCTGGAAGGTAACATGGTATTAGTTAGTAGCGCTACTTAGGTTTGGAAACCTCACCCCGTATCTGGGAGAACGGGTGTTGAACTAATGACCTAGTCATGACCAATGCTTTGATAGGAGCATTGGAGAAAGGGCAAAATAATCAGAAGCCGTCTTGTATTCGGGTTATTATCAACATTGTTTTCAACATTACTTTCGGAATTAAATTCAATGGATTAACTAAACACTTGGTAACCAACGTTTTTGTAAAACTATGAACTCACCAGCGTTGTCTGATACACTTGTTGCATGCTCGCAGGTCGTTAGGTATTTTGGATTTGGGGAACTTGCTGCCTGGAGTAGCTGGAGTGGTCATGGGTCGACAGGAAGGATTTATATGACTGATTTCTTGATACTATACTTTGGTTTTGAAACAGTTTAATTTCGTTTACTATTTGCTTCCGCTTAACTTATTGATTTTCGTTTAAACTTGTTGAGGATGTTTTTATTAATAATGGGGATTTTATTTATAATTTGCACTGGTTCAATGTAATTGGTGGCTCGTTATTGGTATGTCACACGCCTAACAGGGACACTCCCTATGTGGTAATTTGGGGGTGTGACAGTATTTGTTGTTAAAAATAGTTTAAGGTACTTAAAATTAATTCTGTCAACACGAACGGACCGACGAACCATCCCAGAAGCTCTAAATATGAAGAGCGAGAAAAAAACAAAAAATCAAGCTTCTAAATTCTTTGATTAAAGATCTCGACAAGGTTACAAGACTTCAAAATGTTAGCGGGACATTATGGAGTATACAAGATACAAAGTCAAAGAATTGTGTTAATAAGATAATATATCTTATTAACATATTAAATATCTTTCTATGAAAATGATTTCATAAGAAAAAGAAAAAGAAAAAGAATTTTCCTTTGAAAATGCAATCATCAGAAAGTAAAAAGAAAGTAAAATGAATATTTCCTTTTTGGAAAAAAGCTAGAAAAGTATTTTCTGGTGAAAAGGAATCTTTTCTTATTAAAGAAAAGAATCTTTTCATAAAGAAAGATATAATATCTCAAGTGGAAGGTTTCAACAGAATTGAAAAAGAGGCAAGTTGGTGACAAAAGAAGATAAGCCATATCAAAATAATGGATGGGCACACAAATCAACTTCTCATTAACCAATCACATTTGAGATAGACATATGAAATTCTCTATAAATAAATAATTCCTACGAAGTAATTATGTGTGTCTTGTGTTGTAATATTTCATATAGAGTTTTTCTTGTGAGTTTACCCCCTGGTTTGGCCTAGGGGTGACATTTAGATTCGATTTTATTCTCGGATCGACCCCTTCTTCTTTGATTAATAAGAATTAGTTATTGAAGATATATCGCTTTCACTGTCTTTATTTTTTACTCTTTTAAATATTTATATACTTCACAAACACCCGTCTCAACGAGCCAAGAAAGTTGCACCGTTCTAACAGGGCCGTCGAAGGGGACCAACAAGTGGTATCAGAGCAGATTAGATAAATTATTTCCAAGATCCCTTGCTCCTGTAAGGGAGACATATATTCTTGATCTGTTAAAGGTAAAAAGAAATCTTTTTTTTTTTTTTTTTTTGCAGATCCAAAAAAAATAAAGCATGTAGTAGAGCTATTATTTTTTATGTTATTTTCATTACTATTGCTTTTATTATTATTATTATTATTATTATTATTATTATTATTATTATTATTATTATTATTATTATTATTATTATTATTATTATTATTATTATTATTATTATCTCTATTAGTATTTTTTGTATAAAGAGAGGTGTAGAAAAAAGATATATAAAAAAACACAAAAAAAGGAGTTAAAACGTTTTCACAAATATTTCTTGAAGAAAAGAACATGTACTTAGGCGTCCACCAGAAAAATAAATATGTGTACGTAATATCTCTTTTCTTTACTTATTCTTTCTCACCTAAAAAAAACAAAAAACAAAAAACAAATTTTTTTTTTTCGAATTTTCTGATGCGTTGGTTAGATTTTCTGATGATTTCTGATGCGTTCGTCAGATTAATCAGAAAACATCAGAAATTCTGTTAAAAAAAAAACTTTTTTCAGATTTTCTGATTATTTCATCAGAATCTATCAGATTCCATCAGAAATTCTGTTAAAAAAAACGTTTTTTCGGTTTTAACAGAAATTTCATCAGATTCATCAGATTTTCTGATCCGAAAAAAAAATCTTGACAGTTCAAGATCATTTTTTATAGCTTGCATGATTCGTTATTTTTTGAATCCTCATCAATCAACAGCCTAAACACTTATCCTATATTGGATAGAAGATACTTATATCCTAGTTGTTGGGGATACAAGATATAATGCTTACATTTAGGTGAAAGTATAAATCGAGGTGAAGAATTATAACAACAAATGAAATATAATCAGATGATCATCCATAAAAAGTCGGACGTTTGCCAAATAAACTATCATGCCAATGAAGATACAGTCAACGAATATCACTATAAAGATGCCTACATGATAACGTGCCAAGAAGAAAAGAAAGATACATCTTCAGAAGTTTATTTGTTATTTCTAAGTATAAATGCATTGATTGTATTTTTAACAACAAATAGGGGGTGACTGATAGGAAACTTTATTGTATTTGTTGTTAAAAATAGTTTAAGGTACTTAGAATTAATTCCGTCAACACAAACCGACCGACGAACCATCCCAGAAGCTCTAAACATGAAGACCGGGAAAAAAAACAAAAAATCAAGCTTCTAAATTCTTTGATTAAAGATCTCGACAAGGTTACAAGACTTCAAAATGTTAGCGGGACATTATGGAGTATACAAGATACAAAGTCAAAGAATTGTGTTAATAAGATAATATATCTTATTAACATATTAAATATCTTTCTATGAAAATGATTTCATAAGAAAAAGAAAAAGAATTTTCCTTTGGATATGCAATCATCAGAAAGTAAAAAGAAAGTAAAAGGAATCTTTTCTTTTTGGAAAAAGCTAGAAAATTATTTTCTGGTGAAAATAAATCTTTTCTTAAGAAAGAAAAGAATCTTTCATAAAGAAAGATATAATATCTCAAGTGGAAGGTTTCATCAGAATTGAAAAAGAGGCAAGTTGGTGACAAAAGAAGATAAGCCACGTTAAAATAATGGATGGGCACACAAATCAACTTCTCATTAACCAATCACATTTGAGATAGACATATGAAATTCTATATAAATACATAATTCCTACGAAGGAATTATGTGTGTCTTGTGTTGTAATATTTCAAATAGAGTTTTTCTTGTGAGTTTACCCCCTGGTTTGGCCCAGGGGGTGACATTTAGATTTGAGTTTATTCTCGGAACCCCTTCTTCTTTGATTAATAAGAATTAATTATTGAAGATATATCGCTTTCACTGTCCATATTTTTTACTCTTTTGAATATTTATATACTTCACAAACACCCGTCTCAACGTGCGAAGAAAGTTGCACCGTTCTAACAGGGCCGTCGAAGGGGACCAACAAGTGGTATCAAAGCAGATTGGATAAATTATTTCCAAGATCCCTTGCTCCTGTAAGAGAGACGTATATTCTTGATCTGTTAAGAGTAAAAAGAAATCCTTTTTTTTTTGCAGATCAAAAAAAAAAATAAAGCATGTAGTTGAGCTATTATTTTTTTTGTTATTTTCATTACTATTGCTTTTATTACTATTATTATTATTATTATTATTATTATTATTATTATTATTATTATTATTATTATTATTATTATTATTATTAATATTAATATTATTATTATCTCTATTAGTATTTTTTTGTATAAAGAGAGGTGTAGAAAAAGGATATATAAAAAAAACACAAAAAAATGAGTTAAACAAAGATAAATGAACTTTAGTTTATCAGAAAGAAAAATTTTGACATCTAAAAAGAGAGTTTCAGATAAAAGAAAGTTTGTTCGTATCTTATTTAATGAAATAACTTCAAATTCTGGTTAGTTAATCTTCAAAAAAAAAAAAGGAATGATAATGATAAAAAGAGATTAAAAAAATGTGTGAAACTTTAGAAAACATACTCATAATTATTATCTTTTAAAACGTTTTTACAAAATATTCCTTGAAGAAAAGAACATGTACTTAGGCTTCCACCAGAAAAATATGTGTAAGTAATATATCTTTTCTTTACTTATTCCCTCTCATCTAAAAAAAACAAAACAAAAAACAAAAAAAATTTCGAATTTTCTGATGCGTTGGTCAGATTTTCTGATGATTTCTGATGCGTTCGTCAGATTTTCTGTTAAAAAAAAAACTTTTTTCAGATTTTCTAATTATTTTATTAGAAATGTCATCAGATTAATCAGAAAACATCAGAAATTCTGTTACAAAAAAAAAATCAGATTTTCTGATTATTTCATCAGAAATGTCATCAGATTAATCAGAAAACATCAGAAATTCTATTAAAAAAAAACTTTTTTCAAATTTTCTGATTATTTCATCAGAAACTATCAGATTCCATCAGAAATTCTGTTAAAAAAAACGATTTTTTCGGTTTTATCAGAATCATCAGATTTTCTGATCCGAAAAAAAATCTCAACGATTCAAGATCATTTTTTATAGCTTGCATGATTCGTTATTTTTTGAAGCCTCATCAATCGATAGCCTAAACACTTATCCTATATTGGATAGAAGATACTTATATCCTAGTTGTTGGGGATACAAGATATAATGCTTACATTTAGGTGAAAGTATAAATCGAGGTGAAGAATTATAACAACAAATGAAATATAATCAGATGATCATCCATAAAAAGTCGGACGTTTGCCAAATAAACTATCATGCCAATGAAGATACAGTCAACGAATATCACTATAAAGATGCCTACATGATAACGTGCCAAGAAGAAAAGAAAGATACATCTTCAGAAGTTTATTTGTTATTTCTAAGTATAAATGCATTGATTGTATTTTTAACAACAAATAGGGGGTGACTGATAGGAAACTTTATTGTATTTGTTGTTAAAAATAGTTTAAGGTACTTAGAATTAATTCCGTCAACACAAACCGACCGACGAACCGTCCCAGAAGCTCTAAACATGAAGACCGAGAAAAAAAACAAAAAATCAAGCTTCTAAATTCTTTGATTAAAGATCTCGACAAGGTTACAAGACTTCAAAATGTTAGCGGGACATTATGGAGTATACAAGATACAAAGTCAAAGAATTGTGTTAATAAGATAATATATCTTATTAACATATTAAATATCTTTCTATGAAAATGATTTCATAAGAAAAAGAAAAAGAATTTTCCTTTGGATATGCAATCATCAGAAAGTAAAAAGGAAGTAAAAGGAATCTTTTCTTTTTTGGAAAAAGCTAGAAAATTATTTTCTGGTGAAAATAAATATTTTCTTATGAAAGAAAAGAATCTTTCATAAAGAAAGATATAATATCTCAAGTGGAAGGTTTCATCAGAATTGAAAAAGAGGCAAGTTGGTGACAAAAGAAGATAAGCCACGTTAAAATAATGGATGGGCACACAAATCAACTTCTCATTAACCAATCACATTTGAGATAGACATATGAAATTCTATATAAATACATAATTCCTACGAAGGAATTATGTGTCTCTTGTGTTGTAATATTTCAAATAGAGTTTTTCTTGTGAGTTTACCCCCTGGTTTGGCCCAGGGGGTGACATTTAGATTTGAGTTTATTCTCGGAATCCCTTCTTCTTTGATTAATAAGAATTAATTATTGAAGATATATCGCTCTCACTGTCCATATTTTTTACTCTTTTGAATATTTATATACTTCACAAACACCCGTCTCAACGTGCGAAGAAAGTTGCACCGTTCTAACAGGGCCGTCGAAGGGGACCAACAAGTGGTATCAAAGCAGATTGGATAAATTATTTCCAAGATCCCTTGCTCCTGTAAGAGAGACGTATATTCTTGATCTGTTAAGGGTAAAAAGAAATCCTTTTCTTTTTGCAGATCAAAAAAAAATAAAGCATGTAGTTGAGCTATTATTTTTTTTGTTATTTTCATTACTATTGCTTTTATTACTATTATTATTATTATTATTATTATTATTATTATTATTATTATTATTATTATTATTATTATTATTATTATTATTATTATTATTATTATTATCTCTATTAGTATTTTTTTTGTATAAAGAGAGGTGTAGAAAAAGGATATATAAAAAAAACACAAAAAAATGAGTTAAACAAAGATAAATGAACTTTAGTTTATCAGAAAGAAAAATTTTGACATCTAAAAAGAGAGTTTCAGATAAAAGAAAGTTTGTTCGTATCTTATTTAATGAAATAACTTCAAATTCTGGTTAGTTAATCTTCAAAAAAAAAGGAATGATAATGATAAAAAGAGATTAAAAAAATGTGTGAAACTTTAGAAAACATACTCATAATTATTATTTTTTAAAACGTTTTTACAAAATATTCCTTGAAGAAAAGAACATGTACTTAGGCTTCCACCAGAAAAATATGTGTAAGTAATATATCTTTTCTTTACTTATTCCCTCTCATCTAAAAAAAACAAAACAAAAAAACAAAAAAAAATTTCGAATTTTCTGATGCGTTGGTCAGATTTTCTGATTATTTCTGATGCGTTCGTCAGATTTTCTGTTAAAAAAAAACTTTTTTCAGATTTTCTAATTATTTTATTAGAAATGTCATCAGATTAATCAGAAAACATCAGAAATTCTGTTACAAAAAAAAAATCAGATTTTCTGATTATTTCATCAGAAATGTCATTAGATTAATCAGAAAACATCAGAAATTCTATTAAAAAAAAACTTTTTTCAGATTTTCTGATTATTTCATCAGAAACTATCAGATTCCATCAGAAATTCTGTTAAAAAAAACGATTTTTTCGGTTTTATCAGAATCATCAGAATCATCAGATTTTCTGATCCGAAAAAAAATCTCAACGATTCAAGATCATTTTTTATAGCTTGCATGATTCGTTATTTTTTGAAGCCTCATCAATCGACAGCCTAAACACTTATCCTATATTGGATAGAAGATACTTATATCCTAGTTGTTGGGGATACAAGATATAATGTTTACATTTAGGTGAAAGTATAAATCGAGGTGAAGAATTATAACAACAAATGAAATATAATCAGATGATCATCCATAAAAACTCGGATGTTTGCCAAATAAACTTTCATGCCAATGAAGATACAGTCAACGAATATCACTATAAAGATGCCTACATGATAACGTGCCAAGAAGAAAAGAAAGATACATCTTTAGAAGTTTATTTGTTATTTCTAAGTATAAATGCATTGATTGTATTTTTAACAACAAATAGGGGGTAACTGTTAGAAAACTTTATTGTATTTGTTGTTAAAAATAGTTTAAGATACTTAGAATTAATTCCGTCAACATGAACCGACCGACGAACCGTCCCAGATGCTCTAAATATGAAGACCAAGAAAAAAAAACAAAAAATCAAGCTTTTAAATTCTTTGATTAAAGATCTCGGCAAGTTTACAAGACTTCAAAATGTTAGCGGGACATTAAGGAGTATACAAGATACAAAGTCAAAGAATTGTGTTAATAAGATAATATATCTTATTAACATATTAAATATCTTTCTATGAAAATGATTTCATAAGAAAAAGAAAAATAATTTTCCTTTGGAAATGCGATCATCCGAAAGTAAAACGGAAGTAAAAGGAATCTTTCGTTTTTGGAAAAAGCTAGAAAAGTATTTTCTGGTGAAAATGAATCTTTTCTTATGAAAGAAAAGAATCTTTTCATAAAGAAAGATATAATATCTCAAGTGGAAGGTTTCATCAGAATTGAAAAAGAGGCAAGTTGGTGACAAAAGAAGATAAGCCACATTAAAATAAATGATGGGCACACAAATCAACTTCTCATTATCCAATCACATTTGAGATAGACATATGAAATTCTCTATAAATACATAATTCCTACGAAGGAATTATGTTTGTCTTGTGTTGTGTTGTAATATTTCAAATAGAGTTTTTCTTGTGAGTTTACCCCCTGGTTTGGCCCAAGGGTGACATTTAGATTCGAGTTTATTCTCAGATCGACCCCTTCTTCTTTGATTAATAAGAATTAATTATTGAAGATATATCGCTCTCACTGTCTATATTTTTTACTCTTTTGAATATTTATATACTTCACAAACACCCGTCTCAACGAGCGAAGAAAGTTGCACCGTTCTAACAGGGCCGTCGAAGGGGACCAACAAGTCGTATCAGAGCAGATTGGATAAATTATTTCCAAGATCCCTTGTTCCTGTGAGAGACGTATATTCTTGATCTGTTAAAGGTAAAAAACAAATTCTTTTTTTTTGCAGATCCAAAAAAAAATAAAGCATGTAGTAGAGCTATTATTTTTTTTGTTATTTTCATTACTATTGCTTTTATTACTATTATTATTATTATTATTATTATTATTATTATTATTATTATTATTATTATTATTATTATTATCTCTATTAGTATTTTTTATATTTTTGTATAAAGAGAGGTATAGAAAAAGGATATATAAAAAATAACACAATAAAAGGAGTTAAACAAAGATACATGAACTTTAGTTTATTAGAAAGAAAAATTTTGACATCTAAAAAGAGAGTTTCTAATAAAAAAAAACTTTGTTCGTATCTTATTTAATGAAATAACTCCAAATTCTGGTTAGTTAATCTTCAAAAAAAAAAGGAATGATAATGATAAAAAGAGATTAAAAAAATGTGTGAAACTTTAGAAAACATACTCATAATTATTATCTGTTAAAACGTTTTCACAAAATATTCCTTGAAGAAAAGAACATGTACTTAGACTTCCACCAGAAAAATATGTGTAAGTAATATCTCTTTTCATTACTTATTCCCTCTCATCTCAAAAAAAAAAACAAAAACAAAAACAAAAACAAAAACAAAAATTTTTTTCGAATTTTCTGATGCGTTGGTCAGATTTTCTGATGATTTCTGATGCGTTCGTCAGATTTTCTGTTAAAAAAAGAAAAAATGAAAAAAAACTTTTTTCAGATTTTCTGATTATTTTATCAGAAATGTCATCAGATTAATCAGAAAACATCAGAAATTCTGTTAAAAGAAACTTTTTTCAGATTTTCTGATTATTTCATCAGAAATGTCATCAGATTAATCAGAAAACATCAGAAATTCTGTTAAAAATTTTTTTTCAGATTTTCTGATTATTTCATCAGAAATTCATCAGAATCAATCAGATTCCATCAGAAATTCTGTTAGAAAAAAGATTTTTTTCGGTTTTATCAGAAATTTCATCAGATTCATCAGATTTTCTGATCCGAAAAAAAATCTCGACAGTTCAAGATCATTTTTTATAGCTTGCATGATTCGTTATTTTTTGAAGCCTCATCAATCGACAGCCTAAACACTTATCCTATATTGGATAGAAGATACTTATATCCTAGTTGTTGGGGATGCAAGATATAATGCTTACATTTAGGTGAAAGTATAAATCGAGGTGAAGAATTATAACAACACATGAAATATAATCAGATGATCATCCATAAAAAGTCGGACGTTTGCCAAATAAACTTTCATGCCAATGAAGATACTGTCAACGAATATCACTATAAAGATGCCTACATGATAACGTGCCAAGAAGAAAAGAAAGATACATCTTCAGAAGTTTATTTGTTATTTCTTAGTATAAATGCATTGATTGTATTTTTAACAACAAATAGGGGGTGACTGTTAGGAAACTTTATTGTATTTGTTGTTAAAAATAGTTTAAGGTACTTAGAATTAATTCCGTCAACACAAACCGACCAACGAACCGTCCCAGAAGCTCTAAATATGAAGACCGAGAAAAAAAAACAAAAAATCAAGCTTCTAAATTATTTTTTTTTTGTTAAAAATAGTATGACTGGGATACATACTTCACTATATCCCTTTTAGCACAACCGATGATATCAACAACTGTGTCCATTTCATCTAACCAAGTCATACAGTCAATCGCCCCTTTCTCCCCAGTGAAGTCCCGGGGTTTGCAGGAAACAAAGTACTTATAAGTACAGGATTTGGTACGCGGTTTATCATCAAACACTATCCTCTTGGATGGAACAATGTGTTGATTTGGGGAATGTTGAACATCCTCTTTCTTAGGCTTAGGTTGGGTAGAGGGTGGCTTGCTGTGGGCTTCTGAATGAGTCTTAGGGACAGACTTAGAGTGGGGTACAGATGAGGTTCTACTATGCGTCCCACTAGATTCCCTGAGCTGTCTGTCCACTTCCTTAGATACAGCAGTGTCAATAAGTGTACGGAGCTCTTCTCTGATTATATTGATCCTATCCTTATCGTGGTTTTCCACGGGATGACTGTTTACTTCCTCCGACCTAGCCATGTAGCTTAATTGCTACATAAAATCAAATAAGGACAAGGTTTATATAGAAGTATCTACAGTTTTATCGTTTTTGACGATTTATTAACCATGATTTTTAGTAACCATTTTAGTTAATTTTATAAATATATAATTATTCAGGGTTTTTATCGTAACCCTTAATTATAAGTTCTTAATAGCATAAAAAGGCCTAGTCACGTAGACAAGTTTAGTTTATAAGCCAAGATTTTATGGAATCGAGGCATTAAGGTTTGAATCGAAGTTCATTACCTTTTCTTGGCAGGGAGTTGTAGGCTACCACTGTCTTTAGTCTCAAAGGACATTAATTATAGCCCGTAGGCACTTCATCCTTAAGGGATGATTATTTTAATAAGGAAAAATTGAAATAACCCAATTTAAGGATGACTTATGCGATTTTATTGAATCACATGTTGTCAAGAGTGTTAACATGTCTTCAGATGTTAACAAGGATTTGAATCTTTGAACAGGTTTTCCCATCTTGGCCATGTCTGCAACGATATTTAGGCTAGGTTTTACCTTTAAGATTCTTTTTAATATTAAACGCAGAATAATCCGAAACGGAGATGCTAATATGGATTTTAATCTAATTGTGGAACTACCATATTGGCCCTGTCTTAAGGTGACACATGGCTAGGTCTTTCCCTTTTTAGATTTTGCCATTTTATTGTAATGGTAGATCTTATAATAGAAATGTTATTTTATTTATTTCACGTTTTATGTTTATGCATACAATTTAATAAAATGAAAATTCAACTAACCATTCCATTAAAATTTTAAACAAGTACAATTTTGCCCTAAACGGGACTTCTACGGAAACAACATGCCCATGCAGGGGCTAAACAAACAAACATACCCACGCAGGGGTTAATAGAAAGACATGCCCACGCAGGGGCAGAACACAAAGAGACAAGCCCATGCAGGGGCAGAATACAAAGAGACAAGCCCACGCAGGGGCTGAGTACAGAAAATAAATGTCCACGCAGGGACATGATTACAATAAATTAAAATGAACAAGGATTTTCAAAAATCCCTTCTCTTGGACTTCCCCTTGATTAGGCTTGCTAACCCTTTGAAGAAGCCTTGACATTCCCTGCGATCTTTTTGAACCTCCCGCTCAACCTGGTTCAACTTTTCAAGAAACTCTCGTCGGCGTTCCGACGGGATCAGTTGCGGCTGCGGCGGCTGCTGATGCAGAGGTTGAGGAGGTGGCGGTTGCTGGTACACATAAGGTGGGTATCCAGTGGCCCAAGGACCACCATAGGGCCCTTCAGGATGAAGAGCGTTGTAGTCCCACGCTGCCTGATAAGGATCAACATCTGCATAGTTGTAGTTGGTGTGGGCCGGCTGCTCAAATGGTTTATACGCCGTTGAACTGGCGTATATAGGGATTGGGTTACCAAAACCCAATGGTAGCGCTACAGGCGCAGAGTCTACTTCCGAGACGGGGTTTGAAGGTCCCCCCATCTGAGGTTCTTCTTCTTGGAGTGGCGGGTAGTGGCTGCCACTTGATGGTTGAGGGGTGCTGATACGCACTCCTCCTCACATGGACATCCGTGCGTTTGATCTTCGTCGCCTCGGTGGCTCCAGAGGCGGCTGCTGTACTGGTGGTGGTGGCGGTGGAGTAACTGCCACAAAGCGAGAATCCTCAGAAGGATCCTGTTGCTGCTGCTGGTACGGAGACGAGTGCTCAGAGGGGCTAAAATACCATTCAATCTGGTTGAACCTCGCCTGATAGCTATCCGAACCGCGGTAAGGCGATCCATGAAATGAGGACCCATCAGAGATCTCGATGGCATGGTTTGGGGTCCCGGTTGCAGGCTCGACGGGATCCGTGTCCTCGTCCATATCCATGGCATGATCTCCCGAGAAGTGGTCTTCGGGTCCTAGTGGGTTAAAACCCACGGGTTCTTCAATATAATTTGTCGGGTTGAACCGGCTCTGAAAGATAGGAGTGGGGTCGCCAAAAGAGTCGTGCGAATTCGATCGCTGAAGAGGTATGAATGAAGGTTGGGGGTTGTTGGGCTCATTTTCTGATTGTGGCCCAAAGGAGTGGAGGTAAGAAGGTGACGAGCTTAGAGAGACGGATCGTCTCCCTGGTTCAATATAAGTCATCCAAGGTTCTTGGGGACTGGTGCTCATGGTGATGGATGGCGTGCGCCGGTGGAAAGGTCCGTCCTCGTGATCATGGCCCGTCACTTGGGCCTTGCCTCTACCTCTTCTGAATCGTGGCAGCATAATTAAACCTGTCAACATAAACAAAGATAACAACAAGAAATATATATAAAAAATGAAAGACAAAATAAAACAAAACAGAATTTGTCCTATGTTATTTGTCTAGACTCGAGGATCGAGGAATGTGCAATTTGTGTAACTGAGATTAAACACAAAAGGCTAGTGTTTAATTCACTCAGTGTTGGCTCTGATATCAACCTGTCACACCCCGATATTTCCACGTATTACCGGTGGGCCCGGTGGGGAGTATCATGACGTTTACCCCATAATAATAATAAAACCCTGCCCCGTTTTAAGTGTTTTAACCCTTGATCACCGATACCCTGTCCGACTGACGTAGGGCCCCGTAACGTATGTCAAGGCTCTGCCGCAAACAACACAAATTTAAATGCACAGCGGAAGCAAAAGTTAGATTCATTTCAACTGAATAAATTGTAATATTATGTATCACAAAATAATTGAAACAGATCCACAGGCGGATCGAAAGAAAAAGGAAATTGTTCAACAGACTTTAACATCTAGAGCTTGCGAGACTTGATTATTGATGCCTGGAGTAGCCAGCCTATTACGTATAGTACCTGCACTTAGCCTTTTTTTGGAAAATACGTCAGTTTACACTGGTAAATACAACTTAACTGACTCATTTTGAAAATGTTTAAAAATTGATTTAAATGCACTTAGGCAAAAATATCTTTTATAATTTGGGACAATTATTTAAAAATAATCTTGTATACAGTTTTACTTATTTGTCGTCCGTCAGGACCGGTTTGTAGGGCCGGTCTAGATTAACTGACACGCCACAGGTATAATACCCACAAGGTTAATTCCTTTAAGTGGACTACCAGTTTTTACATATGCAACTGTCAGATGTACGCCTACACCCCGTGCTTAGGTCGTGGCCATTTCTTTGAATGATGCCAAGGATATCCGGGACATGGTCATTTAACCCCTAAAGGCCATACACCAAATAATACAGAATAAAACAGGTTATGTAAATACATTAATCATGATACGATTTAAATGACTACATACCCGACCAAGCGGTATTATTATAATACCGTATCCCAAGCCCGTATAGGGAAAATAAGTTAAGAGTATTTACCTGAGCTAAATATAAATTCAGTCCCAGCCGTATATCAAATCAGCAAGTACAGATAGCTTTTACTGGGCTCCTAAATCTGGAACGAAGGTTTTTAATAACCTATTAGATTCCTAACGGGTCTTAATTAAGCCTGTGCTTAGACCGGTTAGTTTTCAAAGGAAGATACGGTTCAAACGCATGATAGAGCGAAAACCGGTTTAGAATGTGGTTTTGACCCGACAAGCTTGGATACTTGTTTATTATGGGTAAACTAAACACATTCTGGATTTTGAGACAAAGATGATAAGGTTTGACCCGTTTCGGCTAATATATGCAAACTAGTTACATAAGCCGATTCGAACGCGAAAAGTGTGTCACGAGTAACCCAATGAGTCATATACAAGTTTTCTAAGTTAATATGCCTTAAATATGTTGTGACATCAGTAAGATATCTTCTATTATGCCCAAAACGGATTTAAACTCAAATTACGCCCCGTAGGGGAAAATTTGGTCATTTTAAAGGTTATAAAAGAGTTTAAATATTAAAATGAGTTACAGGTCTGATATAATCAATAAAAATACTTAATTTAATAAGTTATAATAGTAGGGTATTGTATATATGTGAAATTTATCCTTTATAACTAAACCATGCACCGAAGGGGTATTTCGGTAATTTTACTTAAGCCTAAAAGGTCAAAACTGGAAATCTGAGTTTAAAACTTTTGCTTACTGTTAAAATATAAAAATTTACTGAAATATCAGTAGGCATCAAACCTTATATGCTTAAAATAGTTTTAATACATACTATGCGTTAAAAACGCTTAAAAAGGCGATTTTAAGCTATTCTGGGTTTTATAAGAAAAGCTGATATTTTTATTATTCCAGAAAGCTTAAAATACTTTATTTATCATAAAAAATCAGTAGCAAAGGTTTGAGGTCAAAATATTTTATAAAACTCATTTTATAGCCCGAAAGGGCAAAACCGACAAATACTGATTTAAGCTTAGAACTCTAAGTTATGCTCAGCCTAAAAATAAATAAAAATCTTCAAAAATCCCAAAATATTATTTTATATCAGTAGCTAAAATGTCTGATATCAAAAATTGGGTTTAGATAGGCTATATGCTAATTATGTCGTTTATTAAGTAAAAAGCTTTCTAATTACGCTATTGAGCATAACTCCTAATCTAGACCTCAAATTGCTGTGAAACTTTAGGGACATGTTTATAAATCAGTAATGAAGGTTTCTATTCTTTTACTTTTTCAAAAATCACGTTTTAAGGTGTAAAGGGCATAGTAGTCAACATTTAGGCATATAACGGAAACATGCAAATGATTTAGATAATTAATGAACCAAGCTGTATAATCACAGAGGGTTATACTAGCATGAAACCTGGTCCTAATAAGGCTCTAAGGCATTTCTAAACTATGCTCAAACGGGTCAGAACTGAAAGTCAAAGCAGAAGTCAAATTATGCGACTTTCGGTCCCGAACCGAGCCTAAACTGAAAATTGTCGGGTTGAACATGTTTAGACATGTTCTTACATTAATTACCAAGTTATATTAATGATAAAATAGGTTGCATGTCTTCTACATTGCTAATTATTTGTTAATTTGAAAATAATCTTCCTGTTGACTTTTTAAGATTAACTTTGACCCGACATTTGACCTACTTAGAGTGGGAATCAGAGAGTACCCTTTTAAGGGTTTATTACCCACATAATTACCGACTCATAGGTATTTTTAATTCGAGATATGACTGGACAAATCTTGATTAATTACGAAGTCAAACCTTAATTACGATGGTTTGACTTTAAGCTAATTAACTAAGCTAAACTGAATTAAAGAAGGTTAAGGACACATACAAGAGTCCTAAGTATGATTAGGAAGCCTAAGAAAACTTGGTTGCTGACCAGAGAGCTCCAGAAAGAAGCTTGAAGTGAGTTGCAAATGAATGACCAATTGTTGCAACCTTGAGCTCCTTATATAGGACTTAGAATTCTATAGGATCATTACAACAAAGTCTACTAGTGTTCCCTGATGATCCCCATGTGTCCCTATGCATGCAAATCTGTTGGCCACACTCCTGAATTCGAATACCATGCAAATAAGGCGGTGTAACAGGCTGAACAGGCAGCTGTCCATTTTCTGCTGTCAGCGACAGTCTTACGGACCGTAAGCAAGAAGCCTTGCGGACCGTAAGCACCTCTTACGGACCGTAAGCTCTTGGCTTTGCGGTCCGTAACCCACCTTCATCTGAAATGCCCAGTTACCAACCTTACGGACCGTAAGCCCTTGGCCTTGCGGTCCGTATCCGCTTTTAAATTAAAATCGCCCAGCTCCGCCATCTTACGGACCGTAAGGCACCTCCTTTGCGGTCCGTAAGCCTTCATCAGAAGACAAAATCTTTGAAAGGTTTTAGGCTTGACCATGCATTCTTTTATAGCTCGAATCTTCAGTCATAATTAGCAGGAGGGGACCATAGAGACAGGCTTTGCATGTCCTTGCATGTGTTGCTAAGCACAAGAGTTCTCTTGGACTTATGAGAAAGACTTTAATTTGAGATTTTTGTCATGAACTTCATAGGATCCCTTTCTTTAAACACTTTGAATTGTGAATTTTCAGGAATAAATGGATTTGAGTATATTTTAGATGTTTATCATAATGATTTAAGGTCTTGGGATTTATAATTTTGGTCGCTCAGAGGTGTTTATTAACATGTCGACGCTTTTAAATCCTACAGTCACACCCCAACCAATGGCGGAAACATCGGGATGAGACGAAGTGTGAAGATTGCTCGAGTCATCATAACGCTATTTGTGACAATAATTTAATAATCCAAATTTCATTTCCAAACTTCAAGTAGTCATTAATACAAGATCCAAATAACGACAAGTTTAATCAAAATAACAAATCAACATAACCAAAATTCGATACAACATATTAAACCTAACGTCTAAAGTGTGTATCTAGGCATCGTGCTACCTCTTTCATTTCATCATCATCAACCTGTAACATGTTTAAAATACAATTCAATGCAAAAGCAAAGGCGAGTATACAAGTTTGGTACATACATAGCATAAGATAAAAGTGTGAACAATCCCTCATAGTAAGCATGCGATTCAAGATAAACATTAAATAAGGCATGTGTATAACATATCAAACCAAGAAAACGCAACTTGCTCATGACATAACCAAAGTTTCAGTAGAGGCGGGTCGTTAATCCTATAGCGCTACATATGTCAAGGTTTGGCTCGTACGAAGTTAATGATAAGTTCAACACATAAGAATCACCCAAATTTAAAGTATCAAGCCATCACATATACAAGCATGTTATAGGAATGTTCATGTGTTTAGACAAAAGTTCATGTGTAAGTTTCAATAGGTAAACATGTTACACCCCAAAAGTGGTAAAAGTAAAAAGGGGAAAAGTACGAGTATACTCACAAAGTTTGCATATGTTTTCCGATTATCCAATTGTTGACGAGTAGAGATTTAGAGTCCGAATGTATAAGAGTTAAAGTTCAAGTATGTTTAGAGTCGAGATTCGGTGTTTAAAACAACATAAAAATAAGATATGAGAATAACATGGAAAATAATCATTTAGTACATATGATGCTTGTTCTTGACACTAGGAAACTCGAAGGAGTTTAGATGTTTTCATGGAACAAGGTTCCATTAGAATCGTGACAAGTTATCATAGTCTAGGATGATGTAATCTAGTACCCCGACATATGAACACTAGTTCATCATCAAAGATTCGATTATTCGAATAATATATTTAGGTTATATAATATATGTCCAATAGTTCAAGCATGAGGTAGAAGATTAAAATCTTCATTTTGGTACCTCTAAATGTCATAGAAGTCATGTAGGAGGTAGGAAGATCAAGTCTTCCATTTAGGCACCTCTATGTGTTCACCACTACACTTGATGTAAAAAAAACAACCAAGGAGGGTCATGAACATACAATAAAGAATAAGAAATATACACACTAACTAAGAGAAATCATCAAATCATGTGAGGATTGTATGTTTGGACAACCCAAGTTGTTCCATAATCACTCATGTATCAAAGACAAAGTTTGACATGACTTGTGGGTTAAAAACCCTAAACAAAACACCAAGTTTATGAGGTTTAATCCTCTGATTTTAAATGTCTCAACTTTGTTTTTAAGCTTAACCAACCATGGGATAAGTTGTAAGCATTAGGACATAGGTATGAGATGTGTTGGACACAAGTTGCATAGGTTTAAACAAGTTTTTGATGAACATAAAAACAAACAGAAAGTTTGTGGACTATTTCGGGGCATTTCCAGGTCTGATTTCTCCAAGGAGAAGTCTAGGAATCGAACCCCATGATTATACAAGCAAGTAGGAAAAAGAATCGAGTGAATCGGATAAGAATTGAGTGAGTTATGCTCATTTTCGTGAAGGGGTGTCAATCTACTCGAACCCTTGCTTTCAGCTACGGTTTGGTGAATGTTTTGTGAGTTTTTAGGGTTGCAAAAGTGGTAGGGAGGCTGGTTATAAGTGGTATTTATAGGGGGAAGGATTAGGGTTTCAATGGGTTGGGCTTTGGAAGTGTTTAGAAGGGGTTACACCTTGAAACTAGCCCACAAAGCCCAACTATATGGGCTGAATTTTGCTGAATTGGGGCTGCCATATTTCTTTATTTTTTTATTTTTTTTTAAAACATTATAATGATTAATTTTGTTAGTTAAGTTGTGTAATAATGTGCAACAATGTTTCCCCTAACTTGTAACAAGGTGAAATATGAAATAAAACATGATTTAACTAGGTAAAAAGTGTAATGTACAAGTTTTATTTACGAAGCAAGTTCCGTATTTTACAACGATTAAAATGAAAGAATGGTTATAAGAACACAAGATTTCCAAAGTTAGAATTTCACGTAAGGTTTCTAAATGTAGGAAGTTTGAAAACGCAGGGCGTTACACCTACCATACATCTTTTAACTCTATCCGGGTTTATGACACGTTTATCTTACATGACACGTGTCTTTATTTTATTGGGTATGATTTTACGAGGTGTTACAGGAATGCGGTTTTCTCTTCATCGTCCTTTTTCATTTGGATCTGATGGTAACCCATGTAAGCATTTTGGAAGCACTTGAATGGGAAGCCTGTAAGTGAATCAACCTTAAAGTCTATTTCAGGCAATGGGTGGCAATCCTTTGGGCATGCTTTATATAGGTCTTTGAAATTGATGCACATTCTCTAAGACCCATCAGGTGTGCGAACCATTACTGGATTGGCTACCCATAAATGACACTTGACTTCTCGAAGGATTTTGGCTTGAACAATCCATTCAACCTCCTGACAGGCTGCGAGGCTTCTTTCCGGAGCCAGGCTTCTTTTCTGTTGGACAATGGGTTTCACATCAGGGGGAATCTTAAGCTCATGCTCAGCAATGTTCCGGGGGATAACGGTCGTATACTCCGGACACCATGCGAAGATGTCAACATTGACTAAGAGCAGTTTCTTAGGGTACGTGAGTGTGTCCTCAGTGAGGTTTGTGTTTACCCTTATCCTTTGCTAAGGATATTTTGGGTTTATAATCCATCCTTGTTCATCTTCTTCATTCTTCTTCGAACTTTCCCCTTCAACCAAAAAAGCTTCTTGAGTAGGTTAAAGGGTTGCTATCCCCCTTTCAGTGGGAAACCTTACAGTGCCTTGACCGACTGAAACTGCCATCCCGAACAAACTCTGCCCTGGCCTTCCTATGATAACATTATAGTTGGAAGAAATGTTGATCACCAAAAAGGTGAGCTGCTCGGTTCGTTCCATTTTTCTTCGCTGAAACAAACACTAAGGGTTATTTGGCCTAAAGGTTTGATGGGTATGTCAGTGATACCTTTGATGGAAGATTCAGACTATTGAAGCTTGGAATGTTCGTCATTGCTGAGATGGTTGAAACATTTCTCAAACATGATCTCAGTGGCTGCTCCAATGTCAATGTAAGCCTTGTGTGTCTTTATGGTTCCTATTTTATCTTCTACCACCAAAGGGTTCGAGAGTGACTCTCCTTCAGGTGGTGGGAAGCAAACACATTGGCGTTCCCACGCTTCCAGATGAGGGTGTTTGTGGGAGGCCTTACCTTCAAAGTCCACCATGTTTACTTCCTTCTTTTTTTCCTTCAGCCATCTTGTCTCTCACCCCCTTCACCAAGTGGGCCAGTTCTCCAGATTTGACGGCTTCTTCGATCCTCTTTTTGAGTTGGAAGCAATTGTTGGTGTGGTCACCCTTTTCTTCATGAAACTCACAATATTGGTTTGAGTTTTCATTCCTCTTGTTTTTTTGGTAATGGCTGAGGAGGTCAGAAGCTATGTTTCATTTCTTCGGTTTCCAAGATCTCTTATGGAGTCTTGGTCAAAGCTGTGAAGCTTATGGTCTTTTCTCAGCTTGGAGGGTTCCTTCCTTCAGGTCTCCTAGGATCTGAGCTTTTAGAGCGCTTATCATAAGAACCAAAGTTTCCTCTTTTCCTGTTGGGACTATTACTTCGCCAACTAGGAGCTCTTTTTCTTTGTTCTTTGATGTCAACCGCTTCTTCTCCTCGGATGTGGGCTTCAGCCCTTTCAAGTACTTCTTCAAGGGTTTTAGGCAGGCATTTGTTGAAATCTCTTGTAATGTACTTGGAAGTGATGGCATTCATGAACCCTGCCACCCTTATGTTTTCATCAGTGCCTACATAGGTTAAACCCTCCTTCTTGTATCTTTCAATGAAGTCTCTAAGACTTTCATCATCGCGTTGCTTTATCTGGAAGATTACTATGGCATCCTTAACATACCCCCGTTGTTGTGAGAAGTTGGCTAGAAAACCTTTGCTGAGATCATCGAAGGTTCGAATGCTTCGTTTAGGAAGGTCATTCAACCATATCCGTGTAGATCCCACGAAGGTTTGCATGAACATAAGACATCATTCAGGGTTGGACCATTTTTCAATTCTTGCTGCCCTTGTGACAATTTGGAGGTGGTCTTCAGAATCCTCGGTTCTGTCATAGGTTCTTATGTGTGATGGCATCTTTATACGGGTCTGGAAATCATAATCGGCAATTTGTTGGGACAAACAAGTCAAATTACTGGGTTTGTAAGGTTTGGTGAGGTCTTCCTCCACTCTTGATGCTAGGTTACTATTCGAGTTTCCTTGGTGGGTGGCCAAAACTTGGTTGATGAAATGTTGCCAAGGGAATTGTGTCATCATTTGTGCCATCATTTGTGGCATTAGGTGAAAACCTTAAAGGCTTTCTGGTGGCATCACGTAATTCATTCTCATGAGAGTACTCATGGCTGCACTTCGAGCCATGGGTAGATGGCCAGGGCCTGTTCCTATGAAGTGGACACAGGCGGGAGGACGCTTGAAACCGGTGACTGCAAGAGTTGATCGAGAGTGGTTTCATGTCCTATAGGTGCACCAGTTGCCATAGGTTGGGAGGTAGGCAAAGGAAAAGCAATCGGGTTTGGCCTCCCAATAGCATAAGGGCTTAGGTTGAGTGGTAGGTAGGGGTGGCAAAATGGGTGGGTTGGACAAGTTTGGGTAATGGGTTAGGATGGGTATGAGTTAGGATGGGCTTGGGTTAGGATTGGTTTATTAAGAAATAGGTTAGGATGGGTTTAGGTAAGATGGATTTGGACATGATAGGCTAAAAATATAAATAATAAAAAAATCAAAAAAATCAAAAATCAAAAAAATAAAAAACAAAGTAAAAAAATCAAAAAAAAATTAAAAAACATAGATGTTAACTAATCATAAATATAACATAAGTTAATTATTAAAAACCCAGATCACCAACCAGAGAAGATACAGGAACACACAAAAGGATGTAAAGATATAAAAAAAAATCCATGTTTTTCACTTGGGCAATTCATCAAACACCTGGCATGCAAGATAAAACAACTGCAACCCACAACTAAAACTCTTTGGAGAAAATGATGGGAATGCTCTAACAAGCATTTATTAACCTAGTTATACCTCAAATTAAGAGTCTTAAATAGGCAAATCTTACAGAACTAAATCACAATGTACAACTTGAATAAAAGCATTCAATTAGAGAACATAACAATTACACAACTACGTAGATCGATTGATCGTAGTGATAGATGAAATCATTGAAAGAGTGATGATAAAGCCTATTTTAGCTTTTCTTCTTATCGCGCCCAAATCATCAAGCACCTAGTTCGGTTTTACATAGTTTCGGACGGAGTCAAACGGGTCGGGGATTCCACAGTTCTAGAGTGGAATTGGGCAGGCCCACTGCGTCTGGGAACGAGCTGGCTGGGCGTCACGGTTTATCCAGCCTGAGTAGAAGCGGTGGTTGATGGTCGGAGTATGGTGGTTTAGGCGTGCTTCGAATATGGTGTTGGTTAAGAGGTGGAGCTGTGTTCGTCAGAGATGGTGGAATGGAGGTTGTAGGATGGTGGTGATTTGGGTGATTTGGGCGTGGGAGATGAGAAAAAAGAAGAAAGCTCTGATTTTAGGGTTTACCCAGAGAAACCCATCCTGACCTGCAATGTTATTTTGTTATTTTTTAAAGTTGCCCATCTTGACTCTCTTAAAACTTCTTGTTAACCCAACTTAACCCATCTATTACGAAAATAATACCCATCCTAGCCCAAAGTTGAATGTATGGGTTGATTTTGTCGGGTCTAGTGGTAGGTAAATTATACTAGGACCAGCTTCAAAGTGAAGTGAGATGTTGGTTGTGAGCTGCTCAGAGGAGGTGGGGGAGAACCAGGTGATAACGAAGGTTCAGACTCATCATAGTCTAACCTTATTCTTACCCCCTTCTCCCTTTCTCTACTCACATGCCGGTTGAGAAGAGATCTCAACTGCAAGAAGTTTCTTGCTACTCCCACGGGCGTTAGATCTACGCATTCCGATGTATGCATAGCACCGATTTGGAGAGAGGCAACCCCTGAGCGAGAAGGGGTTGGTGTTTGAAAAGAGGAGAACTCCGGGAACACAATCCCTGTTGGAGTACCATCGGGGGTAGAGAAAGGTGTGGATATGGCTGGTGATGTCTGACCAACGGTTGGTGCCGAATTAGTGTCACGAGGCACCTGATTCACCTCGTCGGGAGATTCATCGTCAGACATGAGAAAACTTTGGAAAGTTGGAGCTACACTACTGGTCTTCGAGATGGATTTAACGGTGTAGCCCTACGGTGGGCGCCAACTTGTTGCTACAACAAATACGAGACCAAGGGTAGTAACAGGACCTACGAGGTTAAAGGGTTCAAGAGTTTCAATTAGCTTAACGCAGGTCGTGGGGTCCCCCACGTTTGTAGTACGTGGAGTTGGATCAAGTTGATATTATGGTTTTGAATCCTGGATTGAAAGATCTTCAACCCAGAATGTTCATGTGTTACTGTTATTTAAAATTTGAAGTAAAGAATAGATCATTCAAAGTGCAAGATCTAGAGAGAGAGGAGAATCTGGTGTAGTTGTTTGAGTCAAAGGCATCTGCTATTTATAGAAGAAAGGATCTATAAGAAGAAACTCTTGACCCTTGATCCAAGAATGTAGTGGGGAACTTGCCCTTTTTTATTAGTGAAAGGCTTTTGACCTGCAGATAATAGAGTTTACTCTTTCACATGAGTTGATTGGTGCTGGATGGGAGAGTCCACACGTAACTGATGTGACTAGACATTGTGTGGTTCCTTTTGCTACTTATGACAACTGCCTACTTTTAAACCCTTTTGGCTTTCAACCTTTTAAGCAATTTTATATTTTGATCAGTTTATTAAGCTTTAAGCTCCCCACGTCATCATTCATTTTATCATTTATATTCTCAAAAGTTAAAATTTTGAAAAAAGTAAACTACTCATGCGTGACTTCTTATAGCATAATCATATTTAAACACTCATCCAAACTTACCTAACATGCCATATATCAAATTCATTCTCCAATACAAACTTTTTCCACGAGAAATGCTGATCTTTTACATATCACACTAATCATTATTCTAATGACGCTTGACCAAAAAAACTAGGTGATGTTAACTTTTGCACTTACTTATTTAATTAACCAACAAATGTAGATAACTAAAATAACTTAGTGTTTCTCCTTTTTCCTACATGATGATTGTTTAAATCTAGAAATAATAAGTGAATGATTAACTAACTAAAAGTGTAAAAAGGATAATCACAAGAAAAAAAAGTGAGGAGAACCCGTATGGAGATTGAAAGCATGGGATAGTGGAATAAAATCTAAGGATGGATATCAAACGTGTGGATAAACAATAGCAATCGAGATGAGATCAAGCTATCCTTTTTTATAAAGTAGATTCCATATTGAAGGCTTACAACAACGTCAAAGGATAATATCGGATTAAAACTTGTTCGGTATTATAGGTGCATTCGAATATATAAATTGGTTTTGTGGTTAGAAAAGAGAATTTATACTAAATGCGTTCGTGACATTCGTAACGTCCATTATTGTATAACCATGGTCGGATAATTTCAAACACATTTTCTTTACAAAGATGAGGGTGGAAATTCTAGTCATACATTATTCTTGTACGGGTGACTCAAAGCATAAGACAAGTAAATGGCACAAATATATATACATAACTCAGTTTTATCTTGACATTATGGTGTTTTATAGCTTTGTACAAAATGGACTTTGTAACTGAACCCCACCTTATATATATATATATATATATATATATATATATATATATATATATATATATATATATAGGTAAAGGGTACTGTACAAATTCCCTTATCGTACATTACGTACGCTACAATCTCAGCCGTCCGATCATCTTCCCGCAATGAAAATCGCATGTTGTTTTTTTTTTTTTAATAATTTCGCATGTGATAAATTTGCTGAAATAGCAGGTGTTTTTTTGTAACAATTTCGTATGTGTTAATTCAATTTCGCATGTGATAATTTTGATGAAATAGAAGGTTGTTTTTTTGTAACAATTTCGCATGTGGTAATTCAATTTCGCATGTGATAATTTTGATGAAATAGCAGGTTGTGTTTTTGTAACAATTTCGCATGTGGTAATTCAATTTCGCATGTGATAATTTTGATGAAATAGCATGTTGTTTTTTGTAACAATTTCGCATGTGTAATTTTTGATGAAATCGCATGTTAAAAAACCAACATGCGAAATTGTTACAAAAAAACAACATGCGAATTCAATGCGGGAAGATGATCGGACGGCTGAGATTGTAGCGTGTACGTAATGTACGATAAGCGCATTTGTACGTTAACCTACCCCTATATATATATATATATAGGTAAAGAGTAAAATACAAATGCGCTTATCGTACGATACGTACGCGATCATCTCAGCCGTTCAATCAGGTGCAGATCTGGTGCGAATTCAATACATATCGCATGAGAAAAAATGGTTAGCATGGGGTAGTGTGAAAAATGGCACGGGGCGTGTAGATGGACAAAATCGCATGTGGAAGATTTGAATATCACATGTGAAAAAATGGCATGGGGTAATGTGAAAAATGGCATGGGGTAATGTGAAAAATGGCATGGGGTGTGTAGAATCGCATGTGGAAAATTGAATATCGCATGTGAAAAATGGCATGGGGTAATGTGAAAATGGCATGGGGTGTGTAGAATCGCATGTGGAAAATTGAATATCGCATGTGAAAAAATGGCATGGGGTAATGTGAAAAATGGCATGGGGTGTGTACAATCGCATGCGGAAAATTGAATATCGCATGTGAAAAAAATGGCTAGCATGGAGTAATGTGAAAAATGGCATGGGGTGTGTAGAATCGCATGTGGAAAATTGAATATCGCATGTGAAAAATCTGTGTGTGTGTTACTGTTCATCTTCTTCGATTGTTGGTCGATCATTGTCAGTCTTCTTCCGTCTGACCCTTACAACTCCCAAATTAGTAGTTCTTATTATCGATATTGTCACACCCCAACCGATGGCGGAAACATCGGGATGAGACGAAGTGTGTAGATTGCTCAAAACGTCATAACACTATGTGACAATAATTAATTTAAATTCAAATTTCATTTCAAAACTAAATGTCATACATAATTCAAAAAGGAAATAACAACTTTGTTTCATAACATAACATAACAAACAATATGATAGATTAATCTAGGTGTGTATCTAGTCCACCCTAAACTTGTTTCATAAATCATCCATACTTCAAAAATCAACCTGCAACATGTATTAAAATAGAGTTTCAATGCAAAAGCAAAGAGCGAGTATACAAGTTTGTTTACATAGCATAATAGAATAAAAACTCATATCCAACATGAACATAATAAAATAGTTTAAACGTGCTAGTTTACGTAGTCCAAGTGATAGCCCAAGTTTCCCAATGCGTTTAAAGTACCTAACCCAAAGTTTAACGGGAGGTATATATGTCTCCTCCTAACAATACCCTAAAGACTAACGGGGAGGTGCATTACTCCTATAGCGCTACTATTGTTAAGGCGGAACTACACACAAGAATTAAACGTTCACATTGCACAAAAAGTCTCAAGATTCACAAGTTTCATGTTTCATGTTTAAATGGATAGAGTAAGTTTCAAATAAGTTTCAAGTGTCGTGTGCGTTTAATATAGAATACATGTTGCACCCAAAGTGTTAAAAGTAGAAATGGGTTCGAGTATACTCACGGTTTACAAGTGGTGACTTGAAGTTCCGAGAGCAAGTTTGTAGATGAGTTAGTTTGGAGCACCTTGTCCTTCTACACAAGGAAACGTAGGTGTGTGAGTTTGGCGTATACGGAAGATTATAGATTCGGAGTTTAAAATATAAAGAAAGTAACATAGGTGAAAATAATCATCTTGTACACATAACTCTTGTTCTTGACACTATTGAAACTCCAAAGAGTTGGTATGATTTCATGGATTCTAAGATCCATTAGAGTCGTAACAAGGGCATGGTCATAGATGATGTAACGTCCACTTAACAAATAACTATTAAGTCATCATCAAGTCTTAGTTACTTAGATGTATACGTATAGAATAACTTAGATATTATATAGTTTTACAAGTCTTAAGATTCAAGCATGAGGTAGGAGATTAATGTCTCCATTTAGGTACCTCTTTGTGTCATAGAATACATACATGAGGTAGGAAGAACAAGCTTCCATTTAGGCACCTCTATTGTTCACCACTACGCTTGTTGTTATAAACGACAAGGAGGGTCATGAACATACAAGTATCAAGGTATAAACAACAACTAATCTATAGTAAAACATCAAGTAATGAGTGGATTCTTATGAAGGATAGCCCAAGCTAATCCAACCATCACACATACATCAAGCTTCACACTTGAACACTACTTGTGGGTAAAACCCTAATTAAAACAGAAAGTTTATGAGGTTTTAACCTCTGATTTAGATGTCTCAACCATGTTTTTAAGCTTAACCAACCATGAGAGGGGTTGTAAGCATTAGGACATTGGTTTGAGATGTGTTTCACACAAGTTAGATGAAGTTTGCATAAGTTTTAAACAAAACAGAAAGTTTTAGTCCATTTTAGGGCGAATCCAAGCCTGATTCTTCCAAGGAAAAACCAAGGATTCAAACCCAAGGAAATAACAAAGCAATAGGAAGAAGAACCAAGTGATTTGGTTGAGAAATGAGCAAGTTACACTCACTTTTGTAAGTCTTCACGAATCTGTCCAAAACTCAGATTCTCAGCTGATTAGAGAGTAGTTTAGTGAAGATTAGAGAGTTGTGAAAGTGTCAAATGGGTTGGAGAAGGTGGGTATTTATAATGGAGGAGTTAGAAGGTGATTGGAGGTGATTAGAGGTGGATTAAAGGTGATTGGGTGGTTTAGGTTAATGGGATTTCGTGCACAAAGCTGGAAGAAAAACACAATCTGCCGAAACAAGGGCCTCGCGTGACGCGAGGGACCTAGGCGTCACGCGGCGGGTATGGTCTCCCATCTTTCGTTTTGTGACACTTTAGTCCCTGAAGTTTGTTTTTAATCCCTTTTGGTGCAAACTTGAGAGTTTAGGGACTTGTTTTGATATAAAAGCATAGTATAAGGTGTAGTTAAGCATGATGATCATAACCAAAGTATATTTAAGCGTAAAAGAGTCATATTCAAGTATCGTTCTCGTTCAAAAGACGTTCAATGCATAAGTTTAGATTAATTACAAGTTTCGCACATAGTTTCCAAGAATCACGATTAAACATAGACTGATTCACCAAATCGAACATACGAGTATACATAGAATGCGTTTAACATAGATGTAACAAAATATAAGCTTCATTAATGATCCAATTCTCGATTTGATAAAGATTACAAGGAAAGAAACGATTACAAGAATACAAAGTTTCCAAAAATAGAAATCCAAGCAATGGTTTTCTAAATAAGGAAATTATGAAAACGCAGGGCGTTACAGTCTCCCCTCCTTTAGGAAATTTCGTCCCGAAATTTAGGAAGACGGAAGGTTTGAAAAAGTTTTGGTAATAAGGTCCAAAAAGGTCTTCAAAACACTGAATTTCTCATGGCACGTTTTACGAGAGTTTGGTAACATGGTGAAAACACTTATATATAGGACGTACCAGCAGCGTATCCACCATCTTTTGACCATGTGACGTCCGTTTCGTATCCGGTGTCATGTTACGTTCCGTGTCTTACCATACACAATAGTACACTCTATGGTTCTCATACGACTATCACTATAATCCCGTGTGCACCCGCGATTACATTGATCGTCACATGATCCGCATAACTTGTACTAGTTGTGTATGAATTAAGGTATAAATAAATTCTAAAAATAAGATTGCGTGCACAGAGGCATAGCATATAAGTACGCTTGTGTTCCAAATAGTATAACAACGTAAGCGAATCCCTCGGGTTTCGCCCGCGTATAGTGTGAAAGTATAAATTTTGTATAAAAAAGCATGAGTTTAGTATAAGTTTAAATACGAACACGCACGAGAGCATAAACACAAAAACGCATGCCAGTAGTATGAGTAAGAGTATGAGTATATATGTGAGTACAATTTTGAGCATAAACGAATGAGCGTGAGCATAAACGTAAATCGTATAAATGAGAGTATATATATAAGTATGAGTCTATCATAAATTGTATAAATGCAAGTATAACTATGAATTTAAGTACAAACATAATTGTATTGGTATGAGGAAAATATATGGATGTGAATATAAGTTTAAGCATAGTTGTATAGGTACAGGTACAAGTAGGATATATGAGTATAAACACGAATATGAATATTAGCGCAACGTAATTGCGAGTGTAAGTATAATTGTATTACATGAATATGAACTTAGATATAAGTGTAGTGTAAATGTATAATTTGGGAACACGAGTATAATATAGAACGTATGAATATGTATATGATTATGAAAATAAGCATAAAGGTGAAAATATAAATATAGGTGTAGACATAAGGTGTAGAAATACGAATATGGATATGAGTGTAATACGTAATGAGTTTGTTTATGATATGAATCGTAATATACGAATTTAAACATGAAAAGAAAGGCCAAGAAGTTTTGAGTATGAAGGTAAAAATGGGGGTATAAGTGTAATTGTCACGAGATATAAACCTAAGCTCATAAAATGATATACATATATAGTTGTTTTGAGCAAAGCGTGACGTTTAATTAAAATCAAAATAGATTGAGTTGACATGACATATAGAATCTAGTTCATAAATGTAAAGAGAGCATAAAACATTTATTGGTTATGCGTGTTATACTTTGTGAAAGAAAAGGGAATGCTACTCTTGCTTTAAAAAGGATTTACATTCGTTGAAGATGATTGGTTCTTATGAAGTTTCCTTGCCCACACATTTTAAATTGACGTATTGAATAATGGTTGAAAAGGTTCTAGAAGTAAATAAGTTTGCATCGTTTTAAATGATCTTGTATTAAAGAAGAAATTCGAATTTGATATTTTTGTGACAACGTTGATTCGTAAGAGAAGGATTTTGGTATACGATCTTAGTGATTGTTGAAAAAGCGTTTTTAATAAGACATTTCACTGATTTTGAAAGAAATTTTAGTAAATGATTGAATAACATTGGTAGTATTTTATAGGTGTGCCGGGAAAAGTTGGTTTGATTCCAAATTGAAAATAGAAGATCTCTAGTTTAAGGATATAAGATGAGCCTTTTTCAATAGTTACGTTGAATACAAAATTTCGTGGGCAATGGTTTGTTAAACCAACTAGGTTGTAAATTTTGAAAATCGAGAAATAAGCGTTTATGGTAAAGGTTAAGAATTTCGTGTATGAGCTATATAAAAATAGATTGTAGAATAAGAAATTCGTTCATATAAACAATGCATGTTGAAATAAATAGGGATTTGGCCAATGATAAAAGATTTAGATATAAACGTGATCATGTTTACGTAATATAGTCTATTAAGGAAAATATCGGTAACGATCACCTAGGTAAGGGAATCACCCCTAATACGCTGGCGAGGCCGTTGCAAGATGAGAAAAGAAACGGAGTTAGTCGTCAAGGTAAGGAAATCACTCCCACCTTGATGATATGTCTCCATTTATTGTTACAAGGGGTATAAATAAGATTATGTGAAATCATGCATGTAAATAATGTATAAATGTATGATAAAGTATTTATACGATATATGCGTAGGAAATGAAATTTCAAATAAAATAATTCGAATTTGAAAAGAGGGAGTAGATGAGACTTGGTCATAATGTTTGTTTAAGAAATTGAAATTGATCACATGGCATAAAGGGTCACATAGCGTAAAGATTCAAGTTGATTTGCATAGTATAAAAGTTCAACTTGATTTACATAGTATAAAAGTTCAACTTGATTTACATGGCATAAAAGTTTCAATTTGATTTACATAGCATAAACGTTTAAACGTTTCATATAGCATAGTCACATAGTATATCATGAATAAACGAAAGCATCGTAAATTTAGTTTGTTCACGAGGAATTATTATTGTTTGTGATTGCGATAACGTGCGAAATGATTAATACGACATTTCGAAATGAAAGAACGTCCAAGTATAAAATCACATATAAATTGAGTTACATAAAAGAGAGGCTCAATAAAACATAGGATTGTTTCGGGTAGAGAAACGTCGACAATTCCAAAGTGGGTCGAAAGTCCTTTCGATTTAGAGATATTGTGCTTTGGCCATAAGTAAGATACTCTCGTCGAGAAGCGATTAACGGTATCTTACCCTTCCGGTTACTACACATCTCTAATGATTGGAACATTCGGGACTTTGGCGAGAATAAAAAATCAAGGAATGGGACTTAATCGACAAGATGCGGGTTTCACCCCTAACTTGACGATTTCGTACCCTAAATGTGGTTGGTACTTGTCGGCCAAAATAAAATTTTGACACTTTGACAAGGGTCCACTAGAGTTGAAATGGAAATTACCATTAAGTTGTGGATGTCACTCCTAGCTTAATGGTGAAATTTCGTGCAAAAATAGATTAAAGGTAGAGTGAGAGTCGTTTACCAAATTGTGGGTTTCACGCCTATTTTGGTAAAGTTGTCTCGTTGATGTTACAAGAGTATAAAATAGCATAAGTGTATTCGTGTTAGCCTTAGGAAAGGCGCATAAGTTTAATAACAAGAATTGTAGCTAGGAAGCATGTAAGATAGAGCACAAATGTTTTAAACAACAAATAAGAGACAAAGTTCCTAAAACTATAGACTAGGGCAAAAGCATGGCAATTTTCCTAATTCCCTATAGTTATGGCTCTGATACCAATCTGTCACACCCCAACCGATGGCGGAAACATCGGGATGAGACGAAGTGTGTAGATTGCTCAAAACGTCATAACACTATGTGACAATAATTAATTTAAATTCAAATTTCATTTCAAAACTAAATGTCATACATAATTCAAAAAGGAAATAACAACTTTGTTTCATAACATAACATAACAAACAATATGATAGATTAATCTAGGTGTGTATCTAGTCCACCCTAAACTTGTTTCATAAATCATCCATACTTCAAAAATCAACCTGCAACATGTATTAAAATAGAGTTTCAATGCAAAAGCAAAGAGCGAGTATACAAGTTTGTTTACATAGCATAATAGAATAAAAACTCATATCCAACATGAACATAATAAAATAGTTTAAACGTGCTAGTTTACGTAGTCCAAGTGATAGCCCAAGTTTCCCAATGCGTTTAAAGTACCTAACCCAAAGTTTAACGGGAGGTATATATGTCTCCTCCTAACAATACCCCAAAGACTAACGGGGAGGTGCATTACTCCTATAGCGCTACTATTGTTAAGGCGGAACTACACACAAGAATTAAACGTTCACATTGCACAAAAAGTCTCAAGATTCACAAGTTTCATGTTTCATGTTTAAATGGATAGAGTAAGTTTCAAATAAGTTTCAAGTGTCGTGTGCGTTTAATATAGAATACATGTTGCACCCAAAGTGTTAAAAGTAGAAATGGGTTCGAGTATACTCACGGTTTACAAGTGGTGACTTGAAGTTCCGAGAGCAAGTTTGTAGATGAGTTAGTTTGGAGCACCTTGTCCTTCTACACAAGGAAACGTAGGTGTGTGAGTTTGGCGTATACGGAAGATTATAGATTCGGAGTTTAAAATATAAAGAAAGTAACATAGGTGAAAATAATCATCTTGTACACATAACTCTTGTTCTTGACACTATTGAAACTCCAAAGAGTTGGTATGATTTCATGGATTCTAAGATCCATTAGAGTCGTAACAAGGGCATGGTCATAGATGATGTAACGTCCACTTAACAAATAACTATTAAGTCATCATCAAGTCTTAGTTACTTAGATGTATACGTATAGAATAACTTAGATATTATATAGTTTTACAAGTCTTAAGATTCAAGCATGAGGTAGGAGATTAATGTCTCCATTTAGGTACCTCTTTGTGTCATAGAATACATACATGAGGTAGGAAGAACAAGCTTCCATTTAGGCACCTCTATTGTTCACCACTACGCTTGTTGTTATAAACGACAAGGAGGGTCATGAACATACAAGTATCAAGGTATAAACAACAACTAATCTATAGTAAAACATCAAGTAATGAGTGGATTCTTATGAAGGATAGCCCAAGCTAATCCAACCATCACACATACATCAAGCTTCACACTTGAACACTACTTGTGGGTAAAACCCTAATTAAAACAGAAAGTTTATGAGGTTTTAACCTCTGATTTAGATGTCTCAACCATGTTTTTAAGCTTAACCAACCATGAGAGGGGTTGTAAGCATTAGGACATTGGTTTGAGATGTGTTTCACATAAGTTAGATGAAGTTTGCATAAGTTTTAAACAAAACAGAAAGTTTTAGTCCATTTTAGGGCGAATCCAAGCCTGATTCTTCCAAGGAAAAACCAAGGATTCAAACCCAAGGAAATAACAAAGCAATAGGAAGAAGAACCAAGTGATTTGGTTGAGAAATGAGCAAGTTACACTCACTTTTGTAAGTCTTCACGAATCTGTCCAAAACTCAGATTCTTAGCTGATTAGAGAGTAGTTTAGTGAAGATTAGAGAGTTGTGAAAGTGTCAAATGGGTTGGAGAAGGTGGGTATTTATAATGGAGGAGTTAGAAGGTGATTGGAGGTGATTAGAGGTGGATTAAAGGTGATTGGGTGGTTTAGGTTAATGGGATTTCGTGCACAAAGCTGGAAGAAAAACACAATCTGCCGAAACAAGGGCCTCGCGTGACGCGAGGGACCTAGGCGTCACGCGGCGGGTATGGTCTCCCATCTTTCGTTTTGTGACACTTTAGTCCCTGAAGTTTGTTTTTAATCCCTTTTGGTGCAAACTTGAGAGTTTAGGGACTTGTTTTGATATAAAAGCATAGTATAAGGTGTAGTTAAGCATGATGATCATAACCAAAGTATATTTAAGCGTAAAAGAGTCATATTCAAGTATCGTTCTCGTTCAAAAGACGTTCAATGCATAAGTTTAGATTAATTACAAGTTTCGCACATAGTTTCCAAGAATCACTATTAAACATAGACTGATTCACCAAATCGAACATACGAGTATACATAGAATGCGTTTAACATAGATGTAACAAAATATAAGCTTCATTAATGATCCAAGTCTCGATTTGATAAAGATTACAAGGAAAGAAACGATTACAAGAATACAAAGTTTCCAAAAATAGAAATCCAAGCAATGGTTTTCTAAATAAGGAAATTATGAAAACGCAGGGCGTTACAGATATCGCACTAAAAGGAACGAAGGGAGGTTGGGGAAGAAGATTTTTAGGTTTTTGAATTTGATTTAGGGTTTAATTTTGAACTATCATCGGTCAATTACAGAGATTTATGACCTCGCAATAACGTTTAACCTTCCTGGTATGATTTAGATATATTAAAATGATTAATTTAATCATTTAAATTAGTTTCGCTCGCGTTTGATCGATTGAAGATCGTACGGCTGAGGGCATCGCGTACATAATGTAGGATAAGAGGTATTGTACGTTAACCGGCCTATATATATATATATATATATATATATATAGGGTAAGGTTCATGCGAGAACCACCCTTATTGCGAGAACCGCGAGAACCAATGTGAACACAAAATAAAATCTAAAAAAAATCAAAAAAGCACTCAAAATTTTTTTTTATTTTTTTTAATATTTTTTAACAAAAAATCGCTATATTTCGTTCCATAAAAAAAAAAAAAAAAAAAAAACTTTTTTTTTCGAGTAACAGTTATCCATGCACATGTGCATATGTATCATTACTTCAACAAATTCGGTAATACGTTATCAGGAATAGACAATTGCACTTTAATTTACAATACCATTAGTAATACACTACCTTTTACATTACCAATATTCAAAATGCACATGTGCATAATTAGGTATAACCATGATATAACGTGTTTTGGTACAAAAAGTTTGTGATTTTGAATGGAGAAGTAGACCCATATACATGTTTTTTGGTTAGTTATATCTAGTGGTTGATGGTTTGGTTATAGTTGTCAATTTTTTATGTAATATGTTGATTGGATGGTATAAATGGTGTTTACATACATGTAATAAAGTGAAAATATTGTTAATGGTATTGTATTATGGATGGTAGGAGGTAATGGTATTGTATTATGGATGGTAGGAGGTAATGGTAGTGTATTATGGATGGTATGATAGATGAAAGGGAAAGTGTATTCAAAGTGTGTACCAAAACACCTTATTTCATGTTGATACATATAAATGCACATGTGCATTTCTAATATTGGTAATGTAAAAAGTAGTGTATTACATATGGTAGTGTAAATGAAAGTGCAATTGTCTAATATATGTAATGAATTACGGAATTTGTCAAAAAAATGACAAAAATGCACATGTGCATGCTTGTGTATTATGGATGGAATGATAGATGAAAGAGAAAGTAGTGTACCAAAACACCTTATTTCCTGTTGATACATATAGATGCACATGTGCATTTCTAACATTGGTAATGTAAAAAATAGTGTATTACACGTAGTAGTGTAAATGAAAGTGCAATTGACTATTATTTGTAATGAATTACGGAATTTGACAAAGAAACGACACATATGCACATGTGCATGGATAACTGTTACTCGAAATTTTTTTTTTTTTTTTTGAAATTTTTTTTTATTTTTTTATTAACAAAATATAGCGATTTTTTCAAAAAAAATAGTAAAAAAATAAAAAAAAATTTTTTGGGTGTTTTTTAGATTTTTTTAGGAATTACTGTTTGTGTTCACACTGGTTCTCGCGGTTCTCGCAATAAGGGGTGGTTCCTAACGGATCTTTGTCCTATATATATATATATATATATATATATATATATATATATATATATATATATATATATATATATATATATATATATATATATATATATATATATATATATATATATTATATGGAAAACCCTATCTTTTTGAGAAAACCTTGGAAACCCAACCTCATCCATTGATTTAAATAGATCTAAACAGATCAATGGCCCTCATTTGTTTAGAGGATTCTTGCCTTTAAGAACAATATAATAATCCATGCTAGTACAAGTTAAGGGCAATATGGGTAATGAAAAAGCAACTTTATTGACTTTGGAAAACACAAAACGTGACTTTTGAATTTGGAAGTACCATCAAATCACCATAAAAGCTTCTCTTTCTCTTACCTCTTTCTCTTTCCCATTTCTTCTTCCCTAATCTTGAAGACAAACAAACAGGAGAAACAACCACCGCCAGCAACCACCTTCTCTAAGAGAAACAAACAACCACCACCAGCAACCACCTCCTCCGGCGAAACTCACCGGGCTTCTTCTCCGGCCCTCTCTCTCCTCAATTTTCAACTCATCTAACAACCATAACCACGCCAATCTCTCTCCTCTCCGTCTAATTCTACAAAAAGCTTCAACCTTTAGAAGCAAATGAAGGGTCTGAATGTCTCTATGATTTGTTGTTTTAGAGAGAGAACGATGGCACGGTGAATGTTTTTAGAGAGAGAGATTTTATGTTTTAGATAGAGAAACAATAATCTTTATTGTTTAGAGAGAGAGGGAGTTGAATGTTCAAGTGTGTGTGAGAGAAGAAGGTTTGAAGACCTTCTTCGTGTTCATCAGACGGTTCTAGATCCGCTAAGTGTTCTTGAAATATCATTTCACAATTGATTTTTTGTTGAATTGGTTGTTAATATGTTTTGTGGGCTGAAAGTGTTCTAGTAATGGTTAATGTTCGTGTATTTTAAATAAATCCAAAACTTTAGGATGAGATTTTGAACGGGTTTTTTTGTTGGTTTGGGGCTTTTGATCTTAACAATAATTGTTTTTTTTTTGTTGGTTTGGTTGTTGGTTTGGGCTTTTGATCTGAACAATAAGTGTTTTTTTGTTGGGTTGCTTGATTTACAGAGACAGACCCATAACATGTGTTAAGCACCTGTTAGAATGATATATAACGTGTGTTGATTTACAGAAGCATATCGATAAAAGATATTCAATTGATAAGCTGGATGGATGTAGGCGACGTTAATGCGGGGACATTGAATAAGTCACATCCTTTGGGAAAGAATTCTTCGTTCATTTATAACATGTGTTAGTGGTTAATGCTGTAACAGAACACCATGATGTAACCTGACTTGTATTCATGTATAACATGTGTTAAGCCCCTGTTAGAATGATATATAACGTGTGTTAACCTTTTGTAAATTAAAAAAACAAGTAATATCTATTTTATTTTTGTTGATGTTTAAAATATCCGATAATGTGGATACTGAGCATAAAACTTGTACAAATAATAAATGTACAAGTTAGTATGTAACGTGTAATATGAAACGAGCCATTTATGGTACCGGTAATTTTGGAATATATAATATTAAACGGGTCATTTGTTTTGCACATTTTGAAATGTATAACATGTGTTAAGCCTCTGTTATAATCTTTTTGTAACCTGACATGTATTCATGTATAATCTAGTGGTTTACAAAACACCATGATGTGTATATACTGATCTAACATGTGTTACAATTTGTCTGTTCGGAACATGTAATTGCTTAACATGTGACAAGGGTGAAAACAGTCGACGGGGGCGATGAGTTTAATGGTGAGTTTAGTTAATATCGTAATCTTGTTGTAACCCCACTTGTATACATATGATAACATGTTAGCATCCGTTATAACCCGACTTGTATTCATGTATATGAAAGTGGTTTGCAAAACACCATGATGTGCATATACTGATCGTAACACGTGTACAAGTTAATATGGAACATACAAGTTAATATTGTTACACCGTATACCTGGGATAACATGCGTTAAGCCTATGTTATAATCTTGGTTTAACCCAACATGGTGTCATGTATAAGCTAGTGGTTTCCAAAACACCATGATTTGTATATACATACTGTAACATGTGTTACGCGCCTGACATGTATAGCGTGTGTTAAGCCTCTATTATAACATGTGTTAAGACTTCCAGAATGGGTGCATAAACTCCAATAGTAACTTGATAACAAACATAGTATACCTGATGTAACGTGTGTTAAGCCTCTTTTATAACGTGTGTTAAGACTTCCAGAATGTGTTATGTGACAAGCCTCAAAATCCTATGTATTCCGTACAATTTATTATTGATAATTAAAGTGTTTGACGACTGTGTGGAATTACTTAACTGCTCTCTGATTACTGTGATATACTTGCACGTGTTTGTTAACGTACTTGGCTTGTGCAGAAAACTTGAATAAATGGTCCTGAATATTCTTCCTATGTGTTAGAAATTAAAAGTGTTACAAATATATATATATATATATATATATATATATATAAGACACTCTACAGAATAATTAAAACACTTTAACGGAACAGTATCCGACCGAACAACCAGACATTACCCGGGACACCAAATAATTGCCAAAAATATTATTTAATTATTCTTGGCTAGTCATGATCCCCGTTTGTCATAACACCCACTAAAAACCAAGTAACTAATATATGTAAGTGTATACTTGGATTTTAACTTACCATTACCAACTTAGTTCAAAAATTTACAACCAACCCCCCCCCCCATATCCAAATTCGGCCACTAAGGGACCCACCCAATCTCCACACCTTACCTCAAGATTTTAATTCAATTTTATAATGGATCTTGCTTGATTGCTTAAACAAAATATGGAGTAGGAAGATTTATAAGTATGGAGGCCTAGATCACAACATCATTTCATATTTTTCAACCTCACTCATCTCTCTCACTCAAACTCTCTCTCTCCTCTCGGCCTTCACTAGAACCGCCACCACCACCACTCTATCACCATCATCTTCATCCATTTCCAAGCTCCATTCATGTGTTAGAAGGTGCACAACGAAGCTTGGTGCTCTCGGAAGTTGAAGGACCTTCTCTATTCGCTATTAACCATCACTTTTCTGCACTCGAACTTCCCTAGCCTTGAGCTAGTGGTAAGAACTTAGATCCACTCATTCTTTATGTTATTTAAGTGGTTAATAGATGTTAGAATGATAAAAAGTTAAGAAACTTTAAAGCTCATGAACAAGTCTTGAACATAATGTGTTAAAGTGTGGATAAAGAGAAGTTATGTGTATAAATCATGTAGATCTTGTGTTGTTATGATTCTTGGTTGATGATTTGATGTTTTTCTAATTATTATTGATGTGTGATGTTGTTGTGGTCACTAAACATAATTAACGGGATCAACCGAACACAAACTAGTAAGCTAGAGACCAAAAACAGCAATCTGCCCATACTTTACAGCCAACTTCAGCTGGCTGTAAACAGGTCATAAACTCAACGAAAAACTGATATTTTGAATCTAAAATATTTCATTATGAAATACGGTTCTAATGGCACCAGAATCGTAATTTTTAGACTTCATTTACTATTTTTAAAGTGTTAATTTGTAACAGCAACTTAAGCTGAATTTTGCCAGCAATAAATGGGTGTTATACTTTCGGTCATAACCTGAGTTTTGTGATGAATCGGACCATGAAATTTATACAGTAGATGATAACCGATGCATGTGTAATAATCCCACTGGAATTTCGTATATCGGACACTCGATGAATTTTTAATAAATTGTTCCGTGGACTGTGGTCAGAAATTCATAAATCTGAGTTCAGTCGGGAATATGATTTTTTATAAAATATTGGTAGTGAACCGGACCCCGATATTTTTACACAATAAAATATGGAATGTTTAAGACATCCTGTAAAGATTTGGGAATTTTTGGAATAATTTAACTATTTTATTAAAACGTCTGAAAACAGCCGGTTTTGAATATAAATGTTGAATTGAGATAAGTCGTGACTTGCGTGTCTAAATGTCGAGTATGCTATCCGTGAATGATCTAACATGTTATATATGTTATGTGCATTATCGTATGTTTGATTTTGAGTGGGGAATGGATGGGAAACTTAGAGGGCATAAACCGTTAAAGTGTTGCATGTTATGTGATAGATACGTGTAGGAACTTTGTGTCCTATTTGAAAGCCACTAAATGACTAACTGGTAAATTATATTAGGACGTGATTGACCGACCTTGACTGTTAGCTATATTTGAGAATCTAACCAAGCAAACCGAGGTGAGTTCACACACTTTCTAAGGCATGGGATTCCCGGTGGTTTGGGAATGGGTTAAAGAATTAAAACGGAATCTACATATCTTACTTAGGTCGGATATGTACGGCCATCCTCCTCGGGTAGGATGCCAGTATTAATCCTGCGTATTCTCTTTGGGAGAACTACGTACGTTCGTCCTCCTTGTGTAGGACAACAACCTTAAACTTACTAGACAAAACTCTATCATAAGTCCCTCATTTTATATCGACTTAATCGCCGAGGCCAATGGCGAGCGGGTCATTAGTTAATAGCGCTATTAGGTTTAACAAACCTCACACCGTGCCAGTCGGACGGGCGTGTTCTAACGGACTATGGCAAACCATCAGTGATGATAAACACTGATGTAGGGCACAACTTACTTGCGTAGTAGTCGATATCATACGGTCTAGTAGTTCACATGGGGAAGCCCCCACTAATCATGAACAGGGTATGGGTAATAAAGAATGAACTGGTTAAACTTTCTTTCAACTACGGGGTAACCCCCACGGCAATTACGCCAACGAAAGACAAACCATGTTTTCGGAAAAACAACTTAAAAACTAAACAACCAAACGTGAACTCACTCAACTTTGTTGTTGACTCGTTGTTACATGCCTTACAGGTCGTTAAATGCTTGGAGCTTGCACGAGAGGAAGGAGTCGTTGTGGGATACGGACTGTCATGTTCCGTAATAAACACTTAATCCTTATGAACTTATTAAATCTACGTTTTGGATTTTAAACTTATGGACTATGAACTTATATTTTGGTATCACGTATTATGCTTCCGCTGTTTAATTTAAAACTTGGTTAACTGGCTTTTGGTCACGAATTGTATTGTGGTTGGTTTTATTTACTTAAATACGTTGTTCAATATGATTGGTGGCTCGATCCTGGTCACGTCACGCCTCCAAGCGGTGGTACTCCGCATGGTGGATTTTGGGGGTGTGACAGATTGGTATCAGAGCCATTGGTTATAGTGAACTTGGTTTTAAAAAGGGAAAAGCTTTTTGATAAAACCAGACTATAACCTGTACAGTGCTCAACGATCCACAACGACGCTTCGCTCCACGTGCAAGACTCGACACCATAAGTGGTATGATTTATGTTATATTGTCGGTTAGGTAGTTCTCGCTATGCATTAGATAATGTGACAATTGCTATTGAACCTTGTGTGCTTACCCTCTACTATCGTCCCACACTTACGCACATTCACGACACTTTCCTCACTTACGTTGCTTCGTTATGAAGATCATGAGCGGACGCGGAGGACGTATCAACCTTACTCAAGCCCAGTTGACGGCTCTGATCAACGAACGAGTTGCTGAGGCACGCGCAGCTGTTCCTGCAGGAGGTATAACCTGCTACTTCGACCTATCTTAGGACGTTTAGATCTTACCCTCGCAAACCTACCCTCGTGCTTAACCTTGTCATTTATTCTCGCACCACAGGTCAACATGCTCAGCCTCCTGTGTGCACATTCAAAACCTTCATGGATTGCCGACCAAGCACTTTCAGCGGCACAGAAGGTGCTGTAGGCCTTCTTCACTTGTTCGAGAAGCTCGAGTCTGTTTTCGAGATGTGTGATTGCCAGGAAGATCGTAAGGTGAAGTATGCTACTGGAACACTCGAAGGAGCTGTGTTAACCTGGTGGAAAGCACAGGTCCAATTGCTTGGGTTGGCGGTTGCTAATGCCACACCCATGGAACGGCTTCAAAGAAATGATTAGAGAAGAGTATTGCAGTCGTGACGACATCCACAAGCTAGAGGTGGAATTTTTCAATCTGAAGATGACGGGGTCTGAGATTGAGGCGTATACTAAGAGGTCAAACGAACTGGCCATCCTGTGTCCTACTATGGTGGACCCTCCTTACAAACGCATTGAGCTGTACCTTAAGAGCTTGGTGCCAGAAATTCAAAGCCACGTAACCTCAGCTAACCTTGGCACTATACAGCAAATCGTCAAGTTGGCTCATTGTCTCACTGATCAGGCGGTTGAGCAGAACAAACTGCCCAAACGTATTAGCGCCACTACTTCTGATGCTCCCAACGACAATAAGCGCAAGTGGGATGGAAATCTGGGCAAGGGTTCTACTTTAGCTCAATCTCAGCAGTGAAAGACAGATGAGCACAGGAGCCCCGGTCAGCAGTCATCTGGAAATCAAGGTCAGGGTGGGTACAAGGGAAATCACCCTAAGTGCAATCGATGTAATCTGCACCACAGCGGCCAGTGCAACAAGGGTCGCTGTCAGAGATGTCACAAGCTGGGTCACGAAGCCAAAGATTGCAGGAGCCCACGTCCTGTGAATCAGAATCGCCAACAACAACAAGCTCCACAGAACCCCCAGCAGCAGCCCCAGCAGGGAAATAAAGGATGCTTTCAGTGTGGCGTTGAAGGCCACTTTAAAAGGAACTGCCCCCAGCTGAACCAAAACCAGAATCAGAACAACCCAAGAAACGGGAATCATAATGGGAACAACAATGGAGGCAACAACGGGGGTAACAATAATGGCAATGGCGCCCAGGGTCGTGTATTCGTGATTGGTCAGGGAGAAGCAAGGAACGACCCCAACGTTGTGATGGGTAAGTTTCTTCTGGATGATTTCTTTGTTACAGTTTTATTTGATTCGGGTGCCGATACTAGCTACGTGTCCTTAGAAGTTAGCCAAATGTTTAAGCGCACTCCAACACTTTTGAACACCAAGCACACGGTAGAAATAGCAAATGGCAAAAGTTTAGAGGCTACACATATAGTTAAAGGTTGCAAGCTTGTCCTTGCCGATCAGACCTTTTCTATCAACCTCATTCCTATCGTTCTGGGTAGTTTTGACATTGTCATTGGGATGGATTGGTTATCTCAACACCAAGCGGAGATTATTTGCAAGGAGAAAATCGTCCGCATCCCTCGCCCTGGTAAAGAACCCCTCGTGATTCGTGGCGACAAGAGTGGTGCTGTTGTAGGCATCATCTCTTTCCTTAAAGCCCAGAAGTGTTTACGGAAGGGCCACACCGCTATCCTAGCCCTCGTTACTGAGGCATCCGCGGAAGAAAGGAAGATAGAAGACATTCCTATTGTACGCGACTTTCCCGAGGTATTTCCTGAGGAATTACCTGGCCTTCCGCCTCATCGACAAGTCGAGTTTCAAATCGAGCTAGCTCCTGGAGCAGCACCAATAGCTCGTGCGCCTTATCGACTTACTCTATCAGAACTCGAAGAACTGTCTACGCAACTACAAGAACTTCTGGAAAAGGGTTTTATACGTCCTAGATCTTCGCCATGGGGAGCTCCAGTGTTGTTCGTAAAGAAGAAAGACGGTACCTTCAGGATGTGTATTGACTACCGCGAGCTCAACAAGGTGACCGTGAAGAATCGTTATCCTCTTCCACGCATTGATGATTTGTTCGACCAGTTGCAAGGGTCGAGTTATTACTCTAAGATTGATTTGAGATCGGGATACCATCAGCTGAGAGTCCGAGAGGAGGACGTCTCCAAAACAGCATTCAGAACTCGTTACGGCCGTTACGAGTTTCTGGTTATGCCTTTCGGGTTGACGAATGCACCTGCGGTTTTCATGGACCTCATGAACCGAGTGTGCAAACCTTATCTGGATAAATTTGTCATAGTTTTCATTGACGACATCCTGATCTATTCTAAGAGTCAGGAGGAACACGAGCAACACCTGAGGCTTATTCTGGAGCTTCTACGAAAAGAGCAGTTGTATGCCAAGTTTTCGAAATGTGACTTCTGGCTTCGCGAAGTCCACTTTCTAGGCCATGTGGTAAACAAGGATGGAATTCATGTGGATCCATCTAAGGTTGAATCGATCAAGAATTGGCCTGCACCCCGCACACCAACAGGGATCCGCCAATTCTTAGGTTTGGCAGGATATTACAGAAGGTTTATCAAAGATTTCTCCAAGATTGCGCAACCTCTCACTTCACTGACTCAGAAGGGTGTCACCTATCGTTGGGGTGATGCACAGGAGTCCGCATTTCAGCACTTGAAAGATAGACTCTGTAGCGCACCTATCCTCTCATTGCCTGAAGGCACAGATGATTTTGTGGTTTATTGCGACGCTTCCATCCAAGGACTTGGTTGCGTGTTGATGCAACGCGACAAGGTCATTGCCTACGCATCACGCCAACTTAAGGTTCACGAAAGGAACTACACTACTCACGATCTGGAACTGGGAGCAGTTGTTTTCGCGCTTAAGATACGGAGACATTACCTGTACGGTACCAAGTGCACCATTTACACCGATCACGGGAGTCTCGAGCATATCTTCAAGCAAAAGGAGTTAAACATGCGTCAACGTCGATGGGTCGAACTCTTGAATGACTACGAATGCGCGATCAAGTATCATCCGGGCAAGGCCAATGTTGTGGCTGACGCCCTCAGCCGAAAGGATACTATACCTAGGCATGTACGTGCGTTACAGCTTACCATCCAATCCAACCTTCCAGCTCAGATTCGTGATGCTCAGGTTGAAGCATTGAAAGCAGAGAACATCAGGGCTGAGTCCCTACGAGGATCGAGGCAACGGCTAGAACAAAAAGAAAACGGCGCCTACTATGTTAACGGACGCATCTGGGTTCCGCTGTATGGGGACTTACGCGAGCTTGTGATGGATGAAGCACATAAGTCTCGTTATTCAGTACATCCTGGTTTGGATAAGATGTACCACGATCTAAAGACTACATACTGGTGGCCTGGTATGAAAGCCAGCATAGCAACCTACGTCGGTAAATGCTTGACTTGTGCCAGGGTCAAGGTCGAATACCAGAAACCATCAGGCCCACTCCAACAACCAGAGATACCTAAATGGAAATGGGAGCAAATTTCCATGGATTTCGTTACTGGCCTGCCCAGATCTCAACGCGGAAACGATACCATCTGGGTGATCGTAGATCGACTGACCAAGTCTGCACATTTTCTACCTATCAAAGAAACGGATAAGTTTTCTACTCTAGCAGACATCTACTTAAAAGAAGTGGTATCAAGGCACGGAGTGCCAACCTCCATCATTTCTGATCGTGACGCTCGTTTTACCTCTGAACTGTGGCAAGTTATGGATAAGTCTTTTGGCTCACGTTTAGATATGAGCACCGCTTATCATCCACAGACAGATGGGCAGTCTGAACGCACCATCCAGGCCCTTGAAGACATGCTTAGGGCATGTGTAATCGATTTTGGTAACGGCTAGGAAAAGCATCTCCCGTTAGTGGAGTTTTCATATAACAACAGCTACCACACCAGCATCCAGGCCGCTCCATTCGAGGCATTGTATGGATGAAAGTGCCGATCACCTCTTTGTTTGGCAGATGTTGGTGACATTCAAATCACTGGTCCAGAACTCGTAGTAGATACAACCGAGAAGATTGCTCAGATACGACAACGCATGGCGGCAGCTTGTGACCGTCAGAAAAGCTACGCCGATAAGCGAAGAAAGCCACTCGAGTTCCAGGTTGGGGATCGAGTGCTGCTCAAAGTCTCACCTTGGAAAGGTGTAGTCCGATTTGGCAAACGAGGCAAAATCAACCCGCGATACGTTGGACCCTTTGAAATCACCGAGAGAATTGGCAAGGTCGCCTACAGGTTAAATCTACCTGAAGAACTCAACGAAGTTCACAACGTATTCCACGTGTCAAATCTGAAGAAGTGTCTGTCAGACGAGACCCTCATAGTTCCCTTAAAAGAGCTCACTATCGACGACCAGCTACGATTCGTCGAGGAACCAGTAAAGATTACGGATCAAGACGTTAAGATTCTCAAGCACACCAGAATACCTCTCATCCGAGTTCGTTGGAATTCCCGTCATGGCCCAGAGTATACCTGGGAACGGGAAGACCAGATGAAACTCAAGTATCCCCAGTTGTTTAAGAAAAATGCAACCACTACTGAGGCTGAAGCTACCGCAGAATTTCGGGACGAAATTCCAAATCAACGGGGGGATGATGTGACACCCCAGGAAAATCAGGAAAACAACGCGACTTAGCTAGCTTCCTCAGTAACCACGCACTAAATTTCGGGACGAAATTCTCTTAACAGGGGGAGAATGTGACAACTCTCAAAATCCTATGTATTCCGTACAATTTATTATTGATAATTAAAGTGTTTGACGACTGTGTGGAATTACTTAACTGCTCTCTGATTACTGTGATATACTTGCACGTGTTTGTTAACGTACTTGGCTTGTGCAGAAAACTTGACTAAATGGTCCTGAATATTCTTCCTATGTGTTAGAAATTAAAAGTGTTACAAAAATATATATATATATATATATATAAGACACTCTACAGAATAATTAAAACACTTTAACGGAACAGTATCCGACCGAACAACCGGACATTACCCGGGACACCAAATAATTGCCAAAAATATTATTTAATTATTCTTGGCTAGTCATGATCCCCATTTGTCATAACACCCACTAAAAACCAAGTAACTAATATATGTAAGTGTATACTTGGATTTTAACTTACCATTACCAACTTAGTTCAAAAATTTACAACCAACCCCCCCCCCCCCATATCAAAATTCGGCCACTAAGGGACCCACCCAATCTCCACATCTTACCTCAAGATTTTAATTCAATTTTATAATGGATCTTGTTTGATTGCTTAAACAAAATATGGAGTAGGAAGATTTATAAGTATGGAGGCCTAGATCACAACATCATTTCATATCTTTCAACCTCACTCATCTCTCTCACTCAAACTCTCTCTCTCCTCTCGGCCCTCACTAGAACCGCCACCACCACCACTCTATCACCATCATCTTCATCCATTTCCAAGCTCCATTCATGTGTTAGAAGGTGCACAACGAAGCTTGGTGCTCTCGGAAGTTGAAGGACCTTCTCTATTCGCTATTAACCATCACTTTTCTGCACTCGAACTTCCCTAGCCTGGAGCTAGTGGTAAGAACTTAGATCCACTCATTCTTTATGTTATTTAAGTGGTTAATAGATGTTAGAATGATAAAAAGTTAAGAAACTTTAAAGCTCATGAACAAGTCTTGAACATAATGTGTTAAAGTGTGGATAAAGAGAAGTTATGTGTATAAATCATGTAGATCTTGTGTTGTTATAATTCTTGGTTGATGATTTGATGTTTTGCTGATTATTATTGATGTGTGATGTTGTTGTGGTCACTAAACATAATTAACGGGATCAACCGAACACAAACTAGTAAGCTAGAGACCAAAAACAGCAATCTGCCCATACTTTTCAGCCAATTTCAGTTGGCTGTAAACAGGTCATAAACTCAACGAAAAACCAATATTTTCAATCTAAAATATTTCATTATGAAATACGGTTCTAATGGCACTGGAATCGTAATTTTTGGACTTCGTTTACTATTTTTAAAGTGTTAATTTGTAACAGCAACTTAAGCTGAATTTTGACAGCAATAAATGGGTGTTATACTTTCGGTCATAACCTGAGTTTTGTGATGAATCGGACCATGAAATTTATACAGTAGATGACAACCGATGCATGTGTAATTACCCCACTGGAATTTCGTAAATCGGACACTCGATGAATTTTTAATAAATTGTTCTGTGGACTGTGGTCAGAAATTCATAAATCTGAGTTCAGTCCGGAATATGATTTTTTATAAAATATTGGTAGTGAACCGGACCCCGATATTTTTACGCAATAAAATATGGAACGGTTTAAGACATCCTGTAAAGATTTGGGAATTTTTGGAATAATTTAACTATTTTATTAAAACGTCCGAAAACAGCCGGTTTTGAATATAAATGCTGAATTGAGATAAGTCGTGACTTGCATGTCTAAATGTCGAGTATGCTATCCGTGAATGATCTAACATGTTATATATGTTATGTGCATTATCGTATGTTTGATTTTGAGTGGGGAATGGATGGGAAACTTAGAGGGCATAAACCGTTAAAGTGGTGCATGTTATGTGATAGATACGTGTAGGAACTTTGTGTCCTATTTGAAAGCCACTAAATGAGTAACCGGTAAATTATATTAGGACGTGATTGACCGACCTTGACTGTTAGCTATATTTGAGAATCTAACCGAGCAAACCGAGGTGAGTTCACACACTTTCTAAGGCATGGGATTCCCGGTGGTTTGGGAATGGGTTAAAGAATTAAAACAGAATCTACATATCTTACTTAGGTCGGATATGTACGGCCATCCTCCTCGGGTAGGATGCCAGTATTAATCCGACGTATTCTCTTTGGAAGAACTACGTACGTTCGTCCTCCTTGTGTAGGACAACAACCTTAAACTTACTAGACAAAACTCTATCATAAGTCCCTCATTTTATATCGACTTAATCGCCGAGGCCAATGGCGAGCGGGTCATTAGTTAATAGCGCTATTAGGTTTAACAAACCTCACACCGTGCCAGTCGGACGGGCGTGTTCTAATGGACTATGGCAAACCATCAGTGATGATAGACACTGATGTAGGGCACAACTTACTTGCGTAGTAGTCGATATCATAGGGTCTAGTAGTTCACATGGGGAAGCCCCCACTAATCATGAACAGGGTATGGGTAATAAAGAATGAACTGGTTAAACTTTCTTTCAACTATGGGGTAACCCCCACGGCAATTACGCCAACGAAAGACAAACCACGTTTTCGGAAAAACAACTTAAAAACTAAACAACCAAACGTGAACTCACTCAACTTTGTTGTTGATTCGTTGTTACATGCCTTACAGGTCGTTAAATGCTTGGAGCTTGCACGAGAGGAAGGAGTCGTTGTGGGATACGGACTATCATGTTCCGTAATAAACACTTAATCCTTATGAACTTATTAAATCTACGTTTTGGATTTTAAACTTATGGACTATGAACTTATATTTTTGTATCACGTATTATGCTTCCGCTGTTTAATTTAAAACTTGGTTAACTGGCTTTTGGTCACCAATTGTATTGTGGTTGGTTTTATTTACTTAAATACGTTGTTCAATATGATTGGTGGCTCGATCCTGGTCACGTCACGCCTCCAAGCGGTGGTACTCCGCATGGTGGATTTTGGGGGTGTGACATGTTAAGTCCATACCGTTTTAACATCATGTACTAGACAAAACAATAAGAGTCTCCATTACATATTACTAGTAAACGAAAATACATAGCACTATGAAAATGGTGGAGCTTCCTTTGACAGTCTGCCTTAGCTTTTCAGCGGCTACCTTTGCTGCCTTAGCTTTTCAGCAGCTACCCTTGCTTTATTGTTTGGGTCGGTCTTGAAATGGTTTGCAAACGTGTGGGTGTGCGTATGCCAGGGAAGTTATAAAAATGTGTTTTCATGTCACACGTAACATGTGTTATGTTGTACATGGGTTTCATGTCACATGTAACACATGCATGTCCGAGAAGTTCAAACTATAACACGTGTTAGTTGTGTTTTGCTGTAACATAAACTTGGTCATGATCCTTGAGCATCTGATCCACGTTTGACGAAACCAACAGTCCTGAGAATTGGATTTTATTTTCCTTGTATCCATCACCGTCCTAATAACAAAAAGATAAGATAACCGTTAAGTCGTTAACCAGACATAAATATTAACACATTCATAGCCAGAAAATCTTTTTTCTCAAATAACATCACAAAAACAGTTACTATTCAGATCAAAAGCCCCAAACAAAGCAACCAAACCAACAAAAAACAGTTACTATTCAGATCAAAAGCCCAAACAAGCAACCAAACCAAGCACGACTTTTTAACACAAAAATAAAAACCTGCAAATTACATAAAACCTATTAACAACCATTTTAACAAAAACATCAAGTGTGAAATGATTTTATAAAATAAAATACTCAAGAGATTGTTATTTCTCTCTCTAAAACAGCAACTTTCTCTCTCGAAAACACTTACCGGATCTAGAACCATGCGATGGATACGACGAAGATCTTCAAACTTGCTTCTCTCTGTGTGTTCTTGATAAACATGATGAAGATTGTTGTTTCTCACTCTAGAAATCAGCTTTCAACAAGCATGAGCACAATCGAGATGAAGATGACGACGTGAGATGAAGCATGAACACACCCGAAAATCAGCTTTCAACAAACAGAGATGAAGTTCATGGAGTTTTGAAAATGGGGGAAGCTAAAAGGTAAAGAAATGGAGTTTTGAAAGTACATCTAGATGTGAGGTGGGTAAAGATGGAAGTAAAGACCTTGTTTAGGAAGTTGAATGCTCCGTAGTACATTAATGGTGGATCTAGTATTAAAGGACTTGTTTAGGAAGATGAAGATATTTTGAAAAAAAAACTTTTTAATTTTAAATACACTAAACGAAATGGAGGATGAAGGATGAGAATGATGTGATGGGTACATTAATGATGGTGTCAAATCATGTTGGTCAATAGATCTTCGGGATGGAGTAGGCATATGTAAATTTACCATAGTGCCCTCAAAAGCAAAAAAGGAGATGAAGTTGGGTGGGACATGTGGCCAAATGTAGGCCATGTGATGGGTTTCCAAGGTTTTCTCAAAATAAAAGGTTTTCTATGTAGCATTATCCTTATATATATATATATATATATATATATATATATATATATATATATAGGGTGGGTTCTAGAGTGAACACTAGTGTATTTGCGAACTGAGTGAACAAATCCTGTCCATTGATTTACACACGCAGATGGCTAGGATCTCATCTTCAAATCGTAAAATACACTAGTGTATTTCATCATCAAATCTTGGCCATTAATCTACACACATGTATGGCCAGGGTTAGTTCGCTTAGTTCGCAAACTACACTAGTGTTCACTCTTGAACCTAATCTTGTATATATAGTGTGAGGTTCATTGGGGAACACTAAAAAAAGTGGGAAACAGTGGGGAACCGACTCAAACGAACTCCGATTGGACTCATTCCAGCGGCGTTGGAACCGGCTCGTCGAACCCTAACTAGGATCTCTTAACCCTAAACCTTGAATCATAACCCCTAAACCCTAAATATATTATGGTTTTGCTTTTAGGGTTTAGCTTTAGGGTTTAGCTTTAATGTTTAGCTTTTGGGTTTAGGGTTTAGCTTTAGGGTTTAGGGTTTTGCTTTAGGGTTTAGCTTTAGGGTTTAGCTTTAGGTTTAGCCTTTGGGGTTTAGTTTTTAAGGTTTATAGTTTAGATTTTACGGTTTAGCTTAGGTTTTTGTCTTATTTTTTAGCATTAGGGTTTAGAGTTTAGGAGTTAGGATTTAGGGTTTAGGGTTAAGAGATCTTAGTTAGGGCTCGACGAGCCGGTTCCAACGGCGCTGGAATGAGTCCAATCGGAGTTCCTTTGAGTCGGTTCCCCGCTGTTCCCCACTTTTTTAGTGTTCCCCAATGAACCTTCCCCTGTATATATATATATATATATATATATATATATATATATATATATATATATATATATATATATATATATATATATATATATATATATATATATATAGGGAGAAGATCATGCGAGAACCACCTCTTATTGCGAGAACCGCGAGAACCAATGTGAACACAACCAGAAATGCCTAAAAATAGCTAAAAATCACACAAATTTTTTTTTAATATTTTTTATATAAAAATCGCTACTTTTCGAAGCAAAAAAATTAAAAAAAAAAACTTTTTTTGCCACTAAAAGTAGCGATTTGAGCATAAAAAATATTTTAAAAAAATTTAGAATTTTTTTTTTAGATTTTTTTAGGTTCTTTGGGGGTTTAGTTTTTAGTATTTTAGCTTGGGGGGGGGAGGGGGGTTTAGGTTTTTGGGGGTGGGGGAGGGGGGTTTAGGTTTTTTTTTTTTTTTTTTTTTTTGGGGGGGGGGTGTTAGGTTTTTTTGGGGGTTTTAGTTTTTAGCATTTAGCTTGGGGGGGGGGTTAGATTTTTTTTTTGGGGGGGGGGGTGGGAGTTAGGTTTTTTTAGCTTTTTTTAGCTATTTTAGGTTGTGTTCACATTGGTTCTCGCGGTTCTCGCAATAAATGGAGTTCTCGCATGAGCCCCTCCATATATATATATAGGGTAAGGTTATTGTAAAAAATGTTAAAAGCGTGAGAAAGGTGAGAAATATTGTGGAGATAATATGTGTCCTAAATTTAAATTAATTCAAAAGGGTAAACAAGTAATTTTATCATTAATTCAATTAATTAAAAACTTCCCATAACCGCCACCTTAATATAGGAACTGGATTTTTTTAAAAGATCTCTATAAACACCATTCAGCAAGTATATAACACCATTCAGTAAGTATATAACACCATTCATCAAGTATATAACACCATTCATCAAGTATATAACATCATTCAGCAAGTATATAACACCATTCAGTAAGTATATAACACCATTCAGTAAGTATATAACACCATTCAACAAGTATATAACACCATTCAGTAAGTATATAACACTATTCAGCAAGTATATAACACCATTCAGCAAGTATATAACACCATGCAGTAGTATATAACACCATTCAGCAAGTATATAACATCATTCAGCAAGTATATAGCACCATTCAGTAAGTATATAACACCATTCAGTAAGTATATAACATTATTCAGTAATACCATTCAGCAAGTATATAACGCCATTCAGTAAGTATATAACACCATTCAGTGAGTATATAACACCATTCAGTAAGTATATAACACCATAAGTATATAACATCATTCAGTAAGTATATAACACCGTTCATAGACTAAACATCTGATCGAAACATATTTTTTTTCTCTATATAAGTATAGCAATATGGTACTCATATTAAAGATAAAAAACGCTCGTTATTATGGTGTGATTTTTTTTTAAAAAAAAAAGTTACGTATAAAAAGTTATTGACGTTTAAAAAAGACGGGGGGAAGTTACATATGCATTAATGTTAGTTTCTTAATTTAAAAATGTTAAATTTACCTATATACCCTTAATCTAGAAAATTAATATGTTTAATAGTAAACATTATTTACAATTTTGCCATTATGATCTCAACCATTAGATCAAAGATCTAATGGTATAGATTCTTTCTTACCTTTCTCACAAAAAACCCTTTTTTACAGGAACCTCTACCTATATATATATATATGTATATATATATATATATATATATATATATATATATATATATATATATAGGGTCAGGATTTAGAGAAAACGGTGGAAAGTGTGAGAACGGTTATGGATCGTCCGATCAAAACAATCTATGGACTAGATTGGCGCGGTGGCGTTTTCGTAAATAACTTAAATTTTATTACGTGGACGCGCTTCATTAAGGGTAAAAAACTTAAAACATCCTTTCTCACTTAAAAGCCGTTTGAAATATAAAACACCAAATAAATACAAAACACCAATTTTATCACTGCGTAGTTTTTTCTGTGTTTTTATTTAAGCTCTCAGGCTACAAAAACGCCACAAAATGTGAAACGCCATAATATGTAACGCCAAGCCTTACATCTGGATAAATGTTAATTGCATTTATTGTTATAAAAATAATATCCCACCTAAACTACGCGCAAAAAAAAATCCTATAAATAGAAAGGTCTCACCACCTTCCGTTTATCACACCAAAAAAACACACAAATAACACCGTGGTTCCTAAAATATACAACTCAATGTAAAACGCCAAAAAGTTGAGAGAAATCAACGATGGCAAACATCTTTTCTTTGATACTCAGTAATGTTTTGCATAAAGTTTTGCTGAATGATTTGTTAGGTGAGGGGAGTAAGATTTTGCTGCATGAGATGGACAAAATTCAAGAAAGAGGGACCGATGACACCCATATGTCATTTTGTCTTTTTTGTTCTTGAAGAAGGTTTGGATGAGTAGAAGAGACCAAGCCCAATGTAAATGCTACTTTGGCCTTGATGATTATAATGAAGACGATGGGCCTATAGCATCCACCCACACGGAGTCGATCTATGTCTCCAACATCCACAAAGACACTTCAACACATGAACAAAGAAAATAAACCACGCTAAACTCAAAACGCCATTTATTTGTGACAGTTCTTGTAGTTTCAAAAGAAGAAAGAGACTCATGACACTGAAGATTTAGATCATAAATTGCTTCTATTTTTTTTTTTTTTTGTTAATTTTCTTTTTCTGTTGTTTGTAATGTAATTTTCAGCTAAGAACAACAAATACATTAATCCTATAATGAAAAATATAATAAAACGCCAAACGGGCAAATGCTTGTGAAACGCCATCATGCCATAAAACGCCCAAAAAACTACCAAACTATAATAAAATTACTTTGAACAAGTACTATTATAATAAATCTAAAAAAAAGCTTAAAACAATGTGCAAAGAGAATAAAACAAAAAGTCCCATCTTTATCTAAACGCCATAATTATAGCCGTCAAGATTAGACGTGTTACACCATAAAAACAGATGAATCTGAATACAAAACACAGTAACTGCAAACAGTAAAATGAAACGACGGAAACATAATTACTAACATTTATTATATTGAAAGCCAAATAATTGGGGAATTGAATTTATTTATCTTTTTCAAAACACCATAATTACCTGTCATGCACGGGAAAAAAAGTCATTATAAAAGTAGACCATGAGAACACAAACTCAAACACGCCAAAAACATTGACTAAAATGCCACATATTGTCCAAAACACCAAAAACTTAAAAAAATGGCTAATGTTATTGCATGGAGGTTTGAAGGGAAGGAGAGACGATTCATCATAATGTTCTCTGATAGGAGAAGGGTGAAGGTAAGGAAAATCAAAGCCATACTTGGTATGGATGAAGGGGTTCAGAAGGATATCCTGACCCTTGGGGTTCCAATGGCCAACGATTGTGAAAGAACTCGAAGTGTAATAAGAAGATTGAAGAGAAATTTTCCGGCAGATGATGATGATGATGATGATGATGATGATGATGATGATGATGATGATGATGATGATGATGATGATGATGATGATATTGACAATACTCCTCTACCAACACTTAGCAGTTGGGTGATGCATGAAGAAGCAGGAACAGTTGAAGTGACTTATCAACACGGGGTGCAATATTCATTGCCAATGGAGGAAATGTTGAAGACATGGAGGCTATTTCTCATTGAACAACTCTGTGATTTAGCACCTTCGAACGATGCAAAATCCAGGGTTGCAATGATATTCAAGAATATGTTGCAGCAAAGAAGAGACGAGCTAATGCCATTATACGCCAATCTAATATTAATGATGATGAATCTAAAGAAAGTGATGAACAAAGCGATGGGTACATCTCTGATGTAATCTCATCCACAGAAGACTAATAGTTTATTTTGATTTCGTATTATTGTAATCTTATAAAATATTAACCTATGGTAATCAATTATTAACAAAGATCCCGAACACCAAAAAAAATGACCTGGAAAACGCCATAACGGCAAAAAAAATTAACTATGTGACACAAAAAAAATTAATTCAACGAGACGAAACCGGGGAAAAACAGTAAAACACCAAGTAATTAATGATTCTAGTTAACGCCAAAATTATCTTGCACGCCAAAATGAAGCAGCATGTCACACGCGAAAATCGGGAAAAAGAAGAATATTGAAAAGACAAAAAAAAACCCTCAGACCCTGATCATGTCCCGCGCCACGTGTTGGCCCAGGATGCATTCTCACCGTTCTCACACTTTTGGGCGTTTTCTCCTGATCCCGTACCTATACATATATATAGGAGAAGGATCCGTTAGGAACCACCCTTTATTGTGAGAACCGCGAGAACCAATGTGAACACAACCAAAAAATACCTAAAAAACACCAAAAATTATTTTTTTACTATTTTTTTTGGAAAAATCGCTATATTTCGCCACTAATAAAAAAATTTTCAAAAAAAATAATCGAGTACCAGTTATCCATGCACATGTGCATTTGTGTCATTTGTTTGACAAATTCCGTAATTCATTACAAATATCAGACAATTGCACTTTCATTTACACTACCATTCATAGTATACTACTTTTTACATTAACAATAATAGAAATGCAGATGTGCATCTATATGTATAACTTTTTATAACATTAACAACACTAGGAATGCACACGTGCATCTATATCTATATATATATAAACATATCATAACGTGTTTTAGTACACCACTTTGAATACACATTCCCTATAATCTATCATACCATCCATACTACACTACCATTAACTCCTACCATCCGTAATACAATACCATTGCTTTTTACCATCCATAATACAATACTATTACCAATATTTCACTTTATTATATGTACATCAACACCCTTTATACCATCCAAACAACATATTACATCATAAAGTAACAAATATAATCAAACCATCAACCACTAGATATAACTAACCAAAACACATGTATATGGGCCTACTTCATCATTTAAAATCACAAACTTTTGTACCAAAACACCTTATTTCATGTTGATACATACAGATGCACATGTGCATTTCTAATATTGGTAATGTAAAAAGTAGTGTATTACATATGGTAGTGTAAATGAAAGTGCACTTTTCTACTACTGGTAATATATTATGGAATTTGTCCAAGAAATGATACATATGCCCATGTGCATCCATAACTGTTACTCGAAAAAAAACCTAAAAAAACCTGACCCCCACCCCCCCCCCAAAAAAAACCTAAACCCCCCTCCCCCACCCCCACCCCCCCAATGTCACACCCCGAAATTATCAGAGCATTGGCGTGACTGGACTGGTATCTTCATTGCACAGCGGAAGCAAATAAGCTAAGACTTCTAGAAAATGAACGCCCACTAAGTACTCTACTCTTATGGTTCTCCTATTCCAACCGTGCCATAACTTTGAAAGCAACCTGAGAAAGAAACATGCGAAAAATCAACATAAAGTTGAGCGAGTTCATAGTTTATTTGTAAAAGATTCGAAATAAATCTTTTTGAATGACCGGTTTTTGTTGTATTGTTGAATGTTTAAATACTTGAATGTTTAAATACTTGAATGTTTAAATACTTGAATATTTGATTTCTTGAATGAAAACATAATATTAAACTTGTAGAAGGTATGAATGTTTGAAAGTAACTTGTAAAGCGCATCTGTAATGGAGTACTATGACTGTTTGAATGTATGAGATCGCTAGTGGTTTGCAAGGCCACTAACATTTGTCACGACATAGGAAGCCACCAAACCTAGGCATTTTTGTCGACTTTGACTGAGACACAGAAGCACTCTTTGGTAGAAGTAGGCCAAGAGTGGGGTTGCCAGAAACCCATTAGATCTAACCTTTTGTTCCGCGGTCTGAATGTATACGTTGATTAATGGTGCTTATGGTACCCTATTCGAGACATGATCTAGAATGTTTCACTTGAATGTTTTTGTACTCCATCATACCATATGAAAACATTGTAATATTTGTATCTAGTAAACTCTTGTATTTGTATTTTCCCGTAGTTTAGAAAACTAGGATTCGTGTATGCACATTTCGAAAAATTACGCTCGTTGGCAAAAACCGGTATAAAACATAAGCTTTTCGTAAACCATTTGTGTCCGTTAAAACTAGCTTGTAAAATGGTTTAGAAATATGTAATTCTTGTATGCTTTGCAAAAAGTGCATGTCTTTCCACCCCGAAAACATTTATAAAAATGTAAAACCGTAAAAAAGGTGGGGTTATGAACTCACCTGAATATTCCTGTGCAAAGCTAGCTAAATACGACTTCGCGATGTCGTTTCCAAGACGAGGCTCGCTAGCATGTATTCTACAATATTCCTAATATGGAATACTTAATAAGTCTCTAAATAAATGCGGTAACTAATCTACGTGTTACCGAGCTCTACCGAATCGTTGACAATAAGTTGTTAACTTAATAAAAATGATTAAGTTATACTTTGTCGCCCCGAGAAGTCGTTTGTGTATATAGGAATATTCGTACGAAAGTAATACATAATAAACTTGTATTATATATATATATATATATATATATTGCGTCTTGTATGCTATTTGTCAAAATATACGTATGTGCCGTTTCGGCGTTTGTAATAAATATAAAAAGTTATATTTACTTTGCGAAAGTATCAACGAGTTTGTTTGAAGTTTATTGGAATAAATATAAAAATTATATTTATTTTTATAAAACGAATTCGTGTTACGCGATGTTTGAAATAAATATATATATATATATATATACTATATTTATTTATAAAAGGGTTCGAGTTTACGTTTAAAATAAATATAATAATAACTTTATTTATTTTGTATAATTGTTTGCGTCGTCGTCGTTTTTGTAAGTTGTAAAGTGTCGGCGGAAATAACATACATTTGTAGTTATTTTATAAAGGTTACTTGACCCGATTTGGTTTGCTTTAAAACATGTTTTATTTTACGGATTTTCTCGAAAAACGGGCAGAGTTTCCTCTGTTTTTGGACCACCCCGACAACACAAGTTTTCGTTATTTTAACAAGATTCAATCAAGATTTAAACAATATATCAGATTTGTCGAATATCCCATAATAAGTAAACTATAATCATGTCGGTTCGAGCTCGTTATCACGTAATAAAAAAAAAATAACGTAATAAATCGCGCCGTTTACCAAATCCTCGGGTTGACCGGGTTGGGTTGGCCCGATAGCTGAGTTAAACCATTCTGACCCGAAGAACCCGAACCGAGTTCCGTTGACTGTCTTGGACCCAAAGCCCGACCGAGTTAACTCGGTTTAACCGAGTTGACTGAGTTGACTGTGTTGACTCAGTGAGCTGACCAAGAGTTGGGTTGCCTGAAACCCATTAGATCTAACCTTTTGTTCTGCGGTGTGAATGTATACGTTGATTAATGGTGCTTATGGTACCCTATTCGAGACATGATCTAGAATGTTTCACTTGATTGTTTTTGTACTCCATCATACCATATGAAAACATTGTAATATTTGTATCTCGTAAACTCTTGTATTTGTATTTTCCCGTAGTTTAGAAAACTAGGATTCGTGTGTATGCACATTTCGAAAAATTACGCTCGTTGGCAAAAACCGGTATAAAACATAAGCTTTTCGTAAACCATTTGTGTCCGTTAAAACTAGCTTGTAAAATGATTTAGAAATATGTAATTCTTGTATGCTTTGCAAAAAGTGCATGTCTTTCCACCCCGAAAACATTTATAAAAATGTAAAACCGTAAAAAAGGTGGGGTTATGAACTCAACTGAATATTCATGTGCAAAGCTAGCTAAATATGACTTCGCAATGTCGTTTCCAAGAAGAGGCTAGCTAGCGTGTATTCTACAATATTCCTAACATGGAATATTTAATAAGTCTCTAAATAAATGCGGTAACTAATCTACGTGTTACCAAGCTCTACCGAATCGTTGACAATAAGTTGTTAACTTAATAAAAATGATTAAGTTATACTTTGTCGCCCCGAGAAGTCGTTTGTGTATATAGGAATATTCGTACGAAAGTAATACATAATAAACTTGTATTATATATATATAGGTAGAGGATCCTGTAAAAAGTGAGACTTTTGTGAGAAGTGTGAGAAATAATTTGGGAATGACAAGTGTCCTTTATCCTAATTAATTCAAAAGGGTATATTAGTAATTTGACATTTTTATCATTTAATTGATTTCCAAGAATAACTGCCAAAAAAAACTGCCGATGAGTTTTTTAAGGTTTGAATCGAATTTTGAATTAGGAGAAATTTTAGGAAACATTATACATCTGATTGTTTTATATTCTTCATCATCTTTTAATCGCAACATCTTTTAATCATATATTGTTCATGGCGTGGTGTTTTAAAAAACTGGAGACATTGACTATGATTCAAGTCATGGTGTTTTATCTGGAGACATTGTTCATGGCGTGGTGTTTTATCTATGACTTGAATCATACATTGTTCATGGCGTGGTGTTTTAAAAAACTGGAGACATTGACTATGATTCAAGTCATGGTGTTTTATCTGGAGACATTGTTCATGGCGTGGTGTTTTATCTATGACTTGAATCATAGATGTTTAAAACACCACGCCATGAACAATATCTCCAGATAAAACACCATGACTTGAATCATAGTCATGGTGTTTTAAAATCTGGGAATGTTTTGTATTGATAAAACACCACGCCATGAACAATGTCTCCAGATAAAACACCATGACTTGAATCATAGATGTTTAAAACACCACGCCATGAACAATGTCTCCAGATAAAACACCATGACTTGAATCATAGATGTTTAAAACACCACGCCATGAACAATGTCTCCAGATAAAACACCATGACTTGAACCATAGTCAATTTTATCCAGTTATTTTAAAACACCACGCCATGAATCTGATTACAGTTCTCTTTATGATAATTTATGACGAATATGTAACCAAAGACCTCCTACAATTAAGGTGAATCATTAATTCCTATATTTAAGGAAAAAGGAGTGAATGTAGGAGTTTTTGGTCGTGTATGATATGGTTACCATATTTCAAACATTGAAAAAGACACTATTGCCCTTCAATTTTACATAAGGTCACTCTAATTAAAACACAATTTACATTTTTATACCCTATTGATCTCAACCATTAGATCAAATATCCAATGGTTTAAAGCACTTTTTACCCTTCTTACATTTTTGACACTTTTTACCATATCCCTACCCTATATATATATATATATATACATATATATATATATATATATATATATATTGCGTCTTGTATGCTATTTGTCAAAATATACGTATGTGCCGTTTCGGCGTTTGTAATAAATATAAAAAGTTATATTTATTTTGCGAAAGTATCAACGAGTTTGTTTGAAGTTTATTGGAATAAATATAAAAATTATATTTATTTTTATAAAACGAATTCGTGTTACGCGATGTTTGAAATATATATATATATATACTATATTTATTTATAAAAGGGGTTCGAGTTTACGTTTGAAATAAATATAATAATAAATTTATTTATTTTGTATAATGGTTTGCGTCTTCGTCGTTTTTGCAAGTTATAAAGTGTCGGCGGAAATAACATACATTTGTAGTTATTTTATAAACGTTACTTGACCCGATTTGGTTTGCTTTAAAACATGTTTTATTTTACGGATTTTCTCGAAAAACGGGCAGAGTTTCCTTTGTTTTTGGACCATCCCGACAACACAAGTTGTCGTTATTTTAACAAGATTCAATCAAGATTTAAACAATATATCAGATTTGTCGAATATCCCATAATAAGTAAACTATAATCATGTCGGTTCGAGCTCGTTATCACGTAATAAAAAAATAACATAATAAATCGCGCTATTTACCAAATCCTCATGTCGAAACGCTAACTCAGTTGACCGAGTTGACCAGGTCAACTGAGTTGACCGGTTGAGTTGACCGAGTCAACTCGGGTTGACCAGGTTGGGTTGGCCCGATAGCAGAGTTGAACCATTCTGACCCGAAGAACCCGAACCGAGTTCCGTTGACTGTCTTGGACCCAAGCCTGACCGAGTTAACTCGGTTTAACCGAGTTGACTGAGTTGACTCGGTGAGTTGACCGGGTCAACCGAACCGAGCCATCTGACCTGACCGAACCGGAACCAAATCCCTGTTGTCTTGTTGACTTCATAACTCGAACTTGAGACTGAGCTGACCCATTTGGCTTGAAATCAAATCCGTTGAACCGAACCAAAACTGAACTGAATGAACAAGAACTCGAACCGGGTTTGAACCAAAAAGTGGAGTCCAAACAACTCCACCACTGTCAGCCGGCGTCGCCAGTAGTGGCGTCGGCCACCACCACCATCATCATCACCATCAACATAAAAAAAATCATCAGGAAACAAAACGAATTCGTCATCTTTAGCAAGTCTCTAGAAACGAACAAAATCAAGGAACGGGGAGGGTTCTTACCGGTGAATCTGTCGGGTAATAACAAGAACCGCCGGTCCGAGTTACAGACCACCAGACCGAGATACGAACCACCGGTCCGAGAGACAAATCGTCGGACTGAGGCGCCGACCCCCGCTGTCGCTGCCGTCGCTCGCCACCACCACCGGTTTTCTCTCTCTCTCGGTCTCGTCCCTCTCTCTCTCTGTTGTAGCCGCCGCACCACCACCGGACAGTGGTGGTGGTGCTCCGATTGTTAATCGAAGAAGAAAAGGGGGAGGGGGGCTGGTTGTTGTTTGACCGGAGAAAGAAAGGAAAAAGGGGGGGTCTCCGGAAAATCATTATCGCCACCACGGACGGCGGCGCCGTCGCCGGTCAGTCGCCGTAGTTCGGCTGGTGTTCGCCGAGAGGGAGAGAGAGCACGAGGTGTGTTTGGTTTGTTGTCTGATTGTTGGTGTGTGTTGTTGTTTGAATAAAAATGAGGCTTTTGACCAAAGCTTCAGTATTTTTCATAAGAATTTGGTTAGAAGCCCAAGGCCCACAAGCCCAATCTCGCGTTTAAAGTGGCCCGAAATCTCCTACAAGACCCGTTTTCCAAACCCGAGCTCCGCAAAATGTCGTAAATCAAAATTTCAGTATCAAATTATGAAAATCTGAGTCGGTAGTCGCGTTAGTGCGTCTGTCTGTCGTTTATGAGGATGGTCACGCAGATTTGCGTTGTTGCCGTTTTAACATCGTTTTTTGATCCAGTTTCAACTACGAGCATTAAAATTCGAAAACGAAATCAAATATATCATAATATATTAATATCGAGACGAAATTCGAGTCCGGTGCGTTAGTTTCATCGTTGATTGTCGGTGCGTTACCGTTTCTGCGTTTTTCGTTCGCGTCTGCGTTTTGTGTCGTTTGGAAGCCCAATTAATTCACAAAAATTAATTTCATGAATATAGAATATTTGTAGGAAAACCCGTATTTGTCGGCGTTGTCAGAATCCTGTTTGGTTTCAATTCGTTGTCGCTTATCATTCAGCAGATTTTTCCGAAAATCAGCATACGCGCGCACTGTACAGGCGAATAAACGTTCCTGGGCACTCCAAAAGCCTAATTAAGTTCATTTGCACTGTAAACACTATTTATTGTCGCGTTAATCGCTTGTTAATCACGTAATTAAGGGCGTAAATTACCGGTTGTCACACCCAAAACCTAACCCCCCCCCCTCAAGCTAAAATGCTAAAAACTAAACCCCCAAAAAATCTAAAGAAATAAAAAAAATACAAAATTTTTTTTAATATTTTTTACATTAAAATCGCTACTTTTAGTAGCCAAAAAAAAAAATTTTTAATTTTTTTTTTTGCTACTAAAAGTAGCGATTTTTTTTATAAAAATGTTAAAAAAAAAGTTTTGTGTGTTTTTTAGCTATTTTTAGGTATTTTTGGTTGTGTTCACATTGGTTCTCGCGATTCTCACATTGGTTCTCCTATATATATATATATATATATATATATAGGGTAGGAATATGGTAAAAAGTGTTTAAAATGTGAGAGGGTAAGAAGTGTTTTAAACCATTGGATATTTGATCTAATGGTTGAGATCAATAGGGTATAAAAATGTAAATTGTGTTTTAATTAGAGGGACCTTATGTAAAATTGAAGGACAATAGTGTCTTTTTCAATGTTTCAAATATGGTAACCGTATCCTACACAACCAAAAACACCTACATTCACTCCTTTTTCCTTAAATATCGGAATTAATAACCAAGATCTAAATCGGAAGCCTCTTTGTTTTATATAAGATTCAAGGCGTGGTGTTTTACGTTTAGAAGAACTGTAATCAGATTCATGGCGTGGTATTTTAAAACATCTGGATAAATTGACTATGATTCAAGTCATGGTGTTTTATCTGGAATCCAGAAAACACCATGACTTGAATCATAGTGTTTTATCTGGAGACATTGTTCAATACAAAACATGACTATGATTCAATACAAAACATTCCTAGATTTTAAAACGCCATGACTATGATTCAAGTCATGGTGTTTTATCTGGACAATCAACACAAAACATTCCCAAATTTTGAAACACCATGACTATGTTTCAAGTCATGGTGTTTTATCTGAAGACATTGTTCATGGTGTGGTATTTTAAACATCTGGAGACATTGTTCATGGCGTGGTGTTTTAAAACATCTGGAAACATTGACTATGATTCAAGTCATGGTGTTTTATCTGGAATTCAAGTAAGATAAAACACCATGACTTGAATCTTAGTCAATATCTCCAGATGTTTAAAACACCACGCCATGAACAATGTCTCCAGATGTTTAAAACACCACGCCATGAACAATGTCTGCAGATAAAACACCATGACTTGAATCATAGTCAATGTCTCCAGATGTTTAAAACACCACGTCATGAACAATGTATCATGTTTAAAACACCACGCCATGAACAATGTATGATTAAAAGATGTTGCGATTAAAAGATGATAAAGAAGATAAAACAATCAGATGTATAAAATCGTAAAAACAAATATGTTTCCTAAGATTTCTCCTAATTCAAAATTCGATTCAATCCCTATAAAAACTCATCGCCAGTTTTTTTTGGCAGTTATCTTGGAAATCAATTAAATGATAAGAATGTCAAATTTCTAATATACCCTTTTGAATTATTTAGGATAAAGGACACGTGTCATTCCCAAATTATTTCTCACACTTCTCACAAAAGTTTCACTTTGTACAGGATCCTCTACATATATATATATATATATATATATATATATATATATATATATATATATATATATATATATATATATATATATATATTACATATAAAAATCTAGATTTTCTAAAGGAAAAATAAAAGGCTGACTAAAAAAATATAACTTTTGGCTTTCGAGTTGTTATAAAAAATACAAGAACGCTATCGTTGCCTTGCTTTCGACGCTAAGCATGAAAAAACGTGTGATGAGAATCAACATGTATTCGTTCACTTTGACTTTGATACTTTTGCCTCCCTTACCACTGAAGTTGTCGGTTTCCTGGACAAAGTGCAGAAAGTTGTGCATATCAATTTCACAATTTCGAACCATAGTTTTGTTTTTGGTAGGGTAGGACTTATTATAAAAAAGTGGATTGCGACGCAACTTGTTGCTTGTTTACTTGTCATTCTTCTGTAATTTTTCCTAATATTTTTGAGTTGAATGCATCTTTTTATTTACAAGTTAAAAAAAATAATATTATATCATAAAGTTTTTAGGCACAAATTATTAGCTAATATAAACTTGTTAAGATTCAATGATAACTAAGCATTTTTATACAAGAAATCAGACATTAAAATTTGTATATCTTTAACTACGTAGTAAAAAATTCACTGTTATGTCAAACAAAATTTGTATATCTTTAACTAAATTAAGGTAAATTGAAATTTAATAATCTATTCTTTTCTCAATTGGTCAATAATAATTATAACTGAAAATATTTTTACCATCGGTCCTAAATTTTCAACTATTTATTTTTCAGTGGACCCCGTTAAAAAAAAATCAACCTTAACCTAGTTAGCTTTGTTGTCTACAAATGTTGCACAATAAAAAATTAATACTCGTTTACCAACTATCTCGATGTAAATTAATAAAATGATAAGGATTCACCATTGATCTACACAGTTATTAATATATTTTTCAAAATTATTATGAAATTCAAAATAGAATCTATGTAATTCTTATAATCATAACTAAAATCCTAATTGTCAAGTGACACGTCTGTACTATTATAATCATGTAGTATAAGAATACTATATAGGTGAACCACTAGGTGTGAGCCCAGTGGCCACCGACACGAATACAAACTGCGGGGATGCGGGTTTGACCCCCATGCGGATCCGTTGTCAACTCGGCTGGGGATTTCACCGTCAGGCTTGCTTGGTCGGGTAGCGGCTTGGGAGGGGGTATCTCCTCCGTGGTCAGGGGTCCCGTGCACTTACCCTGTTTTTTTTACTATATACGTGGTATGTAATCATATTCTCAAGTTATGCACCATGAATACAATTGCAAACATGGTCGCATGTATATCAATAACCTTTCACCATAGTTTTACTTCCATTTGGAGGTTATTGTATGAAGTAATGCTTCATTGCTTCATAATGTTATAGATGACATAACACTAAATTTTTCTAATACACCATAAATTTCAATAATATTATATACCCGTAGTGTATCAAGTAAATTTTGGCGGTGTATATAAATAACATCTATCGTGATCTGATGATTGAAAAGGTGGTCAATTTGGTTCATTCCTTCTTTCTTTATTAAGAAATGTAGGAAGATATGCAACCAAAAGTCATCTAGATTTGGGGTAAAGTGGATAAACACGTAGCAATATATCTTTCTATATGAAGATTTTGACTTTTCATGGTTGCACCTTCCAAGCTTTTTCAGTTTGGTACCAAATCTACAATAATCTATATTTGTATCTATCTATATTTATATCTATATTCTATCTATACTTTCTATAATAGGAGAAATCTCAATGACATAAGAAAAGCTAATGTGTCAGCTAGAGAGCATGTCCAACAAGTCTTTTCTTATCTCATTATTACATCATAAAGCCTAATATATAAATCACTTTAAAATACATTTAATATTCTATCGAACCACTGGCTTGTGTATTCAAGTATTAAAGGTCTGACCCACATTCCAAAGGGCAAACCATTGCCCATCTACAAGAAAAGTAGCAGATGGATCCTTTGGTAAACGTATACCTAGCAGCAGATATGGCTAAATTGCGGGTAATTTGAATTTTAAAATGCATGGGATATGTAATTTTCAATTAATGCATGTCACTCGCCAATAAACATCTGTTGAGATTCAAAATTCTGGCTCCACATTCAAAATTCAAAATTCAAAATTCAAACCATATATTCTAACCCTATAAATAAGGGTTAATAATCTGGCTCCACATTCAAATCTCTCCCGCTCACATCTATGAGCGTGTCTCTCCCTCTCAAATGCATCTTTCTCGTGATTCAGCCGCTAATCTCCGATTACACTTCTTTGTTCGAATGTTTGGTGATTATGCTTACATGTTATCGTTCCAGTATCATTGTTCCAACATCGTCGTTTCAATGAAGCTTCCCATCACACATCAACCTTTCAGTATCGATGTTGCAGTATCATTGTTGTAACATCGTGAATAGTTGCATGTGATATCTTCTTCGATGGGAGACTTCCATGGCTTTATAGAAAGTATATATAGTTTCGTGCAATATCGTGAAAAGTCAGATGTAGTACAACAGTTCTGTTTTGCCCTTTGCATGTTAGGTTTGTTTCTTATTTTGATTAACTGTTGATGATGTTGAGAGTTTTTATAGACACTGAAATTTTAGAATATTTTAAGATGCATGTTTATATTATTAAAATGAGCTATTACATAGAAAAATACAAATTTAAAGAAATATTTATAAAGGATTACACGCTAGAGTTAACACTTGCTAGGATTTCATAGACTATGACCTTTCTCCATGTGATTTCATGTTCTCTTTCGATTTTCAGGTCAGTTAGCATGTTGCAGATTTTCTGATCCTGTTTTAGAAGTTGTGTCAGAAACTTCTCTGCATTCTTCTGGAAATCTGATGGAGGAGAGTGGAGGACTTCATCGAGCAATGCTATGTTGTTCCAGGTTTTGTTGTAATTAGTGTCATTTATTATGTCGACTTTCCTGTTTAGTTCTTCGACTGTTCTTTGTTCTTTGAGTGACCACATGAAGAAGTGTGTTTTAACATTGCTGGTGTCTGACCAGTGGTAGAAGCTGAAGTTTGCCATGTAGATTTTTTGTTGGTTTTCTGATTTGGAACAATTTTTGACAGAAAGTGATTTGTAGGACAATTTGTTGATGTTTTGAATCAAAAGTAATCATCGGTCTTTTATAGAGTTTAAAAACGCGTCTACATGGTAAATCAAGAGGTTAATTGTAATTGTGATAATCTACTTTAGTTATTTGAACTTCGAAATTTTGTCCCTTGGGTTTCTTGGTATTTAATTTTACAGTTTTCCCATAAAAGTTGGGGTTTGGAAAAGTGTTTGCATTAAAAGATTGTTGTTTTGAAATATACATTAATTAATATGTTTATATTAAATGTACACGTTTTCATAATACCAAATTTCAGTATATAAACTCATAGTCACTTCACCTGTTTTTCATCACGTTTCCTACGAAGATATCATAATTTCAGGAAAGTCGAGTAATATAGTTTATTCAAATGGCATCATTCACAAATGCAAAATCAGATGATTTCAAGCAGCGTTTTGTCAGGCAAATCGAGGAACAGGTGTATGAAGATAGGGCTACTCTTCAAGAGTTGAAGAGATGTTTTGATGGATTGCAAGTTGGCCTGTTCACTAGAGAGCAGGTTTCCAGAGATCTTATGCGGATGCCTTCAACCTCTGTTCGTGAGCTTTGTGTTGTCAGTAATATAGAGTGCGGTGATAGAGACGTGGAGTTCATGGTGATGTTGAAGGACATACATCGAGAGGTTCAGCAATCGATGGAGTTGAAGCTAAAGTTTCTTAATTCTTGTTGTTATTGTTAGATTTGAAAATTAATGTTGTTCAGTATTGGAGTTTTAGTTTTAATGTTATGAATAAATGAATAAATTTTAGATTATGTTCATGTTGAATTGTGTTTGAACATGTTGTGTTTTGTTTTTAGTTATTTAGTGTTTGAGTAAGAATTAGATTATGTTCATGTTGAATTGTGTTTGAACATCTGTTTGGTAAGTCAACAGAGGTTTAATAGTATGAAGGGTTGCTTTGATGGTGAACAGATGATAAAAAGATAAAACAAATGTTTAGAATTTGATCAGAAATAGTAGTTTTTTGAAGAATTTGTGCTCCTGCAAATTACAGAGAGTCAATACTTCGAGTTGTAAAAGGTCTGTTGTAGTTAAAGTTTGGCAAAAGAGAACATTTGCTGATGATGAAACAACTGTGTATTCTAACGACTGTTGATACTAACAGTGGTTAGGCTAATGATGAATAAGTATTATTATATAACGTCTGCTGTAAGTATTATTATATAATTTTGTTTATCAATAACAATTTTTTGGAAGAATTTACGGTATATTTTGGTGTTATAAAATTTGTGTTGTAGCTAAAATCTGATAAAAGAGAACATCTGCTGATGAATAAATGTCTGAAGATGCAAAGGTCTGCTATGGGTCAACAGATGTTAACAAACAACAGATGATATTAAATCTGAAAATGCTTAACAGAGGATTTGATACTAACAGTGGTTGGGCTAATGATGAATAAGTATTATTATATATTTTTTTTTATCAACAACAATTTTTTGGAAGGATTTACCGTATATTTTTATGTTATAAAAGGTGTGTTGTAGCTAAAGTTTGACAAAAGAGAGCATCTTCTGATGAATAAATGTCTTAAGATGCAAATGTCTGCTATGGGTCAACAGTGGTTGGGCTAGTGATGAATAAGTATTATTATATAACGTCTGCTATAACTATTATTATATATTTTTTTTATCAACAACAATTTTTTGGAAGGACTTACCGTATATTTTTGTGTTATAAAAGGTGTATTGTAGCTAAAGTCTGACAAAAGAGAGTATCTGCTGATGAATAGATGTCTGAAGATGGAAAGGTCTGCTATGGATCAACAGTGTTTGGGCTAATGATGAATAAGTATTATTATATAACGTCAGCTATAAGTATTATTATATAATTTTTTTATCAACAACAATTTTTTGGAAGGATTTACCGTATATTTTTGTGTTGTAAAAGGTGTGTTGTAGCTAAAGTCTGACAAAAGAGAGCATCTGCTGATGAATAAATGTCTGAAGATGCAAAGGTCTGCTATGGTTCAACAGATGTTAACGAACAACAAATGATATTCAATCTTAAAATGCTTAACAGAGGATTTGATACTAACAGTGGTAGGGCTAATAACAGATGTTAGAATTACGACTGTTGAGTTACACCGATTGAAAAAAACTGTTTTTGAAACTTCTGTTTGCCTAAAAATACAACCACTATTAAAGGTTACCGTTTGTTGTCTTAATTTCTGTTTATCCTAATGAATGTTGATTTACTAAATTGCTGACTGTCATCCATTATGACAACAGAGGTTCTGATGTGGGCAGATGTTAGCTAAAAATAAAACAACTGCTGAAAGTTATCATCTATTCTCATAACTTCTGTTTATCTAACGACTGTTTGACTCACACTGTTCCCAACGACCAACAGAGGTTTCCAAAAAACTGTCATCGGTTGGCGCAAGAGAGCTTCTCACGTGGACAGATCTTAGCCATCAAATATTTGTAATTACTGCCACGTCAGCATTCACTTCTTCTCTCTATATAAAAGCTGTTTCATCCCTAAATCGAGGTTCTACCACTGCAGTCTGGAATTCAAAATACTCAAAACCAGTTTCCAACATATTAAAAACCCTCCAATTTAAATCCAATTTCATCCCCAAATCACCTTATTTTCCGATCATGTCTCTGAACATCAAAAAACCCTCACAACTACCTCCCCATCTTCGAGAAAACTAGCAAAAATACAAGTTATCACTCAATAATTGACCTTTTAACGTCATCAAAATACAAATCAATTCTTACTGCTGATGCTCCGGTTCATAAAGAAACACTCCGACAATTTTGGTTTAATGCTGAAATAGAGGCTGAAGATAATAATCCAGTTGCCATCACATCTAAGGTCAGGGAAAGTGTGGTACGAATTTCTCCCTTTACAATTTCCACTACATTTGAATTGGACGACTTGGCAGGTAAGAACAAGTTTGAAAATTTTGAACTTCATACAGAGTTCATTGAAAGAGGTTATGAAGCACAATTAAAGGAAGTTACTATCTACAAACGAAACTTCCCTCCGCCAATGAAATTTTTGTTTCATACACTTTTAATTTGTCTCTCAGCCAAGACCACTGCATTTAATGAGACACCTTTGAACATTCAGTATTTGGGTTATGCTATTTAACAAAATCTTATTACAATTTATCAAAAGCATTATTTTCTGATTTGTTGAATAATGTGAAAAATGTGAAAAAATTGAAAAATGGTGTTCGTAGTAATGCTTTTTTGTTGTATCCAAGACTTCTAAGCTTCTACCTGCGAAAACAAGTGTCACAAACAGATTTTGAACAAGGTGTAGCTTTTCAAATAAATAGTCTTACAAGTAAAACTTTTACTAAACTTATGGATAAAGAGTCAAAAGTTTCAACAACTGAAACAAAGGGAGATGAGCCTCTTTTAGATGCGTCTGCATCACTTGCTCAAACTTCTGTTGTTGAGCGAACTGCTCATGCTGATCATGACACCACAACCGGTGTTGTGAAACACACACCAGAAAAACGCAAAAAGAAAGCTGTCACATCCAAAAAGTCCATCAAAACTAAACAAAATAAAAAGGTTCCTCTAGAAGATGAGATCCCAGAGTTTAATGCAGTGACAACACAAATGTCACTTGAAACCACTGCTGCTACTTCTTCACAGTTATTGGAAAGATCTCAACCCATCCAAACTCCTCATGTATCGTCACAAAAGGATCATGTTTTAAGTACAGGGACACCACAACATGAAGTAGAGCTTTCATATGAAAGTATGTTTAAAAGTCCCTCTCCCAGGCAATCACTCTTTCTACACCGCAACCCTCGGCTCAAGTTCCATTAACAATATTACCTCTGTTAGAAGCAATTGAATTTCATAAAGAAAACAGTTCCTCTAATGCACACATTACTGATAGTAGATCGCAACAAATGACTGCGTCTGAACCAATTAAATCTTCTGTTCTACAAACAGTTGAGGAGGTTATCTCCGTTGAGTATTACGAAACTCTTGGTGGTAGTTTAAGTGGAACAGCGACTACAACTGTTGAACCCATTGGTGATCAATTGGACAGTGGTTACATCATTAAGACTCCTTTGAAGGCAACTACTGATGAGGTTACAACTGTAATCTCTGCTTCACTGGGAAGTCCCCAGAACAAAGAAAAAGGCGCATCTGTTTCTGATGATATGGAGACTTCTCCTATTATCAACATAAAAACAATCACTACAGGTGGCAATTCAGATGATCCTATTAAAGTAGGTGATGAATTTACCTATAAGGATTTGACGGTTAGAGTGTCTAACATTGAAACAGATGTTGCTGAAATGAAAGAATTGATTAAGCAGATGATAGAGCTTTTTAAAAGTCAACCTAGCAGACAGGAAATTGCCAATGAGCTTTGGAATTCTATGCAACCCATCTTTCAAGTTCAGAGGAATTTGGCTGAAAGTAACCGCAATTTCAGTTTGGAATTTATCAGAAATTTGGTTGATACCAGGTATAAAGACACACAAGCAGACATTATGAACATTAAGGAACATCTGTTGGAACTTACTGGCTCCACTTCTAGATCAATCTTTAAGAAAGATGATGATGATGATGATGATGCCAAAAAGGGGGAGAAAGATTCATTGAGAAAGTTGTCACCAGATTCAAAAGCTAATCCTACAGAAATTGTATTGCCTGCTCAACCTAAATCCCAACCTTCTCCAAAAAAACCACTACAAAAGAAGGAGAAAATACCTTCCACACCATCATCACCCATTTTGTCAATAGATGTTGGGAACACAAAAGTATCAGCAGATGTTTACCAAACAGCTGCTGAGACACCAGTTGTTTCAGTAGAAGTTTCTCAAACATCTGCCATGATCATTTTTACTACACCAACCACAATCCAAACATCTCCAACGTCACAAAGATTTCCCATACATTCATCTTCACTACCAAAAAATTATCCTTCACCAGAAATCATCTCCACACGTAAGAGAAAAACTCATGTCGATAAAATCACAAAAATGAACAATGATCCTCTGGTAAAGCCAACTCAATCTAATTGGAAGAAAGTCAAAACAGTGGATTCAGATGAGGTATTGAAGTTTAAAAGAATGAGAGCAGAGCTTGTGGCTGCTGATTATGGTCCAGTTAGATCCATTGCCAGATGGTCTAAACTAAAAATTGTTGAGACCTACAAAAAGCTGGAAGAAGATAGAGCTGAACATTCAAATGTTCTTCAAAAGTCAGTCTATCCTACAACTGTTGCTCTGTCTCCAAAAATCGGTACTCCAAAAAACCTTCTCTCATCATCTGATTTGTCTGAATCAATTGTAAATTTAGTTAGCAGACCACAATCACCAAACTCATCTTCAATAATTCTTTGGCCAAGAAAACCAACTGATCCAAAAATATTAAAGTGGAGGTCATGTTCAAAAACCCAAGTATTGACTTTGATCAGATCAGATGGTAGTGTTGAAGAGATTAAAATGGATAGTGCATATAATCTGAATGCATACGATCTCCAAGATTTGTTGGACCTTCAACTTGAGAGGGATGATGAAGAAGACATGTTCTCCCTGGACTTTGAACTACAATTCAAAGGACAAATTAGGGAGTTGTTGATGAGAAATAAAAATCAGTAATAAAGAAGGGTTTTCATATCATCTGTTGTATAGGGAGATTGTTGAATCAGCATCTGTTACATTGTTTGCAGTAGTATATTTAACCAGATCACAACATGTAGCGAAGGACATGTTGCTGCGTAACAAATTCTTGAATGAGGTTTGATGTGTGTTGTTTAGGCAGGTGATCGTATGTTCTTAGTTAATGTTTGTTAAAGTTAAGTTGTATTTGAATTTTATTAAGTTTGTTTGACATCTTTCATATGTACTCTCTTTTTTGAATAAGAGAATTGAGATAATCATATGTAACTGATGAATTTTATTAAGTTTGTTAGACATCCTTTAGACATCTTTTATTAAGTTTGTTAAATATCTTTTATATTTACTTATAGTTGTCTTTTAGATATAATAGATAACACGTTTTGCTATAATATCTATACACATATCTATATGTTCTGTCAATATGTGTTATGCATGGTTTTCTAAGAAACGACCCGTATTTGCACACGGGTCTTACCGCTAGTATATTATAATAAATAAAAACAAATTTTGGCCACTTGGCCTTCATTTAGACCATTAATTACCACGTGGTATACTGATAATGCTTAATGAAAACTTTTGAGGGGTAAAATCACAACACGCTCTTTCTTCTTTCTATTCAATCAAATGCCTTTAATTTTGCTTTGATCATTATTGAGACCGACTTTCCTTTTTATTTTCCCCAAATTTGTTTCAATCATATTACAATCTTAACCCTAAATGTCAGTCGATTTTCACATGTGCGATTTCAACTAGGGCAATTTCATATCTCAATTTCATCTTCATGTATTTCATCTTAGTCATGGTATGTTTTTATGAATCCTTCGTATGTGTTTCTCGATCCACAATGTGTAGATTTGATTTAAATATTTGGATCGACGAGATGCCAATGGTAGCGGATTTAATATAAATACAAATCAGTTGTCGATAAACAATGAGTTTCAAAGATGATAATAAAGACAGGATGTCCGATACAGATCTTCAGATACCGTTTCTTCATACCGGCAGTGGATACCATATGGGCTGAATGTAACGCCTCACTTTTTGAAACTTTCCTTAATTAGAAAGCTTGTCTTGTATTTCTAATTTCGGAAACTTGTAATCTCTTATTATCGTATTTCGTTTCAAATCGTTGTAAACCGAGGCTTTGATCATAATGAAATTGATTATTTTATAAGGATAATACATGTTTGTTCATACTTATTTATACATTTAATTCATACACATTTGTTTCATATTCGTGATTCTCATAAACACGTGTTTAATTTGCAAACAATTGTCATTTTTATACGCTTATTACATGCAAATACTTGTACATACACTCTCGATACTCAAATTATACTTACATACATGTTATACGCTTAAAAACATGCCAAAACACCAAATTTTAGCTTAAAATGGGGGAAAACCAAGTTTAGGGACCAAATTGCAAAATCTGCCTAAATTAGGCTTTGGTGGGGCGTGAAAGACAGGGCTCTGCCTATCGCGGGTGGCCAAACCCCACGATCCGCAGATTCTTGTTTTGTGCTTGCGGATTGGTTCCTTTTAATCCATAACTCTCACCTAACTCACTCAATTACACTCCCAACTACTAACCCTAATCCTCCACTATATGTACAACACTTCTAAGCCCCATTTTCACTTTCCAAATCTCTCAAACACTCCCAAATACTCTCAAGATTCATCTAAATTCACTGATTTTGAGCTGAAAGTTCTAAGTCTTTCAAAGTGAGTTCTAACTCACTTCCTTCTTCAATCTTGCTTGTTTCTTCTTCCATTTCACTTGGATAACCTCTAGGATGGTTTTCACAAGTTTGTCATGGCAAACTAAGGTAAAACATCACCATATTTGAGGTCCAAAGTGAGATGTATTTTTTGATTTTTGTTCATGTTATTGTAAGTTCATTTTCTTTAACCTTTCTTCATCATTTCTTCTTCCACAAAGCTTGGAACACCTTTAGGAATGTTTCCACAGGTTTACCATGGTAAACCAAGATGGAACAACACCATCTTGAGGTTCAAACTTTCTATTTTTGAAGAATACTTGTTATGCTTTCATAAAACTATGTTTTCTTGATGTTATCTTATGCCTACTTGTTGTATTTTATTTCGAACAATATAATTGATTCTTTTAGCAATGAAATGAAATGTATTATTAAATACTTGTCACGACTTAGAGTTATGTGTAATGAGCAATCTATTTCGTCTCATTCCGATGTTTTCGCCATCGGTTGGGGTGTGACACTGGACACATTATATCAAAATGACGTCATCTCAGATGCTCAGAGATTGATCTGTTTATATTCTCACATGTATTCTTATTGTTGCTCTAGGTCCTATTCAATTAGGTTTCATGTAAGTGATTGGTTTGATTGTTAGTATTGTATACCTTAATTTTGTTTAGTTTATTGTAGATTTAACTATTGTTCACTTCAATTTGTGGTTAGTTATTATGAAATTTATTTCATACCTAATGATGATTGTGGTGCCTTATACTTCAAGACCGGCATTCACATTCCATGATTTTGGAGACTCGATTCCATCAACAAAATTTCCATGATGTGTATTCATATCTATACCAACGCCCCGAGTTACTGCTCTTATTCACCCGTTTGTAATATTTTTTAGTGGATCTAAACTTGTTTTACTTTTAATTAAATTGGTATGTTACTTGTGTTGCAGGCATATAAACCTACTGTCATGTTTAAAACATTAGCTACAATAAAGTGACAAGTAAGATGCAATGTTTACAATATTTTGACATATAAACAGAATGCAAAAAAACGACAATGTTTGTAGAGGAGGTCTTCTTCTTAGTAGCTTGGGATATAAAGCAACGACTTGTTGAAACTGACACTAAGGCTGAGGTATGGTGATACTTATTTATAATGAAAGTTGCTATGCTTGACTTGGCAAATCATTGAAGGAAATTGTTCTTACTATTTTTTCCAAACATAAAAAGTTTTAAATGAAGTGAAAATGGCGGAATTGTGGGCTGCGAATACGTGATTTAAACATATGAATGCTTCAATGCTGAAAGGGCTGCTTTATCTATTGAACATGAAATACAATGTTTACATGTGGTGCTGATTGCTGAGCACTTATTAAAATACCTATATAATACCTTAATCTTTTTTTCTTAATTAATATTATAATTGCAGCCATAGACCGTCAAGATTACTCAACAAGGGCAGACAACGAGGGTTTTCAGAAGCTGCTCAGAAATTAGCACGTTGTCGGACCTTAGCTGGATAATAAAAAGATTAGTCACATTGACAAAAGAAGGCATGAGTTCAACTCTCAACTGGTCAGTTTGAGTCAGTTGGTGGACGTTCTGATGTTCCTTGAACACTCAGTTGTCGTCCAAATGGTAGAATCAGGTTGGTTGAAGGAGGATGTGTTCCCTTTGAGGCCGTCTAAGTGTTTTAATGCCCCACCAAAATCCAATTCAAACTGACAGGTATACGTAATGAAGGGCCCACTTGTATCATGATAATAGATGATTATTATCATGCCTCCATTCCACTTGAAGTTTTTGTTCCGTTTGTTTCTTTAATACACGAGTAAATACCTTACCCTTCACTTGCCCGAGCATAACCTGGCCTACCCTTTTTCACACGTCTGTAATGTAAAGTGTAACGATCGGATATTAAGATGAACACGATTGGAATACTTTTTCGTCAAGGGTTGTTTGATTTCAATCAAATAATGAATTTATGAAACTGGTGTAACTATCAAAGATTCCCCTGTGAAGCTCTGTTCTCTTGTTTGTTGCTTGTTTTAATCTTATATTTATTAAATATATTCGTGGGCACCCATAACTAGCCATTGTCTTATGTTACTCAGTGGAGCAACTCCATTGATAGCTGTGAGGAAGGGTCACCAACAAGGAATTACTTGCCTAGCCCTCAAAAGAGAAAGGTCTTGCCTTTAAGTGTGTACAAAATGGAAAAACTTGCAAAACAGAGAAAGAAAAAGAGATGGACTCCCTTGGAGGAAGACACGTTGAGGACCAGTGTGCAAAAGTATGTCATACTTATTAATCTTTCTTCTACCTTAATTTATATCATTTTCCACACCCTATACTTATCAAGTAAATCTCACATACGTTGTTGAAATCTAAGCCATGCAATTTGATTAATTTGTCGTTTCATGTTTATCAATTTTCTCATTATCTTTGACAGTTGATAATGATCGGATGGTCACGTTGGCTAAATGAAGGGCCCTCAAAGTTTAATATAAAATTATCTTTCAACTATTTACCTTTGTGAGAAAAACTGGCTGGTTCATTAAACCATATCACTGAAGTTTAACCCCATGATGAATAGTATTAAAACTACTCTATTTGCCAACCAATTTTATTTGGATTTTGGAGTCTTTGTCTAATCAGTAATTTTATTTTTGTTTGTAGAGTGAAGGTTCAGGTGTATGTATAACTTCACCTAGTAGAGACATATCTGGTTTGTAGATAAGTTCTTTTTATGATCCTCCCACAAGGCAGCCAAGTTGCATATACACCAACACAAGGCAGGAAAATTGCATACACACAAACACAAGGTTGGACATGCAGTTGCTTTTAGAGATGGTACATTAGCACCTACTTTAGGCACCATTAGGCGAGCAAGTCGAGGAGTTGGTCAACTGTTGTTGAAAGTGCTGCTGGGATTAATGCAGGTTCTGTTGCAGTTGCTTCATTATTTGTAGCTAGCCTTTGATTATAAGTTTATGTATATAATATTTAAATTGAAAACTTATGTAGGGATTATGAGTTATTATTGTTAGTACATTTGGTTGGTAGGTTTTATGATGCTTACTGCATTTTTTATTTTACCTAAAATTAAAAATAAAATGGGTAATTAAACGTAAATAGATACGTAGAACCACAATAAATATGTGTGACCAAAGATAAACAATAACCACACGTAAAAATTACAAAATTCCGCGTGGCTATAAGAAACTATTAGTGACGCCATGGTTACTTTGTTTTTTTATTGTGTGACGGAATGATGCCAAACATCATGGAAAAAGAAAATTACGTGTGACCAAAGTTTGACAATAGCCGCATTTAAAATTACAAAATTTAGTGAGGCTATATATAATCATTAGCCACATTTTCGTCACTCTATTTTTTGTTTGTGTGATGGAATAATAGCAAATGTCATGAGAAAAACAAATATGTGTGACCAAAAGTTAGACAATAGCTATACCATTATCACTTTTTTTGTCTGTGACAAGATGATAACAAATGTCATAGGAAAGACTAATATGTGTGACCAAAGGGTATACAATAGACACAATTAAAATTACAAAAATGATTTGTGTGTCTAGGAAAAGTTTTTAGCCACAATTACAATAAATTCATGTGACTATATAATAGAACCGGGCACACTTACAGTATTTGATATGGCCATTGCTACCTTTTAGGCACATTTAATGGACAAAATGCTTGATTACAACAACTTTTTTTGCCACACTTTTTTTAATTGATGTGACTAAAACAAACTTTTTAGTAAATATATGTGACTATTTAATAGAATCGGTCATACTTAAATAAAGCTCATGTGGCCATTGCTACATTTTAGACACACATATGTTTGATTCCAGCAAGAAATTTGAGTACCCTTTATCCACACTTTTATGTTGCAATGGTCACACATACATGAATGTGGCCGTATGATGCGTACGATGACTCGACCTTTGGTCACACTTGAACTAGAAAAAATAAATGTGGCCAAAACCCTATGGTCACAGTTTTTTTGTGTGACAAAAGACGATTTTTGACGTAGTGCTACCTAATCTAATGAGTTCATTATTGATGCAACTGGTCCTTTCATAATCTTTTGTACGTATATTCAACCCCAACTCTGCTTTATACCGGTCTTTCAGCCGAATCCCAGATGTAAATTTGTCGAGACGTTGGAAGTATTGATCTAGTATACTTTGTCTTATCTTTTGCAGCTAGAGAAAACATTTAGCGGTTTTATCTATCAATAGTACTCTTTTGGAGACATTTCATTATTTTCCTTTATGGTCGAAGTTATTATATTTTATTTTTGTGACCCGTTAGAGATAAGCCACGACCACACTTAGTTCATAAGTAAACGGGTCAACATTGCCACATCTAGAAAAACACATTCCATAAAAATATGTCTAATCAAGAGATGTTTTCTCACAACTTAATGTTGTAGGTTGTTTTGACTTTTGATAACATTGTTGAAGACGTATGTATGAGGATATTTGCTTGAAAATGGAAGAGTGTTATTAAATGAACTAAAAGCCATAGGCTATGCTGAAGCAGAGGTAAAGTGGGATCTTTAAAATTTTACCTTGCTCATAAGTAGCAACGGATTGGGTGGGTTAGGCAACATAAATGGTTATGGGTCTAGGAACTAGCTTAGTGCACATTATCTACATCAGCAGTGGACACCATCACTTATATTTGTTTTTCATAATTATAGGAATGTTGTTACATATATAAGGATGGAGGGTGTGCATATTTCTTTTCAAATAACAACCAATATGCTTTTTAAACTATGAACTTTGGAAACCATCGTTATAATATTCTTCTGTTGTGTAGGAGTGAGCTCGATACCAGTGAAAATACCAGTCTTGAAAATCACCAAAATTGGGTCCCGGAATCGAAAATGCTCGGTAAGGTTCTTGTAAGGTACGATTTTGAAGGCAAAAGTCGTACCGAACCAAAAGTACCAGTACCATACCGAACCGAAAGTACCAATCTCCAAAAATGCCAAAACATGGGTACCGAATTGATACCCAAATGACCATCCCTATTGTAGCGTATAAGCATTTTCTTTAACTACAAGAACATTGTTTTTAATGTAACAAGGGTGTGAAAGATTATAAATTCGCCCTATTATTGTCTTATTTAAGTAAGTCAATCTCTCGTTTATTGTACCTGGTTTTGGTCCACATTATATTATAGGTATAGTAACTTTGATTTAAAATAACCAATGTTCAAAGAATGTGATTTAAAGTTGAACAATGTGGCTACTCATGGACAATGTAACATTACATTACAAGACATGAGGTGTGGGAACCTGATAGAACTATTGGGGTGTTTCGGTTTGCTAATTTAAAACAGCTTATCAATCAGGTTTTTGCGGTGTAACATTCAAGTATTTGTTATCTTTGTATATTTATCTGTAAGGACTGTTGTTGAATTTTTAAAAAATTGAAGTGCCCGTATTACTTGTTTGTTTTCAGCAAATGTGAACAGAATGTTAACAACTTCAAAATGCTCCTAATCCTCACACTTTCATTATTAGCACAAATGACCCATGTAATTTTAGACTTAAATAAAAACTGATTTAAACTCTGCTTGACTAACCAATTGACTTATGTTTCACCTTATAACAATCTCCACCTTGGAATAGGAAGTCAACCAATATCCAGCAGACCTAAACACTTCACAAATTTCCCAACTGGTAGAGCATTTATTAACATACCAACACCCTTATCCTATGTACTAACATGTTCAATCTTGACCCCCCCTGAATTTACCACTTCTCTGATAAAATGAAGCTTACCATTAATATGTTTAGTGCGTTCGTGGAAAAAAAACTATTTTTAGACAGTTGCATAACTCCCTAATTATCACAAAAGACCACAGCTATATCAACTTTAATCCCAAGCTTAACAACAAACCCTTTTAACCAAGACTTTCTTTTATACCCCAGTTAATGCTATGTACTCCGCTTTTGTACTGCATAATGCTACAACATGTTGTAATGCTACTTTCCATCTCACAACACTGCCCAATACTTTGAGTACATATCTTGTTATGGATATGCCTTTATCCATATATTTTGCATAGTCAGAATCAACATACCTTACAACCGTGTTTTCAAATTCCTAACTATGACTAAATATCAAACCAACTTCCACATATCCACCCAAATACTTCAAAACCCATTTTTATACCTCCTAGTGTAACTTCCCTAGATTAGCTAAATAGACTAACCATACTCAAACCATACCCTACGTCTGGCCTAGTACACACTATCAAACAGGGTACCAGATTCAAGTAAGATATCTCTTCATCGGTCTCAGGTAAGTCTTGACTTGACAATTTGAAATGTTGTGCAATAGGTGTTGAAACAGCTTTGCACCATTCCATATAGAAGTTTCTAAGAATTTTCTTAACATTAGACTTCTGAGATAACTTAATCTGCTTTAGTTTCCCGTCTCTTGTGATTTCTAGTCCCAAGATCTTTTTAGCTTCACTTAGTTCTTTCATTCCAAACTCTTCCTTGAGTAAAGCTTTAGTTGTAATGATCTCCACTTATTCTTTCCAAGCTACAAGCATATTATCTACGTAAAGTAGAAGATATACACATTGACCATCATTATATTCTTTACAGTAAACAAAATGATCATAACAGCTTCTTGAGAATCCATTGGTCACCCTATATTCATCAAATCTTTTATACCATTGTTTGGGCGCTTATTTCAACCCATATAATGACTTCCGCAATAAACACACCATCTTGTCTTTCCTTGTTTCTTCAAATCCCAATGGTTGATGCGTGTAGATCTTTTCTTATAAGTTGTCGTGTAGAAATGTTGTTTTTACATCAATCTGTTCTAATTCCTTATCCATATTTGTAGTTAATAATAATAATAATACCCTAATTGAAGTATGCTTTTACAAATGGGGAGAAAATTTCATTATAATCCAAACCTTACCTTTGAGTGAATCCCTTAGCCACTAACCAGGCCTTGAACCTTGGTTTTCCCACACCTTCAATTCCTTCTTTCAGCTTATATATTTACTTGCAAGGAATTATCTTCTGTCCCATAGGCTTTTCAACAAGAACCTAAGTTTTATATGGATGTAGAGACTTCATTTCATCTTCCATTGCCACCTCCCAATTTTTTGTATCACTAGACGTCATTGCCTCATGAAATGTTATAGGTTCAATTGTATTTTCAAGATCAGCAGCCATGAACACAATCGCTGATACATCATGTTGATCTTTGAACCTATTGGTTTATGAATTTCCCATCTAGTTCTATCCCTAGCCAAATGATAATAAGCGATATCAATCTAACTTTAACTACCTTCTTCGGTAGGATTAACTACCTTTGGTACTGATCACCATGCTCCACCTCAATATGAACACTTGGATCAAACTTAGTAGCTTTAGATCCAACCAGATCCTTATACATGACATGTTCTCTGAAGGAAACAACATCTCTACTAACAAATACCCTTGATCTTTCTTCATCTATCTTCCATAATCTATACCCTTTGACTCCCCCAGGATACCCCAAAACTATGCACCTTTGAGCCCTTGGTTCTAGTTTCCCCAGACTTATATAAGCATAAGCCAAAGAACCATGTACTCTCAAATCTTCATATTCTTGTTTCCTTCCTGGCCAATCTTCATTTCTATTACTGATGAAGGAGATCTATTAACCAAAAATGTTGCAGTTGATACAATTTTTGCCTAAAATTTCTTTGGCTTTCCTACACAGATTAACATACTTCTAACTTTATTGAGAAGAGTTCTATTCATTCTTTTTGCCAATCCATTCTGTTGAGGGGTTCCAGGCACTCTAAGATATCTGACTATCCCACTTTTCTTGTAAAATTGGTTTAAGTCTCCACTACAAAACTCTAGACCATTATCGGTCCTAAGCTTCTTAACTTTTTTACCAGTTTGATTCTCCATTAATGACCTCTAATCTTTAAACCTTCCAAATCTTCATGTTTGTGTTTTAACACATAAACCCAAACCCTTTTAGAATAATTATTTATGATTGTCAAGAAATAGCTTTCTCTCCCAGTGAAATATTCTTAGTGGGCCCCTATAGGTCTGAGTGCACATAATCCAGTATTCCCTTGGTTGCATGTTTTCCTTTTGTGAATGATACCCTATGTGATCAACCCAATATACAATGTTCACAAAAGCCTACACTTCTTTCTGCAGGATTACCTATCACTTGTTTCTTCAACTCTGACAACCTTTGATCACTAATATGACCAAGCCTCATGTGCCTTAGGACAACCTCATTTGACTGACTATCTTGAACCACAAATTAACTTCTTGAACAACCTTACCATCTAACATGTAAGTATTATTCTCACACCTAGTTCATAACAAGAAACTACGGATCCTCTTATAACTTTGGCCCTTTCATTTCTTAAACTTATTGTATAACCATTCTTTTCAAAGGTTCCAAGTAACAATAGGCTTCTAGATAGTTATGGTATATATCATACATAATTTATCTGTATTTTACACCCTTTTATTTAGTTTAATAACTATTGACCCTTTCCTTTCTAGTTTACATGGCATATCATCTCCAAGTTGTACAATACCCAAATCTTGTAACACATGTGTTTTAGAATACTCTTTATAGGGAGTCGTATGAAAGGAATGACCAGAATCTAATATCCAATTACCTTTCCCTTTTTCTGCAGAGACTACAAGAGCATCTGCACTCTCATATCCATCCTGAGATGCTTTAGAAGAATTACTCCCCTAACTTTTTGATGAACCAACCTCACACTTCTTCTTTTTGAATCCCTAACACTCTCTTTTGAGGTGTTTTTAGAGTTGCAAATGAAGCATTTTCTGTTGAATCTTGACTTAGATCTTGAACTATTCTTCCTTATCACACTTCTTTATTCCGATCTTCCTCTCATAAATAGATCATCACCATTGTCTTCCTTGACATCAGATCTTTTCTTCAACTCTTTAGAATTGAGAGCCGCAAAAACCTCGTCCATAGTTAATGTATCTCTACCATGCATTAATGTATCTACAAAATGTTCAAAAGACTGTGGAAGAGATGACAAAAACAAAATAGCTTGATCTTATCTTCAATTGTGACATCTATATTTTCAAAATCTAGGATGAGTTTATTGAACTCATCTGTATGATATTCTAATGACTTTCCTGGTGTCATATGGAATGTATACAGCCACTTCTGAAGATACACATTGTTAGCTAAAAACTTTGTTATGTACAGAGACTCCAACTTCGTCTAAACTCTGGAAGCCAAAGTCTCTTGTGACACTTCCCTCAATAAATGATCACCAAGACTCAGAATTATAGCATTATGTGCTTTCTCGAGAACGTCTTTCTTCTCTTTCGCTGTTAGATTAGCTCGTAATTTCTCTTCTTCCGCTAGAGCAGCAACAACTCCATTATGAACCAGCAACACTTTCAGCTTTAGTTGCCATAGGCCAAAATCATTCTTTCCATCGAACTCTCAAGTTCAAACTTCGTCAACACCATTGTTAACCTCCAATTTCAATCTCTAAACACCACTTTTCTAAATCGAATTGAGCCTCAACCTTGGTTTTGATATCAATTGTTGAGAGGTTTAGAAAAAGAAACAAGAAGAACACTAGAATCAAAGCTTTAAAGCTTCATTGACTATTTTATTGATGACTCAAATGATTGCATGAAAATGAAAACTACAAAGAGAATGATCTGAAACTAAGTCCTAATAGCTATTTATCCCCAATTCTATCTAAGGGCTATTAACAAAATGTTAAAATTTTAAAACGCTCCTAATCCTCAAAACTTTCTTTATTAGCACAAATGACCCATGTACTTTTATAGTTAACAAAAAACCGACTTAAACTCTGTTTGACTAACCAATTGACTTCTATTCCACCTTATAACAAAAATTATTATAGCATAAATTGTATAGAAGATAAAATAGAAAGTGTGGAGATATCGTGCAAAATGTACAAAGTAAATCCAGGCCCTTGAGCAAACTTTTTCAATCATCAAGATTGACGCGGTGGCAATATCGTAAATAATAAAAAGATTACAAATAGTTGAGATTAAATACGAAAATGCCTTTATCAATTATCATTAGTCTTTTTTTTTAACTTTTGTTTCATCAAATCTATTCATATATTTTTTTTAAGAATATTCTTACTTGGTACTTATTGCCTTATTTTGTTTAAATGGTTAAACTTTTTAAATTGAGATTGTGTAATGTGAAATACCTTAAATCTGGGGGTTTCAATTGTTAGATTTATTTTTTAACATATAACTCTTAAGGGTAAAGATCAAATAGGAAGTTAATTTTCTCTAGGAAGGATAGGAAGCCATAGGATTATGACATGTGGCAAATTTTAAAATAAAGAGAAAGGGTATTTTAGTCAATCCAACTCTTTCTTCTTCCTTTTTCAAAACCCAGTAAATTCAAAAACCCATCATTTTCAAAATCCACCATCTTCAACTATTTCTTCACTTTATATCTCAATAATCACTACATTATAGTGCGATTTTCATCACAAATCAATGATTCAGAACCCGATCAACGTGTTCTTCAGCTTTTTTTTTGAAGAAAACCCAGTTTAATTTCATAAAAAAATCTCGTTTTTTCCGGTGATTTTGGAGATAATCACTCGATTCGTTCGATTCGAGCGTTGATAAGTGTTTCTATCATTCAAATTCCGTCAATTGATGAAGAAATCGGCTTCGATCCATGTAAGAAATTCTTTAATTTCATTTTCATGATCTGGGTTTTTTATTTAGTCATTGCGTTTTACGATCTTTGCGGGGGTCCGGGGGCGGCAGCCCCCGGTAGCGGGGTCCCAGGGGCGGCAGCCCCTGGCGGGGTCCAAGGGGCAGAGCCCCTGGCGGGGTCCAAGGGGCAGAGCCCCTGGCTGGAAATTTTTTTTTTCTATTAAATTGCTGTACTAAAAACGCATCAGAAAAATTAAATTTCCATAAATTGGCTCATTTCGAAGACAGTAATTCGTAGACAATTCAGACAGTTCACAGTGACAGACAGTTTTATGTGTCCATTGCGTTTTAGAAATAAGACAGTTCACAGTGACAGACAGTTCACAGTGACAGACAGCTATTGCGTTTTAGAAAAAAACACATTTTTAAGTGTTTTTAGTCATTGTGTTTTAGGTAAAACACATTTTTAGGTGTTTTCAGTCCATTGCGTTTTAGAATGAGTCATTTTTAAGTGTTTTCTGGCCATTGCGTTTTACATATAAGACATTTCTTTGTGTTTTTGGTGCATTGCGTTTTAGGTAAAACACTTTTTTATGTGTTTTCAGTCCATTGCGTTTTAGAAAACAGACATTTTAAGTGTATTCTGGCCATTGCGTTTTACAAATAAGTCATTTTTTTGTGTTTTTGGTGCATTGCGTTTTAGGTAAAACACATTTTTATGTGTTTTCTGGCCATTGCGTTTTACAAAAAAGTCATTTCTTTGTGTTTTTTGTGCATTGCGTTTTAGAAAAATGTCATTTTTTAGGGTTTTTTTTTCATTGCGTTTTACGATACTGGGGTTTTTTCTATTGCGTTTTACGCAACTGGGTTTTAAATTTTTTTTTTCAAAATATAGCAATAGTATACTCGTTTTAAAGATAAAAAAACACTCGTTTTTTTTGGTGCAATTTTTATAAAAAAATAATGTCGTATGAAAGAGTTATTAACGTTTAAAAAATGGGGGGAATTGGAGGAGAGAGAAACTATTGGCTTGGATTGACTAGATTGCCCCTGAAAAAAGTCACGCGCCTCTTTTTTACTTTCAATTTCCCTGATTTAATCTTAGCCCTTGATTAAGTAAATGGATGGTCAAGATCACTTCCTAGCCTTCCTAGCCAAATAAACTTCCTATTATATCTCCACCCTAACTCTTAAATCATAAAATTTGATTAAAACCTAGAGCGAAAACTTAAACACGTAACATCCAAATTAATCACAAATATATAACTCTTAAATCATAAAATTTGATTAAAACCTGTAGCGAAAACTTTAACACATAACATCCAAATCAATTACAAATAGTTAATGTCTTTGATTAAAATAAAAGATTACATAGATGAGATATTAGCCTTCTAGCGAGAGCGTTCATCAATGCCAATCCTTTAGCTGACCAACCTTAACATATCCTTAACATATCAAAATTTTCAATACCTGACATTTTGTTCATAAGCAAAAGAATATACATTATCAAACATTTATGATAAAAAAAATATCTAAAGAGTAAACTACACGGATGGTTCATGTGTTTTACTAAAAATTTTGATTTTTGTTCATAGCCTTCGAAAAGTACATGAATAGTCCTGGTGGTTTGCACTTTATAACGCATTTAGTCCCAAATTTTGCCAAAAGTCACATGGATGGTTCCTTTTATTTGCACTTTGTAATGCATTTAGTCCCTAACTTCGACCTACTGAAATCTTTGGATTTATTGGGCGGGGACTAAATGCATTACAAAGTACAAATCACAAGAGTCATCCGCTTACTTTTGAAAAACCAAAGATTAAATCCAAAATTTTGATCAACCAGAGGTACCATATCACAATTTAAGCTAATAATGGGTTTGAGAAATCGAATGGACACTAGACTAATGGTTCAAGTTAGTCCGTTAAAGGCCCATAAAGCCCACCAATGTATTCCCAACTTTGTGACTCCCAAAACATACCTCAATCATTACTAAACTACATGTTCCCACAACTTTAGAACCAAACAAGTTATCAAATCTGTGCCATTTAGAACCAAACAAGTTACGATTTGAAGATAAATTGATCGCTCAGACAGTGGCGGGCCCTGGATTTTTTTCTGGGGGTACGGATGATGGGTTCAACCATATTTTCAAGAGGCACGATCAAATTTTTTGCCTAAAAAATACACTAATTTTTTGTTTTCATGGGGTGCGCCCGCTCACCCATCAATCAACATGGGTCCACCCCTGCGCTCAGATTGTGAACGCACCCCTCAAGTTCGACCCGTACCCTTACGTGATTAGGGAACATGTTGAAAATCTTTAACATGACTAGGGGTAAAACAGTCCACCCACTTGATTTATATAGTATCTATAGGAACCTGTTTTGGCAAATGGTCCAAAACGTTGGGAACAGAAACAGGACCATGCCCATAACATATCATAGCTAAAAGTTTATGCAGTTGGACCACAACAACCTCCACTTCTTAAAAGATCAACAAAATAACTAATTGAGTAGCAACAACATAGTGCTGAATGCTGATAACCCAAGTTCAAATTATCATCATGATTCTAGTATATGCTATACAGATGTCCAAACTGCAAGACGAACAAATTTAGCCACTTATAACTTACACCACACACAAGTCATATGTTCGTCTGTAAATTTGTATGTATGTATGTATGTATGTATGTATGTATGTATGTATGTATGTATGTATGTATGTATGTATGTATGTATGTATGTATGTATGTATGTATGTATGTATGTATGTATGTATGTATGTATGTATGTATGTATGTATGTATGTATGTATGTATGTATGTATGTATGTATGTATGTATGTATGTATGTATGTATGTATGTATGTATGTATGTATGTATGTATGTATGTATGTATGTATGTATGTATGTATGTATGTATGTATGTATGTATGTATGTATGTATGTATGTATGTATGTATGTATGTATGTATGTATGTATGTATGTATGTATGTATGTATGTATGTATGTATGTATGTATGTATGTATGTATGTATGTATGTATGTATGTATGTATGTATGTATGTATGTATGTATGTATGTATGTATGTATGTATGTATGATCGACCGGCCCAAACCATATATAGAAATTATGTATTAAACAACCTTATACCTTTTTTTTTATTTTTGCATAGAGTCTACATAGAGTCGGTGCCGGCTCACTTTAAGAAAAATTGGGGCCCCAACATCAAAGGAAAAAAATCTTAGGGGTTGTTTGTTTACCTTTTAATGGGGCTCTTAATGGTTCAGACCTTTTCTTGTTTCAGCACTTAATGGTTCAAACTGTTAGTTTCGCCAGCAAATGTCTAAATGGTTAAGACATTTGCCTCTGAATAGTTAAGCATTATACTGAATCTAAATGGTTAAGACCTCTAATCTGAATTGGTCAGACATTTGCCTCTGAACGGTTAAGTATTATACTGGCTCTTAATAGTTCAGACCTTTTACTTGTTCAGCACTTAATGGTTCAGACCTCTTACTGGTTCAGCACTTAATGATTCAGAAGTTGTCAAACAACTCCTTATTATTAAAATTTGTTTTTGACTATTGAGACTAGAGTTTTTTAGTTTACTGCCCTTTAGTATTGTAGCTGCAAAAGGTCTAATTGTTTTTTAACCAATTCTACTTTACTTGTATACTCCTTAATTTATAATTTATGTATTTTATTAGAGAACCTTAAATCAACTAAAGTAGTTTATTTAATTTTCTATTTACAGTTTTCATGAATTCAATGTGGTTGACCAAATTTTTACAAAGAGCAAGGGTGTAATATAACCGACTTGTTTTAATTAACTTGTTTGGCCTGTTTCAACCGACCTGTATTCCCCCTAACAAAAATCCTAGATCCACCATATATAACAATGACATTTGAAAAAGGGCCCGACCTGTATTCCCCCCTAACAGAAATCCTAGATCCACCATATATAACAATGACATTTGGAAAAGGGCGTCGGTTTTTTACTTTGTCATAAGCCCCAAAATGATTGAGCCGTCCTTGCATATAACGATATTAATTAGCGATGATATTCAAAATTAAACAGTTAAAGAAAAAACTGTTTATGATTGACAAATGGCCCATTAAGATATGATTGACAAATGGCCCATGAAAGTTCCTAAACAAAAATCATTACATAAAATTTTCTTGACTGCAGGGTAACGCAAGTCTTTTTCCTTTCCCATACCACCTCTGACGTGTGGCCTATTCTTGGAATACAAGTTCCCTAAAACAAATGCAATCACTGCTTTCCTAAAATAGCAAAAAGTGAAGTAATCATTTTTTTTAAATTAATCCATAGCTACACCCCCTAAAAAACCCACCCCCCTCCCTATAGTTAGATTGATTAAATTAAAAACTATGAATATTATATAAAATATTTTTAAAGTAAACTGTCAAAATGGTCTCTAATGTTTGGTCACTTTTATCACTTTAGTCCAAACTCAAATCTTTTGAATCTGTGTCCATGTGGTTTCAATTTTGTTGTCATTTTCATTCAAAAGCAAAATCTGGTCAAATTTTTCAGTTAACATCCAGTTTTTTTTTTTTTGTCTTTTTTCCCCCTTTTAGTGAAGGGCAAAATGGTCAGACTTTTTTAATTTGTTATAATAAAACGTTAAAAGGTCATTTTGTCATTCATTAAAAGGGAGGAAACAGACAAAAACTGGATGTTAACTGAAAAATCTGACCAGATTTTGATTTTGGCTGAAAATGACAACAAAATAGAAACCCCAAGGACTCAGATTCAAAAAGTTTGAGTTTTGAACTAAAGTGGTAAAAGTGACCAAACCTAAAGGACCATTTTGACAGTTACTCATATTTTTATGTAATGCTCAGAATATAATAAACAAGACGGTTATGTATCCGTTTGAATTTCTGTTTTAGCACTATCTATATACACTATGTATAAATGCATTATATTATATGATTATTACGATCTTAACATATTATCAGGTGTGAAACGAAACGAACATAACTGAAACGACCATAGTGATCTTTTATTTATAACGAAAATGGCACGAACACACTGAAGAAAAAAAAAACTCTAGGTACATAAAAAATGGAGAAGGATGCAAGGCCAAACCACTTGGGAACAAAAGTCCAAAACACACACATAAAAAGACACTACAAACTACTTTAAGAGCAAATCCCAATTGAAGTTGTGTTGTATTGTTTCGCTGGTGGTTGATGTTGATGTTGACATTTGTGGGGTCGAAAAAACTGTCGGCAAAGAATCAAAAGTCTCCCATTGTGTGGTTACCACAACTGCCCCTGATGTGTTCTTACTCGACGCCTCTTGCGGTTGACCCGCCACCGCGATTGGTGAAAATTTCCCAACTGACTGGTTGGACTGGTGGCGGTTTTGCGCCGCGACGCCAACACGAGCATTGCTTTGATTTAGACGGGGTTTTGATGTCGGCTGCGGCTGTGGTGGCGGCTGCTTAGGAACATAATTCTCATTCCCTTTGTTCCCTGTCGTGTTTTTAACCTTTAAAACATCGAGTGTTTCCACATATCTTTGCACCTTTTCCACCTTCAGTTTCATCAATCAAAAATATTCACTCAAATTTTTAATGTTAAAATTTCAAAAAATAAAATAAAATAATAATAAAAGTAATAATAAGAAAAGTAAATTTCTTTTTGAGTCCACTATGTTTTATTGGTTTTAATTATTGAGTCTAAACTCAAAAAGTTTAACGCTCTGAATCTCTAAACGCTCATTTTATAGCATTTTGAGTCCAATTTTTTTACCACTTGTACTTTTGATTTTGGACTCAAGTGGTTAAAACCATTAAAACACAGACACTCAAAACGTTATAAAATGAGCGGTTTAAGATTCAGAGCTTTAAACCTTTTGATTTTAAACTCAAATAATTAAAACCACTAAAATATGGAACTTAAAAGTATTTTACTCTAATAATAATAACAATAATAATTGTGTAAAAAAACCTGCAATTTCTTCTGCCGATTTAAATCTCCATCCACTTTAATTTCGTCTAATTTAATCAGCTGATTCATCAACAACCCAATCAAATCAGACACCATTTTGTCGGCAACTTTTCCTCCTTTAGATATCACCGATTCAACCGCCGACACCTTCCAATTTTCAGCCCATTAATTAAAATCTTCAAAATCTTAATTCCAACAATTAATATTACACAATTAAAATTTGTACCTGGCCAGCAAGCCTATCCACCTCCAAACTAATCTCCACCATTGATTTTCCAGCCTTTTCAATTTTCGCATTCTTTCTGGCTTCAATTTGCCGTTTTTCTCGGCTGATCGGATCTTCAACCACCACCATTTTTGACTTGTCCTTCACACCCACAAAATCTAAAAATGTTTTAGAAGCCCTTTCTTTATCTTTGTATATTATCTTTTGATCTTCATGGTGCAAACCGGTCGGCCCTGTTAACTTCTTCTTCAATTCACCTAAATACCAACATATTTCATTAATTAAATAACTTTTTTTTTAAGTTTCAACTAAACCCAAACTTGAAAAATTAAAAATTATTTAAAACAGAGACGATTACATACTAATAGCAGATAGACGAGCAATAAGTTGCACCGCTACCCTATCCTGCTAAACACAAAAATAATATTTTTATTTACCGAAAGTGGCCGTAGAGGCTATGATGATTTCGTGGTATATCGACCCGTGTTTGACCCGAACCCGAATAGTTGGGGGAGGAACACGATGTTGTGGGTCATCCGGGTCGCGCTTCTGGACCAGCATTCCACCGGGTCGGACCTCCAACTCTTTCTCACTACCTTTCACGGTGGTCAACTCGGTTGTTTTAGTCCTCATTCGCATCATCTTGAACTCTAATTTTTTGGTGAGAGAATATTAACTCAGATCAGAGCTTTGACTTTGTCACGATGCTGACGTCAAACACAACAACACCCATTAAATTCCGACCGACAAAATTTGCAGTACTTCGAATGAAGAAGAAGAAGAAGAAGATGTGGAGGAATTTAGATCTTGTGTTGACACCAAAACGGTGTGATTGTTTGGGTGGCTGAAGGAACCAATGTAGATGCGAATAATAAAAATAATAATATTATTATTATTGTTAATAATAATATTATTATTATTATTATTTAAAGGAATTGGGATTGGGATTATTTAAAGGATTAAATGAAGGTGTTGGTGTTTAATATTGTGGAGAAGAGTGGAAGGTAGGGGGGATAGGGAGATGAAAACTAAATGAAAATGAATGGACAACGAACAAAATACGAGAGAGAAGAGTTGAGTTTGTGTTTCTATAGGGTAATTGGTAAGAATTTTTTATTTTGGATATAATAATATTATGATTGATAAATTTGTTTTGGTCTTTTTAAAATTATGATTATAAGATTGGTTGAAAATTTTAATATTGTTTGTAAAATAGTTTTATTTTTTAAGAGTTTTAATTTGAGGAATATTATCAAAACATACTTATTTGAGTAAAAGTTTTGAAAAAACCAAAATGGAATTTTAGCTGACTGTAAAATTGTGGGCTAATACGCTTCAGTCGCCATCCAAAAGCGTACAGTAAGCCTTAGTCGATGACCAAAAGTGTAGACTACATTCTAACTACTTCAGCCAGTGAAGTTGATGTGACGACTTTCAATTGGCAGAAACGGAGACTGGCTGTTTTGGTAAAAGATAAGTTTTCATGTTTGTTTTTTAGAGTTTTTTTTTTCCAAAAGAGTGTTGATGGAAAAAAAATATTTATCAAAATGGTGGTGTTTCAAAAATATTTACTATTTTGGTGAAAAGTTAACAAAGCAGATTTAACAACCAAAATAAGATAGTGAGGTAAGGTTCTTGTTAAAATGAAGGGTTTGATGTTCAGGATCCTAGGTGAACAGTTAGGATCCTCAGTTAGTAGAACAGTTTGGAAGGTAAAATGTGGCGAATGTAAAATAAATGCGATGAACACAATGAATTTATCACGGGGAAAAAGCCCTTGATCCTCTTCTTGAAAATGATCTCCGGCACACAAAAAATCTCGGGAGCGGGAAAATTACTCAGCCCTAATTCTACTAATATCGAAAATGGTTACAATGATAAGGCTTAATCGATCAAACTAGGTGTTACAACTAATAATCGTGCTTGTGAACAAGTGTAGAGTGTATGTCGTGTGCGAATTGTGTCCCTAAAATGATCTGGTCAAGCCTTTTTATAGTGTATTACAGATAATGAATCCTAATTAAAATTACGAGAAATCTGGGATCCTGAGGAGAATAAGTCATTGACCGTTGGCAGCTCCTAACTCCATTTCCATACGTTTTCTTGAGCTACCTTCGCGATAATTCAGGTACAAGCTATCTACTAATCATTAACTTTAGAATATTCCTGCAAAATATTCTTTAAACGGACAAGCAATCGATTAGTAACAATAGCGCTAAGGATTAGTGGCGAAGCTTGAGATTTCCGATAGGGGGGTCGGAAGTCACTAGACCTAAAAAAAATTCTATCGCTATGTTTCGAGGTGATATGTTCGGGTCGGTGATTCGATTCGGAACGGGTAATATCAAACAAAAAATCTTTCTTGAACATTAAAATGAAAGCATTGTTTAACAAACAATTGAATAAAGACACCAAAACATTAAGAAAGAGACAAATGGTGGGTACTTGTTTGGATGAAGAATTATAGTTCAACCCGTCGACCTTTAAGATTTTTGAATTCTTCAATTATGGACTCTGAATCAAAGTTCTCAGCAATTTCTTTTTCTATGTAAATCACCATACTCTTTGCTAGATACTCATCTGACATCTTATTATAAAGGCGATTCTTGAATATTTTCATTGCTGAAAATCTTCTTTCTGATGTTGCAGTCAAAACCGGAAGTGTCAAGATTAGCCGACACACTCTTTCAACCAATTCCTACATGTTATTTTCTCGGACTTTCTACAAGAGTTTTGCAAGGATCAGAAAAAGTTGATACCTCACTCAGCTTGGCATTATTTCTCCTTTCAACTTGAAAAGCTTCCAATTGATAATGTAATTGTTCCTCTCGTGCTCTGTAAAATCTTTAGGATAATATTTCCCAACAAGAAGAACAATCTGATCAACATTAATCTCTTTTGAACATAAAGTCGCACTAAGAGAAAACAACTCTATCGCTTGCTCATTGAATCTACTATCCAGCTCATGTAGTTGTTTGTCCAATGTCTCTGTAAACAAATCTACTCAATAATACTGCGCAAATGTAACATGAAGATCTTTTTTTACGAGGCCGATACCGAGTAGAAGTATATGGCGCACTCATATCGGGCATGTCTATGTCATGCCTTTCACAAAAAAATGAACGTTTTCAAATAATGAATCTCATCCATTGTTTCTAAAATTAGTTTGACTAACCATTGTTGCTGAAACTAACTCCATTGCATTAAGGTTGTCTTGGGATTTCTTTTGTAATGCTTGACAAAGTGTATTAGTTCTTCCTATTACTCCTTTCATCAAGCGTAGAGCAAGCACAAACTCAAATGATTGGAAGTAACCGTAAGCTATATTAGCATCTCCGCATTGAGAACCTGTCGCAACCCCCGTCCCCTAGTTACCCGGGAACGGGCGGCCGCGGCCAGTTTCAGTGGCATCAGTGTTTATCAGTTTGGCAGCGAAAATTTACATCAGGACCGTAGTTAGGAAATATTTTATCTGAGTAAAATACCACACTTTTATAATATTAAACATATGGGGAAATCTCAAGTTTCCAGTACACACATTTCATAGGGATAAACCCTATTTTATTTAAATAAAAACATCACTTTATTTAGTTAACTTTTATAGCCACTCTTCAAAGCCTTCAGTGATGTCCACCATGGGGTTGGTACTGGTAGTGGGGAGGTGGTGCGTGGAGAACTAGGGCCTCTTGTGGGTTCCATGCATAGCCTTGTGTCCTTTGGAAGCTCACCGTCCCGTCTTCCGCCTCATAAAGTAAGTTCATGGCTCGGCAAATGTGGTAGTCAACTCGTCCCGACCATGGACTCCTTTCAAAGGACCTTGGAATTCTCGTGAAATGCTTGAAAAGACGGTACACCCATCCCCCGAAGAAGATAGGTGTTGGAGCGTGAGCAAGGCGATTGAGGTGCATGTTTCGTAACAAGAGATATGGAACATCGAGAGGCTTCTGGTTGTGGATGCAGTGAAGGACAACCAAATCTTTCAACCCTACAACGCCACTACTGTCGTGACACTGGTTTAGCGAGTAGGAGAGGAGCCTGTGAATGTAGCGGTAAAGCGGGTCTCTCAGTTTGGTACTCTTGGTGCTACTAGGGTTGTAGATTCCTTCATCGATCTGAGCCCACGCGGCTTGACGTTCATTTGCATCCAAGTCTCGTAATCCCCCGGTATTCTCCTCATTTCCCGATTCCTCTTCACCGTATAGCCCTATTATAGATCCAAACTGTGCCATGGAGATCGAGTACCTTGTCCCTCCACACCGAAATGCAACCCCTTCATTGTCAAACGGGTCACACCTTGAGGTGAAATTGAAAGTACTGTAGAACTCCATGGTGCATTGATGCACCGACCGAAGCCGAGTGTTCAATGCAACCGCTAGTGGCCCTGTCACGATGTTGTTGAATCGGTCTAGCTAGTTCACCATGGTTAACAGGTCCGTGCATGCTCGCCTAGGATACTCCTCGGGTCTTGTTTGGAGTGTCTCATATCATGCCCTAGCATCGAGTTCGCTTGCGTTGAACCTTGTGAACTTTGACATCTGAAAGAATACACCAAAAGTTAGTACGAAACAAGGATATTTGGAGCGAAACTGCAAACAGTGGGCTGGACACGGCCCCGTGTTCAGCGGACACGGCCCCGTGTCCAAGCTTCTGTAATCCAAAAAGTTCATTTTTCGTCCCGGTTTCGAAAACCTGAAAATTTTTAGCCCAATAGAAGCGGTTTCCCCCGAAAATGAAACCCTAAGTGCCGTTTTTCCCAAAACAAACCATTTACCCTTCCAATTTTTGTTTTTTTCGGTTCACAAACAAGGGTTTGGGGTTTTTGTGGGAAATCGAACGAATCTATCAACAATACATGTTTATTTACTTTCCACTACACTAATCTAAACTACTACTAACAGATTGTATCAAAAATTTGAAGTTCGACCCGGATGAACACGAAGAACCATAGATTTTTCCCCAAGTTTTGATGTTTTAACTACATGCAAGTAATTAATCTAACTACTAAAGATGATAGAATCATACCTTGATGTTGTTAAACGTGGTAGTGACGTCGGAAATCTGCGGAAAATCGCCTGGAACCAGAGCGTTTTCGGCAAAACGGAACGTGTGGAATGAGGTAACTGTTGTGAAAAGAGGGTTTTATCCCGACAGTCGCCTCGACACGGCCCCGTGTCCAGCGGACACGGCCTCGTGCCGAGCGAGGTTTTTTTTTTTTAAATTTTTTTTTCGTGCTCGTGTGCATGCCCCTTTTTCCGAAAAATGGTTAGAAGACTTACCGGTTTTTGACGTACACTTGCCTGTTCGTAACATGTCAGGTACGAGTTTATTCGTTAACTGTTTGAAGTGAGATCTCCTCTTCCTCATCCTCAATGGATCCTCGGTAGAGTTTTAGCCGTTGGCCATTGACTTTAAATGGTATCCCATTTCGAGTTTTAATTTCTACTGCACCGTGCGGAAAAACATGGGTGACGGAAAAAGGTCCTGACCATCTAGATTTTAGCTTACCAGGAAATAATCGAAGTCGTGAATTAAACAATAGAACCTGATCTCCTACCCGAAATTCATTAAATTTAATATATTTATCATGTAGATTTTTCATTCTTTCCTTATAAATTTCGGAGTTAGAATATGCATAATTCCTTAGTTCGTCTAATTCATTTATTTGACAAAATCGATTTTTACCGGCAGTTTCTAAATCTAAGTTCACATTTTTTTATTGCCCAGTAGGCTTTGTGAGCTATTTCTACTGGCAAGTGACAACTTTTTCCATAGACGAGCTTATATGGGGTTGTGCCTATAGTGGTTTTATAAGCGGTTCGAAAGGCCCATAAAGCATCGTCCCATTCCTTTTTATTTAGTCCTACGGTTTTTTCAAGTATTCGTTTTAAACCTCGATTAGTCACTTCGGCTTGCCCATTTGTCTGAGGGTGATATGCTGTTGAGAACCGGTGATAGACCCCATACCTTGTTAATATTTTTTCGAGTTGATGATTGCAAAAATGGGTACCTCTATCACTTATCAAAGCTTTTGGTGTCCCGAAGCGAGAAAACAATTTTTTCAGAAATTTTACCACTACTCTTCCATCATTTGTTGGAAGAGCCTCGGCCTCCGCCCATTTAGACAAGTAATCGACTGCCACAAGTATATATTTGTTTCCTTTCGACGGCGGGAAAGGTCCCATGAAATCGAGTCCCCACACATCAAAGATTTCACAAACGAGAATGCCATTTTGAGGCATTTCGTTTTTGGAAGAAATATTACCTGATCTTTGGCAAGCATCACATGTCTTTACAAGGTTTTGTGCATCCTTGTAAATGGTTGGCCAATAAAACCCTGAATCAAATACCTTTCGTGCGGTACTTGCGGCACCATGATGTCCTCCGTATGGAACTTCATGACAATGACGGAGAATCCTTCGTGCTTCATTACCATGGACACACCTTCGGATGAGCTGGTCGGCACACATTTTGAAAAGATAGGGGTCTTCCCAAAAGTAATGCTTTACATCAGCAAAGAATTTCTTTCTTTGATGATGTGGCCATCCTTTGGTGACTATACCGCTAGCTAGGTAATTAGCATAGTCGGCATACCATGGCTCTTGTCTACACTCCATCATCTCCAAGGATTCTGTCGGAAATTTCTCATTGATTTGCTCGTCCCTGGTCGTTTCCAAAGCTGGGTCTTCTAGGCGTGAGAGATGATCTGCAGCAGTGTTTTCTGCTCCTCTTTTGTCCTTGATTTCGATGTCGAATTCTTGGAGGAGTAGAATCCATCTGATCAAACGGGGTTTTGCGTCTTGTTTCTTGAAGAGGTACCTGATGGCTGCATGGTCTGTATAGACTATAGTTTTAGAAAGAACAAGGTAAGAACGGAATTTATCAAAAGCAAACACCACTGCTAGTAATTCTTTTTCTGTAGTTGTATAATTTTCTTGTGCATCATTAAGCGTTTTACTAGCATAATAGATTGGGTGAAAATGCTTTTCTTTTCTTTGTCCCAAGACTGCTCCAGCAGCAAAGTCACTTGCATCACACATGATTTCGAAAGGAAATTTCCAATCGGGTGCTATCATGATGGGTGCATTGACTAGCATTTCTTTGAGGGTTAGAAATGCTTGATTGCATTCCTTGTCAAAGATGAAGGGTGCATCTTTTTCAAGTAATTTTGTTAGAGGTCTTGAAATTTTTGAAAAGTCCTTGATAAACCTTCTATAAAATCCGGCATGCCCTAAGAAACTTCTGATTGCTCTTACGGAGGATGGTGGAGGTAATCGAGAAATAGTTTCTATTTTTGCTCGATCAACTTCCATTCCTTCGCTTGAGATTTTGTGACCGAGTACTATTCCCTCTGTTACCATGAAATGGCATTTTCCCCAGTTAAGGGCGAGGTTAGTTTCCTCACATCGGGATAGCATTCGTTCAAGATTATCGAGGCATTGGTCATATGAATCTCCAAAGATGGAAAAGTCGTCCATGAAGACTTCCATTGTCTTTTCTATCATATCATGGAAAATGGCCACCATACAACGTTGGAATGTTGCAGGCGCATTACATAGACCGAATGGCATGCGTCGATATGCGAAAGTTCCGTAGGGACATGTGAAAGTTGTTTTCTCTTGGTCTTGTGGTGCTATCGGTATTTGAAAGTAACCTGAAAAACCATCTAAGAAACAATAAAATTTGTGACCGGATAGTCGTTCTAACATTTGATCAATGAAGGGTAAAGGAAAGTGGTCTTTCCTTGTCGCTTCATTTAATCGCCTATAATCTATACAAACTCTCCATCCTGTGACGGTTCTCGTTGGTATTAATTCATTTTTCTCATTAGTTATTACCGTCATACCTCCTTTCTTTGGGACTACTTGGACGGGACTTACCCATGGACTATCGGAGATAGGGTAGATTAGTCCGACGTCAAGCAGCTTGATGACTTCATTTTTAACCACTTCTTGAACATTGGGATTCACTCTTCGTTGTGGTTGAATTACTGTTTTGTAGTCATCATTCATTAAAATTTTGTGCGTGCACATGGAAGGGCTTATTCCTTTAATATCTACAAGCTTCCAAGCGATCGCGTTTTTGTGTTTTTTAAGTAGATTAACTAACTTCTCTTTTTCTATGTTACTTAATTTGGAAGAAATAATTACAGGTAAACTACCATCTTTGCCTAGGAAAGCATATTCCAAACCTTTAGGAAGTTCTTTGAGCTCAATGGGCGGGTCTTTAGAAGACACCTTATTTTATGGCTCATCTAGATTAAGAACCTTAAAGGTTTGTTCTATAGCTATCTCTTCCTCGACAAAGTGGTCATCTTCTTTAGTTGTATTGGGTGGTTCAGCTTCATCTTCAATTAGGGGGTCATTATTGCCAAAAGGATATTTCATTGAACGCTCAAGATCTATGCTCCTTTTGAATGCCCCTAATTGAAAAGGTAGATTGTTGAATTTCCGGTTTTTCAATGCTTTATGAGTTTGTACAAAAGGTTTTCCCAAGACTAGAGGGGTGTCATCAAGGATGACGAAGTCGGTTGGGATTACCAATTGATTAGTGTGAACCAAAACATCTTCAACTACACCGATTGATCTTATCACTTTTCGATCGGATAGAAAAATGGGTATTTGAAGTGGAGTAAAATCACTAATACTTAATTTTTCAAAAATGTAGTTAGGCATTATGTTAACACAAAGATCTTTATCAATGGTGATATTACTAATAAATGAATTTTGAAAGAAACATGGAACCGGTGTAATGCTAATTTCAAAAGGGTCTTCTTTTATTAGCGAAGTTTGATCATGGGTTAACTTAACACTTACTAATTCTTTGATTTTAGCACTAGTGTTTAACTCTTTTAAAAACTTTGCATGAGGGGTTACTAAACAATGATTTTCGAAAGTAGGTGACAAGTGGTTAATTTCTTCAAAATTAGACTCTTCATGAATTTTCACATTATCGGACTCACCTTTTTCATTGTTTAACTCATGTGTCGGTTTTTCACTTTCTTGTTCTTCCATTTTTACATCTTCAACTATCTCTTCGTTATTATTACAATTTAATTCTTCTCTTGCGCGGGACTCCTCTTCCCTTGCGCGAGATTCTTTCATATAACGTTCGATAGTTTTAATGTGTTCTAATATCCTATTGGTCACTTCGGTGAGAGAAAAAGAATTTGGATCCTCAAAGCTTGAATCCGGTTGTTCGATCCTTGGCTCCTCATAGTACTCATATGAAGTAGATGGTTCACACCATTGTTCTTCATTGTAAGTATATGATGGATAAGGGTCGAAACTTTGTTCTTCATAGTACTCATATGAGGTGGGTTGTTCACGCCACGGTTCCTCATAATGAGAGTATGAAGGTGGTGGCTCATATCTTGAATCTTCAAAGTATGAGTATGAAGGCTCATACCTTGGTTCATCAAAATATGAGTATGAGGGAGGAGGTTCATACCTTTGGTCTTCATAGGATGTGTATGAAGTTGATGGCTCGTACCTGGGTTCCTCATAATAGTTGTATGAATTGGATGGTTGATATGAAGTATTATATTGAACCGAGCGTACGTTACGACAATTAGTGCAATAATTACCCTTATAATCATCCTCATCATAGGTGTAGTTGTAACCTCTTGAGTATTGATCCATAAGAATCACTCAACAGATCACAACTGAGTCTCGGGACCAGAAAACAAAAATAAGGACGGAAACAGAAGCTGGACACGGCCCCGTGTTGGGTGAACACAGCCCCGTGTTCAGGGTCTGTATCTGGGCGTTTTAATTAAAGTTACTGGTCACGTTGAGCACGGGGGCGTGTTCAGCGAGCACGACCCCGTGTTCAGACTCTGTATCTGGGTATCTAACTAAAAATATGCAGCACGGGGGCGTGTTCAGCGAGCACGGCCCCGTGTTCAAGCTACTGTAAATGCAAACTAAACTAAAATGCAGAAAAAAGTGCGCGCGTTTTAAAAAGGTTTTGAAAAACTGATTAGGCCGTCGATTTTAAGCTTTCTTAAAATCCTTGTGTCCCCGGCAGCGGCGCCAAAAACTTGATGCGTGTTAGTGTGTATATAATTTAGATATATAATTAAGCCCTTTTTACACCTTTAGCCAAGTTTTAAATTTATAAAACACGATATTCACTAACACTAAACACACATATGGGCAAGTGCACCCATCGTGGACGTAGTATAGTGTTGGTAAGATACCGAGGTCGTCCAAGGACACAAGAGCTTTTAATACCGGTTTATCCTCAACGTCTAATCAAATCAAAACGTGAGAAAAATGTTTTTAAACTAAGAAAATAAAAACTAACTAAATGCTGAAAAATAAAATAAAAATAAAAACAGATAGACAAGATGAATAACTTGGATCCGACTCGTGTATTAGTGTAACCTTTGATTATTTTCGCACTTTTGCACTTGTTTAAGAGATTATCTTAGTTATTGTAGTAGGCCCCTCTTTTGAAGGCGACGTTACCCTCAACCCAGTAGTTTGAGTCAGCAAGGATACAATCCTAAAGGGTCGGAATATTGGAAGATAATGAATTAAGTTATTAATGCAAATTATGGTAGGCCCCGCTTTTGGCGGTGACGTTACCCTCGACTAAGTAGTCTGAGTCAGCAGGGATACAGTCCTAAATAGCTGGGTTATAGTATTAATAGTAGTTAACTCATGAGGGGGTCAAAGAGTTTGGATCCCCGCCATCCAATACCTATGGGTATTGAAGGAGATCCTACTAAATTTGACCCAGGTCCCAAGCAGGACCTCTAAACGCTGAACAAGGGCAAGACCCTTACCAAACCGTTCCCTTAACCCCCGACCAGGTAGCCAACATACCTCCATATAGACCGTGGAGATATGAATGGTGAAAATCTTTTATTTTATATAGACAGTAAAATAATGCCAAGACACCACGGAAAAACGATAAGGAAAGATCACCTTCAACATAAGCAACTAGTTATTAAAGTCATTAATACAAAACCAAATAAAAAGTGCAAAAGATTAAAAATAAAAAGTATTATACTAAACACTTGTCTTCACCAAGTGATGTAAGAGACTTAGGCAAACATGGCCTTGATTGTCAAGAACTCTTACGATCAATCTTGGATCCCGAGACGACTCACACACTCTACGATGGACAATGGATGATGGTGGTGAATGATGGTGTTATGGTGGTGGTGGGTGGTGGGTGAAGTGTGAGAGAGGTGGTGTGCCAAGGGATGAGATGGAATGAAACCAAGCATCCCTATTTATAGGCTGAACAGAAGGCTGGGCACGGCCCCGTGTCCGCTGGACACGGCCCCGTGGTGGGCAATGGAAGCTTCTACCAGTTTGTCTTTTATGCTTCTTCTTGGGCACGGCCCCGTGCTGGCTGAGCACGGGGCGTGTTCAGGCTTCTGTTTTCTCTTCTTTGCTTTGGAGGATGCCGTTGAGGGTCCGGGCAGTCTACTTTTATTCCTTTTCTTGTATTTATGCTAGAATTAGTTATCTTTTTTGCTTCTTTTGTGAATTTGAGCTCATTTCATCCTGAAAATACAAAAGGAAGACAAAAACACTCTTTTTCCAACATTAGTACTTAAAAAGGGTTAGTTTTATGCCTTAATTGATGTGATTTATATGTTGCATTTTACACACATCAAATACCCCCACACTTGAACTTTTGCTTGTCCTCAAGCAAAACTCTTTAAATGTGGCTTACACTCCCAAATGGAATAGGTAGAAGAGAATGTTTTTTGGTTTGTCATAGAGTGTCGGGAATCCAAAGATCTTTTTAGGTTTTATTTTTATTTATTCACAATCCTATTCGTTATGATTTATTGAGAACGTCTCATAGGATAAATTACTTATTTGGGCATAACATGCTTTTTTAAAATTTTATTTATATACAAGTTCACATACCTCACGGAATAAATCACTCAACACTCGGCCGTATGTGTATTTTTAGTGAATCACTCGAGAGCGGCATGGAACTCACACCTACCATAGGCTTGCCAAGCAATCAATCCTCCTCCTTTTTAACTTTATACCTTTGTAAATATCAATAGGACTTTTTGGGTGAAGGGTTAGGCTTGGGCTAAAGGTGGGTGGTTGGGTTAGTGGTTAGTAAAAGGGCGAAAAGCGTAAAAAGCGTCGGTTTTCGAAAAAAAAATTTTAGTGACTTTTTATTTTGAAGTATTTCTCCAAACAAGCTTTTGTTTGTATAGCTTTGTTTGTTTTTAACTTCATCATCATATATATATATAAATATATATATAGGGGATGGTTCAAATGAAAACCACTTTTATTGTGAAAACTCAAAAACTAATTAAAAAAAGCCTAAAAAACACACAAAAATTTTTTTTTTATAAAAATCGCTAGTTTTTATATATAAAAAAAATTTTCAAAAAAAAAAAAAATTTTGTGTAGTGCACATGTGTAATAATACACATGTGTAGTACACATACATATGTGCAGTATTACACATGTGCACTACACAAAAAAAATTTTTTTTTTTTTTGAAAATTTTTTTTATATTAAAAAACCGGCGAAATTTTGATTGCAAAAAAAAAATTAAAAAAAAAAAATTTTTGTATGTTTTTTTGGCTTTTTTTAATTAGTTTTCGAGTTTTCACAATAACTAGTGGTTTTCATTTGAACCTTCCCCTATATATATATATATATATATATATATATATATATATATTTTAGTCACATAAAAGAACGAGCTTGCAAAAAACCGAGCTTTGTTACTAAAATAAAGGGTGAAAAATAAAAAGGTTTTTGGTAGGTAAAAAGGGTTTTTTTTTTTTTTTAGGGTAATGAAATGAAAGGTTTAGGCTCAAAGGGGTTAACTAGGGGGATTTTGGGTAGGTGGTAAAAAAAATTGAAAAATAATGGTGTAGAAAGAAAAATGGTTAGTCCTAATGCCTCCATCATTTACTTACTTGGGTTTAAGTTGGTAAGGACCGGGAATGAATTGTCGTGGCAAGTTCTAGAGTTGTAAGAACCAAGCGGCTATTCACACAAGAAACGAAAAATGAGCATTTAGTCTAAAGATGTAAATTTGTATGCTCAATAAAGGCTCAAAACTCACTTTTGTGGGAATGGGTTTTTAATGTGATCAAGTATATATAATTAAATTTTAACTAGACTTGTTATGCCGTTTCATAATTTTCTTATGTTGGTTCTTGTTATCACGACGCTTTCGGTTGTAAATTTCATAAAAATATAACCTTATTAAACTTGTGATTCCCAACTTAAACTTTAGACAAGTAAAAATGAAAAGGATTTTTGAAAAAAATTTGGGGTGTTTAGCGGTTCCAATAGAGTTTTGTGTAAGGCTTGTTGTTAGGACTTGCAAAATTTCAAAGTGTTAGCTTCCCCCCCACACTTAAATTACACATTGTCCTCAATGTGTCCCAAAAATAAATTTTTAGGTTGATTGGATGTGTGATGTGGTGTTAAAAAGCAAAGAATTATGTTACTGGCAGTCTGGACACGGCCCCGTGTCCACTGGACACGACCCCGTGGCGAACTGTCAGTATTGAAAACTTACAGAAGATGAACACGGGGGCGTGTCGGCTGGACACGGCCCCGTGTCTGGCAAATAATTTCAGGTCAGTAACCAAACAGCAGGTCTAGGAGATGAACACGGGGGCGTGTCGGCTAGACACGTCCCCGTGTGGACAGTCTGTGAGCCTGAAAAAACAGGTTTCGTCTCCCGGTTTCTCCATTTTGGGCCTGTAAGTGCTAAGGTTTAGCACTCTAACCCTTGCATTGTACCTGTTTCATCACTTAATACCACACCAAGCAAACATAAAACATCCTACATTACCACAGTTAATTGTCTCCAAACATAAAGTAGAAAAATAAAACAGAAATAAAAAGTAGTCAGGGAAAGTAAATTGTTCAACAAGTGGCACGCAGGCCATAAATTGTTCGGTAGAAAAGGGTACTTAAACCTGTGGGCTCATCATCAACCCGCCCCTTATCTCTTCAAACGTCCATGTCTTCACCGCTATCATCACCTCCATCCCCATGCCCCGCCATGTACTCCCGGATGCTACCGATATCATCTTGTATATCGTTGATGTTGCGCTCAATAGCTCCAACCCGGTGGTATGTGTTGTTGGCGAGGGTGTAGGTGTTCCTGGTACACATGAGGTTTTCCTGCAAAAAGATCATGTAAGCATTGAAAGTTAGGAAAACCGCCTCCTTGTGAGGAGGATTGACCCGCATCACCATGGGGTTGGTACTGGTAGTGGGGAGGTGGTGCGTGGAGAACTAGGGCCTCTTGTGGGTTCCATGCATAGCCTTGTGTCCTTTGGAAGCTCACCGTCCCGTCTTCCGCCTCATAAAGTAAGTTCATGGCTCGGCAAATGTGGTAGTCAACTCGTCCCGACCATGGACTCCTTTCAAAGGACCTTGGAATTCTCGTGAAATGCTTGAAAAGACGGTACACCCATCCCCCGAAGAAGATAGGTGTTGGAGCGTGAGCAAGGCGATTGAGGTGCATGTTTCGTAACAAGAGATATGGAACATCGAGAGGCTTCTGGTTGTGGATGCAGTGAAGGACAACCAAATCTTTCAACCCTACAACGCCACTACTGTCGTGACGCTGGTTTAGCGAGTAGGAGAGGAGCCTGTGAATGTAGCGGTAAAGCGGGTCTCTCAGTTTGGTACTCTTGGTGCTACTAGGGTTGTAGATTCCTTCACCGATCTGAGCCCACGCGGCTTGACGTTCATTTGCATCCAAGTCTCGTAATCCCCCGGTATTCTCCTCATTTCCCGATTCCTCTTCACCGTATAGCCCTATTATAGATCCAAACTGTGCCATGGAGATCGAGTACCTTGTCCCTCCACACCGAAATGCAACCCCTTCATTGTCAAACGGGTCACACCTTGAGGTGAAATTGAAAGTACTGTAGAACTCCATGGTGCATTGATGCACCGACCGAAGCCGAGTGTTCAATGCAACCGCTAGTGGCCCTGTCACGATGTTGTTGAATCGGTCTAGCTGGTTCACCATGGTTAACAGGTCCGTGCATGCTCGCCTAGGATACTCCTCGGGTCTTGTTTGGAGTGTCTCATATCATGCCCTAGCGTCGAGTTCGCTTGCGTTGAACCTTGTGAACTTTGACATCTGAAAGAATACACCAAAAGTTAGTACGAAACAAGGATATTTGGAGCGAAACTGCAAACAGTGGGCTGGACACGGCCCCGTGTTCAGCGGACACGGCCCCGTGTCCAAGCGTCTGTAATCCAAAAAGTTCATTTTTCGTCCCGGTTTTGAAAACCTGAAAATTTTTAGCCCAATAGCAGCGGTTTCCCCCGAAAATGAAACCTAAGTGTCGTTTTTCCCAAAACAAACCATTTACCCTTCCAATTTTTGTTTTTTTCGGTTCACAAACAAGGGTTTGGGGTTTTTGTGGGAAATCGAACGAATCTATCAACAATACATGTTTATTTACTTTCCACTACACTAATCTAAACTACTACTAACAGATTGTATCAAAAATTTGAAGTTCGATCCGGATGAACACGAAGAACCATAGATTTTTCCCCAATTTTTGATGTTTTAACTACATGCAAGTAATTAATCTAACTACTAAAGATGATAGAATCATACCTTGATGTTGTTAAACGTGGTAGTGACGTCGGAAATCTGCGGAAAATCTCCTGGAACCAGAGCGTTTTCGGCAAAACGGAACGTGTGGAATGAGGTAACTGTTGTGAAAAGAGGGTTTTATCCCGACAGTCGCCTCGACACGGCCCCGTGTCCAGCGGACACGGACTCGTGCCGAGCGAGGTTTTTTTTTTAAATTTTTTTTTCGTGCTCGTGTGCATGCCCCTTTTTCCGAAAAATGGTTAGAAGACTTACCGGTTTTTGACGTACACTTGCCTGTTCGTAACATGTCGGGTACGAGTTTATTCGTTAACTGTTTGAAGTGAGATATCCTCTTCCTCATCCTCAATGGATCCTCGGTAGAGTTTTAGCCGTTGGCCATTGACTTTAAATGGTATCCCATTTCGAGTTTTAATTTCTACTGCACCGTGCGGAAAAACATGGGTGACGGAAAAAGGTCCTGACCATCTAGATTTTAGCTTACCAGGAAATAATCGAAGTCGTGAATTAAACAATAGAACCTGATCTCCTACCCGAAATTCATTAAATTTAATATATTTATCATGTAGATTTTTCATTCTTTCCTTATAAATTTCGGAGTTAGAATATGCATAATTCCTTAGTTCGTCTAATTCATTTATTTGACAAAATCGATTTTTACCGGCAGTTTCTAAATCTAAGTTCACATTTTTTTATTGCCCAGTAGGCTTTGTGAGCTATTTCTACTGGCAAGTGACAACTTTTTCCATAGACGAGCTTATATGGGGTTGTGCCTATAGTGGTTTTATAAGTGGTTCGAAAGGCCCATAAAGTATCGTCTAATTTGTCGGCCCATTCCTTTTTATTTAGTCCTACGGTTTTTTCAAGTATTCGTTTTAAACCTCGATTAGTCACTTCGGCTTGCCCATTTGTCTGAGGGTGATATGCTGTTGAGAACCGGTGATAAACCCCATACCTTGTTAATATTTTTTCGAGTTGATGATTGCAAAAATGGGTACCTCTATCACTTATCAAAGCTTTTGGTGTCCCGAAGCGAGAAAACAATTTTTTCAGAAATTTTACCACTACTCTTCCATCATTTGTTGGAAGAGCCTCGGCCTCCGCCCATTTAGACAAGTAATCGACTGCCACAAGTATATATTTGTTTCCTTTCGACGGCGGGAAAGGTCCCATGAAATCGAGTCCCCACACATCAAAGATTTCACAAACGAGAATGCCATTTTGAGGCATTTCGTTTTTGGAAGAAATATTACCTGATCTTTGGCAAGCATCACATGTCTTTACAAGGTTTTGTGCATCCTTGTAAATGGTTGGCCAATAAAACCCTGAATCAAATACCTTTCGTGCGGTACTTGCGGCACCATGATGTCCTCCGTATGGACCTTCATGACAATGACGGAGAATCCTTCGTGCTTCATTACCATGGACACACCTTCGGATGAGCTGGTCGGCACACATTTTGAAAAGATAGGGGTCTTCCCAAAAGTAATGCTTTACATCAGCAAAGAATTTCTTTCTTTGATGATGTGGCCATCCTTTGGTGACTATACCTCTAGCTAGGTAATTAGCATAGTCGGCATACCATGGCTCTTGTCTACACTCCATCATCTCCAAGGATTCTGTCGGAAATTTCTCATTGATTTGCTCGTCCCTGGTCGTTTCCAAAGCTGGGTCTTCTAGGCGTGAGAGATGATCTGCAGCAGTGTTTTCTGCTCCTCTTTTGTCCTTGATTTCGATGTCGAATTCTTGGAGGAGTAGAATCCATCTGATCAAACGGGGTTTTGCGTCTTGTTTCTTGAAGAGGTACCTGATGGCTGCATGGTCTGTATAGACTATAGTTTTAGAAAGAACAAGGTAAGAACGGAATTTATCAAAAGCAAACACCACTGCTAGTAATTCTTTTTCTGTAGTTGTATAATTTTCTTGTGCATCATTAAGCGTTTTACTAGCATAATAGATTGGGTGAAAATGCTTTTCTTTTCTTTGTCCCAAGACTGCTCCAACAGCAAAGTCACTTGCATCACACATGATTTCGAAAGGAAATTTCCAATCGGGTGCTATCATGATGGGTGCATTGACTAGCATTTCTTTGAGGGTTAGAAATGCTTGATTGCATTCCTTGTCAAAGATGAAGGGTGCATCTTTTTCAAGTAATTTTGTTAGAGGTCTTGAAATTTTTGAAAAGTCCTTGATAAACCTTCTATAAAATCCGGCATGCCCTAAGAAACTTCTGATTGCTCTTACGGAGGATGGTGGAGGTAATCGAGAAATAGTTTCTATTTTTGCTCGATCAACTTCCATTCCTTCGCTTGAGATTTTGTGACCGAGTACTATTCCCTCTGTTACCATGAAATGGCATTTTTCCCAGTTAAGGGCGAGGTTAGTTTCCTCACATCGGGATAGCATTCGTTCAAGATTATCGAGGCATTGGTCATATGAATCTCCAAAGATGGAAAAGTCGTCCATGAAGACTTCCATTGTCTTTTCTATCATATCATGGAAAATGGCCACCATACAACGTTGGAATGTTGCAGGCGCATTACATAGACCGAATGGCATGCGTCGATATGCGAAAGTTCCGTAGGGACATATGAAAGTTGTTTTCTCTTGGTCTTCTGGTGCTATCGGTATTTGAAAGTAACCTGAAAAACCATCTAAGAAACAATAAAATTTATGACCGGATAGTCGTTCTAACATTTGATCAATGAAGGGTAAAGGAAAGTGGTCTTTCCTTGTCGCTTCATTTAATCGCCTATAATCTATACAAACTCTCCATCCTGTGACGGTTCTCGTTGGTATTAATTCATTTTTCTCATTAGTTATTACCGTCATACCTCCTTTCTTTGGGACTACTTGGACGGGATTTACCCATGGACTATCGGAGATAGGGTAGATTAGTCCGGCGTCAAGCAGCTTGATGACTTCATTTTTAACCACTTCTTGAACATTGGGATTCACTCTTCGTTGTGGTTGAATTACTGTTTTGTAGTCATCATTCATTAAAATTTTGTGCGTGCACATGGAAGGGCTTATTCCTTTAATATCTACAAGCTTCCAAGCGATCGCGTTTTTGTGTTTTTTAAGTAGATTAACTAACTTCTCTTTTTCTATGTTACTTAAATTGGAAAAAATAATTACAGGTAAACTACCATCTTTGCCTAGGAAAGCATATTCCAAACCTTTAGGAAGTTCTTTGAGCTCAATGGGCGGGTCTTTAGAAGACACCTTATTTTATGGCTCATCTAGATTAAGAACCTTAAAGGTTTGTTCTATAGCTATCTCTTCCTCGACAAAGTGGTCATCTTCTTTAGTTGTATCGGGTGGTTCAGCTTCATCTTCAATTAGGGGGTCATTATTGCCAAAAGGATATTTCATTGAACGCTCAAGATCTATGCTCCTTTTGAATGCCCCTAATTGAAGAGGTAGATTGTTGAATTTCCGGTTTTTCAATGCTTTATGAGTTTGTACAAAAGGTTTTCCCAAGACTAGAGGGGTGTCATCAAGGATGACGAAGTCGGTTGGGATTACCAATTGATTAGTGTGAACCAAAACATCTTCAACTACACCGATTGATCTTATCACTTTTCGATCGGATAGAAAAATGGGTATTTGAAGTGGAGTAAAATCACTAATACTTAATTTTTCAAAAATGTAGTTAGGCATTATGTTAACACAAAGATCTTTATCAATGGTGATATTACTCATAAATGAATTTTGAAAGAAACATGGAACCGGTGTAATGCTAATTTCAAAAGGGTCTTCTTTTATTAGCGAAGTTTGATCATGGGTTAACTTAACACTTACTAATTCTTTGATTTTAGCACTAGTGTTTAACTCTTTTAAAAACTTTGCATGAGGGGTTACTAAACAATGATTTTCGAAAGTAGGTGACAAGTGGTTAATTTCTTCAAAATTAGACTCTTCATGAATTTTAACATTATCGGACTCACCTTTTTCATTGTTTAACTCATGTGTCGGTTTTTCACTTTCTTGTTCTTCCATTTTTACATCTTCAACTATCTCTTCGTTATTATTACAATTTAATTCTTCTCTTGCGCGGGACTCCTCTTCCCTTGCGCGAGATTCTTTCATGTAACGTTCGATAGTTTTAATGTGTTCTAATATCCTATTGGTCACTTCGGTGAGAGAAAAAGAATTTGGATCCTCAAAGCTTGAATCCGGTTGTTCGATCCTTGGCTCCTCATAGTACTCATATGAAGTAGATAGTTCACACCATTGTTCTTCATTGTAAGTATATGATGGATAAGGGTCGAAACTTTGTTCTTCATAGTACTCATATGAGGTGGGTTGTTCACGCCACGGTTCCTCATAATGAGAGTATGAAGGTGGTGGCTCATATCTTGAATCTTCAAAGTATGAGTATGAAGGCTCATACCTTGGTTCATCAAAATATGAGTATGAGGGAGGAGGTTCATACCTTTGGTCTTCATAGGATGTGTATGAAGTTGATGGCTCGTACCTGGGTTCCTCGTAATAGTTGTATGAATTGGATGGTTGATATGAAGTATTATATTGAACCAAGCGTACGTTACGACAATTAGTGCAATAATTACCCCTATAATCATCCTCATCATAGGTGTAGTTGTAACCTCTTGAGTATTGATCCATAAGAATCACTCAACAGATCACAACTGAGTCTCGGGACCAGAAAACAAAAATAAGGACGGAAACAGAAGCTGGACACGGCCCCGTGTTGGGTGAACACAGCCCCGTGTTCAGGGTCTGTATCAGGGCGTTTTAATTAAAGTTACTGGTCACGTTGAGCACGGGGGCGTGTTCAGCGAGCACGACCCCGTGTTCAGACTCTGTATCTGGGTATCTAACTAAAAAATATGCAGCACGGGGGCGTGTTCAGCGAGCACGGCCCCGTGTTCAAGCTACTGTAAATGCAAACTAAACTAAAATGCAGAAAAAAGTGCGCGCGTTTTAAAAAGGTTTTGAAAAACTGATTAGGCCGTCGATTTTAAGCTTTCTTAAAATCCTTGTGTCCCCGGCAGCGGCGCCAAAAACTTGATGCGTGTTAGTGTGTATATAATTTAGATATATAATTAAGCCCTTTTTACACCTTTAGCCAAGTTTTAAATTTATAAAACACGATATTCACTAACACTAAACACACATATGGGCAAGTGCACCCATCGTGGACGTAGTATAGTGTTGGTAAGATACCGAGGTCGTCCAAGGACACAAGAGCTTTTAATACCGGTTTATCCTCAACGTCTAATCAAATCAAAAAGTGAGAAAAATGTTTTTAAACTAAGAAAATAAAAACTAACTAAATGCTGAAAAATAAAATAAAAATAAAAACAGATAGACAAGATGAATCACTTGGATCCGACTCGTGTATTAGTATAACCTTTGATTATTTTCGCACTTTTGCACTTGTTTAAGAGATTATCTTAGTTATTGTAGTAGGCCCCTCTTTTGAAGGCGACGTTACCCTCAACCCAGTAGTTTGAGTCAGCAAGGATACAATCCTAAAGGGTCGGAATATTGGAAGATAATGAATTAAGTTATTAATTCAAATTATGGTAGGCCCCGCTTTTGGCGGTGACGTTACCCTCGACTAAGTAGTCTGAGTCAGCAGGGATACAGTCCTAAATAGCCGGGTTATTGTATTAATAGTAGTTAACTCATGAGGGGGTCAAAGAGTTTGGATCCCCGCCATCCAATACCTATGGGTATTGAAGGAGATCCTACTAAATTTGACCCAGGTCCCAAGCAGGACCTCTAAACGCTGAACAAGGGCAAGACCCTTACCAAACCGTTCCCTTAACCCCCGACCAGGTAGCCAACATACCTCCATATAGACCGTGGAGATATGAATGGTGAAAATCTTTTTATTTTATATAGACAGTAAAATAATGCCAAGACACCACGGACAAACGATAAGGAAAGATCACCTTCAACATAAGCAACTAGTTATTAAAGTCATTAATACAAAACCAAATAAAAAGTGCAAAAGATTAAAAATAAGAAGTATTATACTAACCACTTGTCTTCACCAAGTGATGTAAGAGACTTAGGCAAACATGGCCTTGATTGTCAAGAACTCTTACGATCAATCTTGGATCCCGAGACGACTCACACACTCTACGATGGACAATGGATGATGGTGGTGAATGATGGTGTTATGGTGGTGGTGGGTGGTGGGTGAAGTGTGAGAGAGGTGGTGTGCCAAGGGATGAGATGGAATGAAACCAAGCATCCCTATTTATAGGCTGAACAGAAGGCTGGGCACGGCCCCGTGTCCGCTGGACACGGCCCCGTGGTGGGCAATGGAAGCTTCTACCAGTTTGTCTTTTATGCTGCTTCTTGGGCACGACCCCGTGCTGGCTGAGCACGGGGCGTGTTCAGGCTTCTGTTTTCTCTTCTTTGCTTTGGAGGATGCCGTTGAGGGTCCGGGCAGTCTACTTTTATTCCTTTTCTTGTATTTATGCTAGAATTAGTTGTCTTTTTGCTTCTTTTGTGAATTTGAGCTCATTTCATCCTGAAAATACAAAAGGAAGACAAAAACACTCTTTTTCCAACATTAGTACTTAAAAAGGGTTAGTTTTATGCCTTAATTGATGTGATTTATATGTTGCATTTTACACACATCATCGGGTAGAACCTCGACAGCCGTTACGGAACCCTAGATCAATCGGGCAACGTATCTAATACATAACCGGGGGTTATGATAATTACAACGAGGCTGAACTTCGTTATTTAGGGGGGTATTATGCCCGGGAATTATAATTGCTATGTTGAAATTAGAGAGAGAAAGAGAGAATGAACGAGTTGGAACTGAAGGTCGATGGCCTCCATTTATAGTGCCTGATTCGGACTCCCTCGCGGCCCGCGTAAGCCAAAGGTTAGTCCTTCGCAGCTCGCAACATAGGGGTAGTAGGGCCTAGCTTAGTCAACTTAGACCACTAGCCTTCACACGCGTTGTGCCACGTGGCACCTCAGGGTGCGGCCTGGTGGTTAATCTGTCGCGGCCCGCGTAAGACGAAGAGGAGGTCTTTGCGGCCCGCGAGCGACCCATAAAACTTGATTTTATTTAATTTTTAATTATATAAGAGTATTCGGGACCGGTTTTCATATACGTGGTGTATTTTAGGACGTATAAGAACATTCTAAATATATTAGGGGTGTCGAAAATAATTTTGGAGGGTTGTTATATCCTCCCCACCTTGTTTTAGAACTCGTCCTCGAGGTCTACTAAAATAGGTGTGGGTATTTCCTTTGCATCTCCGATTCAAGCTCCCAAGTGTATTCTGGTCCTCTTTTGGAATCCCATTTCACTTTGACCAGAACTAATCTCTTGTGTTTCAGATTCTTGACTTTCCTGTCTTCAATTTGTAGAGGCCTTTCTACAAATTTAAGCTTTTCATTTACCTCTATATCCTTAAGAGGTACTACCAATGATTCATCGGCTAAGCACTTTTTGAGATTAGATACATGAAATACATCATGTATTCCTGCCATTTCCTCTGGCAGTTGTAGCTGATAGGCTACAGGTCCTATTCTTCTGATAATTTTAAAAGGTCCAACATACCTGGGGCTTAACTTTCCCCTTTTGATGAATCTTACCACTCCTTTCCAAGGAGAAACTTTTAATAACACTTTGTTTCCTACCTGAAACTCCAACGGTTTTCGCCTGTTATCAGCATAATTCTTTTGTCGATCGTGTGCTGCTTTCAGTCGTTCCTTGAGTTGAACAATCTTGTCCATGTTTTCTTGCACTATCTCAGGTCCGGATAGTTGCTTTTCTCCAATTTCTGCCCAACAGACTGGAGTTCGGCACTTTCGTCCATAAAGTGCTTCGAATGGTGCAGCATTGATACTCATATGATAGCTGTTATTGTAAGAAAATTCTATTAGTGGTAGATGATCGTCCCAATTACCTCCGAAATTGATTACACAAGCTCTAAGCATATCCTCCATTGTATGAATTGTCCTTTCGCTTTGTCCGTCCGTTTGAGGATGATAGGTTGTGCTTAGATTCAACTTGGTTCCCATTGCTTTTTGGAAACTTGTCCAAAAATGAGAGGTAAAACGGCTATCTCTATCAGAAACAATTGATAAAGGAATTCCATGCAATGAAACTATTTCATTTACATACAACTTAGCTAACTGTTCCATACTGAAAGTTTCCTTCATGGGTAGGAAATGAGCTGACTTGGTTAGCCTGTCTATGATCACCCAGATTGTATCATTACCTTTTCTTGTTTTGGGTAATTTGGTAACAAAATCCATTGTTATCAATTCCCGGCCACTTCCACACCGGCATTTCTAACTGCTGCAAAAAACCTGAAGGTTTCTGATGTTCAGCTTTCACTTGTGTACATGTTAGACACTTGGCAACATAAGCTGTTATATCCTTTTTCATTCCTATCCACCAAAAATTCTTTCTTAAGTCTTGATACATCTTATCATTTCCAGGATGCATTGTATACTTAGACTTATGAGCTTCCTCTAATATACGGTGGCGTAGGTTTTCTAATTTAGGTATCCATATTCTTTTCTTATGGAATCTCCAAATTTCATCTGTTCCTTGTTCTAATTCCTTAATCATTCTCTTTAATTTCTCAGTATCATCCTTGATTACTGATTCTTGTGCTTCTCTAATCTGGTCATTTAAATCTACTTGTAGATTTAACTCAAGAGAACATACTCTTTTTGGCTTTTCATGATACTTTCGACTTAAAGCATCAGCAACTATATTTGCCTTTCCTGCATGATACTAGATATTACAATCATAATCACTAAGTATCTCCATCCAGCGTCTTTGTCTCATATTCATCTCCTTTTGTCCGGAAACATACCTTAAACTCTTATGATCTGTGAAAATGGTAAACTTACTACCGTAAAGGTAATGTCTCCAAATCTTGAGGGCAAAAATTGTAAGACCCATTATACTTACCTTACCATTTATATCATAATTGATATATTTAGTAATCTCTTTAATAATAAAACATTGAACTAACGATATTAATACAAGTTTCAAAACTTTATTGTTGAACTAACGATCTTATTATAAAGGCGATTCTTGAATATTTTCATTGCTGAAAATCCTCTTTTTGTTGTTGCAGTCAAAACTGGAAGTATCAAGATTAGGCGACACACTCTTTCAACCAATTCGTACATGTTATTTTTTCGGACTTTCTACAAGAGTTTTCAAGGATCAGAAAAAGTTGTTACCTCACTCAGCTTGGCATTATTTGTCCTTTCAACTTGAAAAGTCTCCAATTGATAATGTAATTGATTCCTCTCATGTCTGTAAAATCTTTAAGATAATTTTTCTCACCAAGAAGAACAATCTGATCAACATTAATCTCTTTTGAACATAAAGTCGCACTAAGAAATAACAACTCTATCACTTGCTCATTGAATCTACTATCCAGCTCATATAGTTGTCTGTCTAATGTCTTTGTAAGCAAATCTACTCGGTAATAATGTTCAAATGTAATTTGAAGATCTTTTTTACGAGGCCGATACCGAGTAGAAGTATATGTCACACTAAAATCGGGCATGTCTATGTCATGCCTTTCACAAAAAACGAACGTTTTCAAATAATGAATCCCATCTAATGTTTCTAAAATTAGTTAGACTAAACATTGTTGCTAAAACTAACTCCATTGCATTAAGGATGTCTTGGGATTTCTTTTGTAATGCTTGACAAAGTGTATCAGTTCTTCCTATTACTCCTTTCATCAAGCGAAGAGCAAGCACAAACTCAAATGATTGCAAGTAACTGTAAGCTATATTAGCATCTCCACGTTGAAAACCAGTAGCATGAGACGTGTCTTCAATTATTCCCTTGAGAACAACACGGGTGACATCAAACATGTTAACCAAACTACAAATAGATTTAAAATGGGAACCCTAACGTGCCAGCCCTTCTTAATGTCCCAACCTAATTTTGTCATTTTCCTGATTTGATTTCATCCAGTTCTAGTAACTCTTTAATCTCAACTACATTCGCCATTTGTAACTCATCATGGCACTTTCTAGAAGCACAAACCACATTAATTATAAAAAGTAAGTATGAGAAGAATTGGTGTACTGGAGTAACATCCCTTGAGACACAAACCAAGGCATGTTGTAACATGTGAGCAAAAAACAAAAATGTAATAACCATAAGAGTATTTTAGTCAAACCCAAGAAAGAAAGATAAAAATAACAAGTAATTAACTTGTGAGCAAAGCAGGGAACGTAATTTGCATAAGGACTATATTCCCGAACAAGTTCTTGTAATCCGTTCCATTCTCCTCTCATATTGCTAGCACCATCATAACCTTGACCAGGGATTTTACTAACATAAAAATTATAATGCAAAAGTGTATTCCACAAATTTACTTTTAAGGTCGATGGTAGAGTATCCGTAACATGAACTAAATCCAAGAACCTTTCCCGTATCACCCCTTTTGCATCAACAAATCTTAAAACTATCGCCATATGCTCGTTTTCGACTCATCCCGTGACTCGTCAACCATGACACAAAACCATGCATCCCTCAATTCACTACGTATATGCTTTCGAACTTTATTTTCCATAATACTAAGAATTTCTTGTTGAATATCGGAAGATATATACTTGGAATTATAAGGAGCATTTTTCAAAATAACCTTTGCAACATCATCATTATAATAAGCTAAACGTTTTAGCAATTCATGAAAGTTACCTTGATTCTTAGATGTGGGAGATTCATCATGTCCTCGTAAAGCACAAGCTTGGTATGTCAACCAACGAACTACATCAATTGTGGTTTTTAATCTTAAACAGTTCTTCCTTATTTGCTCTTCACTTTGCTTTTCAATGAAATTTTCAAGGTGTGCTTCTTGGTTCAACAAGTTACTATAGAATACAAAAGCCTTTTTATGTTTTGAAGATTTAACGTGCATCAACAATGGACATTTATCCCCATCATTAACTTTTTCCAGTTGTCAAATCCTTCACTAGTAAATGCACTATGACCGTGGCTCTCATTTAGTTTATCACTATATAAATAACAAAGAAAACAATAAGCCATGTGTTTTTTGGAGAATATTCTAACCAATTAGGGAACATACCAAGCCAAGCATATTTAAATCTACGAAGATTATTCTTTGGACCTCTAGACTTATACTCTTCAAGCTTTATTTGATACACTCTTAACGATATATAAGACAGTCTCACTTGCTCCCTTATATTAACCGGATATTTCCACATTTCAAGTCGCTTAGCAGGATCTCTTTCTAGACTACTAACATCCACTTCATTGATGTTTTCTTGTCGATTTTGAGGAACATCATACTCATGTTGATTGTTTTGGTCCGCTTCATTAATCGGTTCATTAACCAGTTCGCTTGTTAAGGCTTTTTGACGTTTAATATCATGGTTTTCATCATCAATTCCCTCTATTTGTTCTTCATTCTTTCTTTTGAAAAAAGAAGTTATGATTTTATTCTTCCCTTGGCATAATCTAATAATAAGTTAATAAATTAGCCCCAATTTCAACCCTAATTTCTACCTAAATCACATAATGATGAAATAATAAACATAGACATAATTACATAAAGATTCAACAAGTTTAGGGCAAAAATCCGGCCCCAATTTCAGCCCTAATTTCAACCCAAATCACATATTTCAGTCCTAATTTCAACCTAAAGATTAAAATAACATACCTTATGAAAATTGAAGAAGAATCTGGTCGCACTCCAACAGTTTAGCGCCTTCAGGCCTTTTTTGTCCGATTTTGACGTTGTAGCCTTCAGCTAACAGTGCCTCTTTTTTTGTTCAGGTTGTTCACCAACAGCCAACAATAGCAGCAACATATTACATAAGACAAAGTTGGGTTTTTGTTTTAATTAGGGATTGGGCCTTTTGTTTTAATTAGAGCATTGGGTTTAACTTTTGGGCTCTACAACTTTATACAACTATAGTATTTGGGCTCTAAAATATTTAGGCTATATAAGTAAAAAAAATTAGAAAACTGAGGGGTCGAAAACGGATATACCGAAAAATTCAATACGAAAACTACATACCGGGCACTACCAGGCGATAAGTTCGGGAGGTCCCCCCCCCCCCCCGCACTAACCTGCACCCCTGCTTAGGATCCTATTTCAAGTTCCACATGTCAGGATCCTAGCTTAGACTTACAGAACTCAGGATCCTGGTCATAAAAATTATATCCCAAACAATTGCCCCCAATTTTACAGCTGTGGATTACAACTGTGAAATTTCAAATTTTGTAGTTATCTTGTCGCTGACAATATAGATAAGAACCTGGACCATTTTACCCTCATGACTTGACCGCTGTTAATCCACTTTATAACCTGCACGCCTACGTTTACTCCTCAGTCATTACAATCAAAGAAGTTGAAGGAGTTAAAGTCAGTTTTCACTCTTTTCCTTTGTACTTTTATCTTCATCTTCTCTGGCGAATAATGTCTCCATAATAAAATCTTCAATCATCGGACTTCCTGAAGTTCATTGACCAGAAGATCCTTACACCTTCTGCAGAGGAACTCAGAACTTTTGACGACCAATGCATCGGGCATTTGGTTACCTCTGAAATCCTTCAGGAAAATACCATCGTCTGTCCTATCAATCCCACAACCAAAGCCGATTTCAGTTCCGAAAAAAGGGTTTGTTTCCCATTCTACCCTCTCTCGATAGGTTTCACCTTCCCTTTCTCCCCTCTTGTCAATGAGTTCTTTAATGTTACCAAGCTAGCCTATCCACATGTCATGTCTATATTGTGGAAGATCTTGTTTACACTTGATAGACTCAACCGTACACACTCCCTAGACATCACCCTCTCTGAAATCGCTGATGACTATGAGCTAAGAACCCATGGTACAAGCCGTTTCATGCTCAGGATCAAGCCTAGACAGTACCCTCTCGTTTTGAAAAGTAAACACAACGAGAAAGACTGGAGAACCAGGTTTCCCTTTGTTCGTAGAAACTCAATACCAAATGGCCAATCCCTTCCTACACTAGATCCGGAAGGGTGGGGTTCTCCAGAATCCTGCTAGGATTCTTATCAATAGTGATAAAACCCATTTTTCTAATTTCTTCTTGTTTTGTCTTATGTAGCCTTCGATCTCACTACTCGGGCACTTGCAACTCAGGACACAGAAAGCAAAATAAACAAGTTGTTAGCCATACCCGAGTTGGAGAAGAACTTATATCCAGAACTAGCCTTTCAAGAAGCCAGTCTTCATTCCCAAGCCTCTGAATTCATCATGTCTTCAGGTATTTGCAATCTTCAACTCTTTCTTCTGATTATGCATATTCAAGATCCTGAATTTTTAATAGGCTCAAGATCTCAACCTACCGACCACTTTGATCTTTAGGGGCTTCTCAGTCTCGTTGAGAAAGAAACCTCGGTTACGCAAGAGAAACCTGCCCCTAACGTTTCCAAAGGCAGAGCTACTCCCAAACGTTCCAAAGCTTTCTCAAGCAAGAAACGCAAGGCTCCCGATACCATGGACGTTGAAGCTTTTGTTAACCTTGAACCTGCAGAGATCCCCAAGAGTTCCAGACGATACAAAGTATGGTAAGCAAAAATAGAAATTAATTCAATTTCATCAAGCGGCAACGAAAAGTTTGTGATGTCAACACTATAAAGTACATCAATAAACAGCGGGGGTGAGGGCGGCTGTCACACCCCAACCGATGGCGGAATCATCGGGGCGCGACACTGGGCGAATCAGATTGCTCAAGGGAATCCATAACAACTATTTAGTGACAATATTTAATGCGTTCATTAACCCATACTAATAAACAATGTTTCAACAAACAGTCATACAAATTTCATGTCTCTCAAACAATACAAATTCGACAACCTAGATTTTATGTGAGTTTCTTGACTTCCTAATCGTGATTCGAGATAATCTACGATTAACCTGCAACATACGTTAAAATAAAGTCAATACAAAGAATGTATTGGCGAGTATACAAGTTTGCATAAGCATAGTATAGAAAGCGTTTACGCGTAACCAACATGTAACACATAATAGGCGAATCAAGTAAGCTATCAACAGTGATACAACCTAACCACGTGACTGCGATGTAGAGTATGCGCGACACATGTTCATCGAAGCGAACACGTGAAGTAGAGTATGTGATCCTTAGCAACCCCTGTTCACAACAGGTGTTGAGTCCAAACTATAGTACTATCGTTGCTAAGGGTGCGGTCTAGTGTAACACTGTGTAAGCATAGCAACAAGTAATTCAACTAATCATGTATTGCATGCGAGTGCAGTTAGCGTTTGTAATGCGTTTAAGTGTTGGGCTTTGATAGAGAACGTATGTTACACCCAAAAGTGCGTTAAACGAAAATGGGTTCGAGTATACTCACAGTGTGTGTTTAGCAAGTAAACACAATATGGATTAGATTGAATGGAGTGCGTTGGATCAGCCTGCGTACGGAAAAGAAAGCATAAGTCTTCCTCAGGGCTGAGTGGTTGTAAACAAAATGTTGAGTGGGGTAAAAGTGTTCAACAGTCTATCGGAATGGATGGGTCCCATCCAGGCCGATGGTCATCCGAACGAATGGTCATCCGGGCGGATATCCATTCGGACAGATGGCCATTCGAATAGGCTGTGGTTGTTTGTGAACAGTTAAAATTTGAAGTTTAGTTAAAAGCGTTTAAACAACGGAAGTTGTCAGGGTCAGGCCATCCGGATGGATGATCATCCGTACGGATGGCCATTCGGGCGAGTGATCCGTAGTTGAAGTTTTGTAAAATTTTCTAAGTAAAAGTTTTAAGTTAACGGAGACGGCCTGACGACGTGTCAAACAACGGAAAAATACCAAGTATAGTTCATTCGGTCGGATGGGTCCTGCCCATTCGGATAACGAGCTGTTCTTGATGAAGATTTATGTTTAATCCGTTAATTGGTCCATATCTCCGGTGGAAATCCGTTTTCAAGCCGGCTTTCGACTAAGGAACGAGTCGAGAGTCTGATTGAGTCCATATTCCATCAATATTGTGTAAAAACAAAAAAGAGTTCAAAACAAGTTGAAAAAGTGTTGAAATCCTTTAGATCTTAGACCAAATCTCGGTTGAATGATGCTCCACAACCGTTTGCCTGAGCAAAATGAGTGAAAATCACCTTCGAGGGGTCTAAAACCAGTGTTTTCGAGAAAACGTTAAGGTGTGTGTGTGTGTGTGATTTTGATAAAGAGGATAGGGTAGAAGTGATTAGATATGAAGATTGACGAAGATTTGGGAGAAAAAGCTTACAAAAGGCCTTGAATCGCGACTGAGAGCTTGAGAGCGGATAGGAGAGCTTTAAAGGGTGAAAGGGAGACACAAGTCCCCTATTTATAGGTGAGGGCGAGATTTAAGGTGGTGCACGAGGGGCTGCGTCCGGATGGCTCCATCCAGACGAATGGTCATCCAGACGGATGGTTATCCGGGCAGATGGCCATTCGGACAGACGGGCTCGCGTGGCTTGGTTTCCAACTTTGGTTCGTTTGGTTCGTTTTGTTGCGTTAAATATTGTGAGTGCTTTAAGCGTTTTAGTGCTTTAAGTAGTATCGTGTCATGTTGCATTTAGGTGCGATAAATTGAGTTGCGTGTGCCAGCGTGTGCGTGTTTAAACAAGTTTTAATACTTAGATATTTACATCTAACTATTATTATAATATAATAGGTCATAGCGTAAGTAACTGCGTTTCGAGTTTGCGTTGTGATGAGCGAGAGCGGGTAGTTTAGATACTCACGTGATGTCATCGTGTAAGCGTTAGAGTTATAAGCGTATGTGTTGTGATGTGCGATATAGCGTGTGTAATAAGTGATGTAGCGCGAAAAATCTGCGAAGTAGCGTAGTAAGCGATATAGTTTACATTATGATCCGAATCTCTGGTGCTAGGCGTAATGAGAGTAACAAGCGCGAAAGTGCAAGTTGTTACAGTCTCCCCTGCTTTAGGAATTTCGTCCCGAAATTTATTCGCAAGGAAGACTGCGAGAATTGACACGAGTAAGTTGCGGCAAGCATTAGGTACGCGGAGGGTGAACGAGCGATCGATCGAGGATTGACGAGTGAGAGCGTCTCGGTGGCATGGGAAAGCGACGAGTGAAGCGATTCGTTTAACTAAAGGATGGTAATTCACCAGTTAGCAATCCAAAAGTGTTTTTTAAGTTCTCGAAAGGTTTCATCGAAAAGAGATTTTAAGGAAAACTTGGTTTGTGAAAATTTCTTACGGCGTGGCGTTAAACTGAGTCGATGTTCACACCAGCGTCGTAAGAGAAGTTTTGTTAAGTTATTAAAAGATTTTAAAGAAGACTTGATTCACGAAAAATTTTCTTATGCCGTGGTGTTTAACTGAGTTAATTGTTAAACCATCATTGTAAGGAAAAGTTTTGTTTGTCCAAAAAGGCTTTAATTCAGATTTAAAAATTTTTAGAAAGATTTCCATTTATTCTTAAAAGTTTGCAAGGAAATTTTGTTTATACGAATTAGTTTTAACAGTACAAAAAGTTTTAAGAGTGAATTTCAAGGATTGTCCTTTATCTTTATACCAATTTTCAGGCGTTGTCCTTTATGTTTAAAATTGACGAGTTTTGTACTTTATGTTTTCAAATCATACACGTTTTGTCCTTTAGCCCTAACCTAGTAAGATTTTTCTGTCAAATCTGGTCATGTACAATGCACATGTCTTTTCATCCTATTCTTTAAAAATACATATAAAAGAAAAAGATATTATATGTCATTTATCTCTTCTTTTCTTTAAACAAACACCCATTTCTTCTTCTGATCATTATCTCCTTCATTCGCACAAATATACAGACTGAAAAAGACCATCATCAATTTACAGCCTCACAAATAAAACCCAAATTAACCTCTGATTCAAGCCTTTAATCCAATCTGCAAATTGAAAAAAAAAACCCTGACTGCTTGTTTTTGTTCGTCGGAGATGATGGTGGTTGGTGCGTCTACTTTGATGGCGGTAGGTGGAGCAGTGGCGCGATGGAGACAGTGGTGGTTCTTGATGGTTGATGGTGTCGATTGTTGGTGTCGCCTGAGGGATTGAGAAAGAGAAGGGGTTGCGATGGTTGATGGTGCGGCCGGATGGATTGAGAGAGGGGGGGTTGCGATGGTCAGGTGGTGGTGGTGGCTGGTTGTAAGGGGTGGGTGGTGGTGGTGGCTGGTTGAAATACCAGTTCCCATTTTTTGAGAAAATTGTGGTCTAGAACTCTAGGGCAGTTGGAAACAGTGGATGTGATGAAATTGGTGGAAGAGTTGAATAAAGATAGGATTTTTATTGATGTTTCGATCTCTGTGACGTTGGAATTGAGTAAGAATTGGTTTAATTTGAGGAAGTTGTAGAGGTTATGAAGGGGGAAACCGTACCGTTGGAGAATAGTTGAAGCGGTGTGTGATCCTAGGGTTTCGGTGCGGTGGCGTAGGAGAGGCGGATCTCAGCGGTGGTGGCGGTTTGAAGACGAGAGCTGTGTGGACGATTTCCGTGTTGATTGCAGCTTCCGCTAGACATTATATGGTGAAAAAGATTGAGTCGAATCTGGAGACTGGAATGGTTCGTTTTGTTGGTGATTTATTGTTACTGGTTATTGTATTATGCATATAATGTGAATCCATTTTTGTTTTGTTATGTTGGTAATGTAAATCACTAGTTTCTATGAGTATGTTACAGATTAGCTGTTATGATTTGGTACATAGGTAGGTGTATGCTTGGTCTTTGAGATTGCTTATCTCGAATGAAGGAGATGATGGTGGAAAGAAGACTGGGTTTTGTTTAAAGAAAAGAGTGAGATAAATTATATATAATATTTTTTTATATGTATTTTTAAAGAATAGGGTGAAAAGACAATTTTACCCTCATGTACATTGCACATGACCAAATTTGACAAAAAAATCTAACTGAGTTAGGACTAAAGGACAAAACGTGTATGATTTGAAAACATAAAGTACAAAACTCGTCAATTTTAAAAATTAAGGACAGCGCCTGAAAATTGATATAAAGATAAAGGACAATCCTTGAAATTCACTCAAGTTTTAATTAGCGCCGAGCCCCACATGGCACCTTTCCACGAAAGTTTGTTAATATGGCTAAAACACTTATATATAGGAAGTACCAGCGGCGTATCCACCATGTTTTAACCATATTGCCTCTGTCCCATGGAGCAATGTCATGTGTGTCGACATGGCACGGATAGGTTGTAGGATCGTTGAATCGATCAAATGAGTCGATCAGAAGAGTTCTTGATCAAAACGAGAGGCGGAAACAAACATTTTGATGTTGAATCCGCTTGATTTGCATGTAGAAGTAGTTTAATTATCGCTTGTATTGATTTGACAAAGTTACAGATCGATCCGACACTTCAGCAGAGCTTCGTTACTGGAATTGCAAAGTTACAAATGAAATCTCAAGTCACCTATTTATAGGATTTCCATTCCCCATGAAACTGACATGTCCATTTCGTGGGGAATGGCCATTTCGTGGGAATGGCCATTTCGTGGGGAATGGCCATTTCGCATGAACTGGTCAATCATCACTAAAACCCTATTTCTTTGACTACCGAGCTCTGGTTTATCTTATCTAGATACAAGACTCAATACAAGACGAAGTTGACAGACATATGCACCAACAGACTCCCCCTTGGATGTTGACGAAGTCTTCGGTGTCGAGTCTTCAGTATGACGAGTCTTCAGTCTTGATCCGTCTTCACGCTCTTTCCAAAGTGTCTGACATTGTAAGCATCCTCAATCTTCTCTCTTCTCTTTATCAGCTTCTGCAGCTATATTCTTCCTTGGATGTTGATTCCATAAATTCTTCAGTATCAACAGCTTCTATCTTGAGCTTTGTTCCAAGATCTAAATCTGGCTCTTACGTCCTCAGACTCCCCCTTTTGATAAGCTGGGATCGCAGTCTGGAATTCACAATCTGCACAAACTCTACCCAAAACATAAATTTCATATTATGACAATTTTAATTTTGGCTTACTACTTGTAATTGGAACATTCAAATTTGGCTTCATTTAAACATTTCAAAATTTATTCTCATTTCAAACACACTCTCCCAACCCTGTTTTCGTCATGTTTAGCACTCGGAATTTTGAAAATCAGCTTTTCAACATCAATTGTCGAAAATAAGATGAAATGAAATCTTTTTGATTTTTCAAAATTTTATGCAAAACACACTGAAAATCTTTTTGGATTTTGTTTTTAATGAAAAGCAGTAAAGAAATATTTATAGACAATATTTTTGTGAGTTTGTGTAAGAGGATCATATCAGTTTATAAGACAAATCACTAACACCGTTAAGCTTTAATCATTTTAAGTTCTAAACGATTCACTTAGATTGTCAGTATACTGATCCACTTAAATTTTCACACAAAGTTCAACTGTTTCGAGATACGAGATTAGTGTTTTAAGCACTTAAACTTATTCGCGTGTCCCACCTCAGAATATACTCCCGTATCCAGACTTCTGTATTCAGTCTTACAGGTGAATGTACACTAACGATATCTGTAAACGGGTAAATGCGAGACCATGAGAGCTCAGGCTAGAACTTCCGTTCAATCAGAGAGATGATGGCTCGTCTTTCGGTGTGTCCCGTTTGGGGATCTTTTCTTCAACAGCACATGATTAGCATTTTTCAATGTTTCATCATTTTTTATGCTGAGGGTGGGCTTTATGATTAAAGCAGTGCAGAGCATTATACGAGGACTAGGCTATTGCTTCCGCAAAATCAGAAGTCCAGGTATAATACCCTAGATATCATCACGCACAAAGACCTAGTATGTCAGAAATAGAAAGTCTTTCAAACAAGATTTCGGGGGTTACCCATATATCCGAGAGATGTTCCCCACGAGATAAGTAAGTATTTGATATTTAGGTTTATATCTCGAAAACAATCTACTGAATGTATATAAACCTACTGACATATCGTCAGTGAGACCGTTTATCACATTATTAACTTTCCAATTCTTTAGTGTTCTGTGATAGTCCACTGATGTACTATCATTTCCTCTTTTCACAACGAAACTCATTTTGAATTTTCAATGTTTTTGGATTTTAGATTTTATCATGTTTTTTTATTTTTCAAATTTTCAAAATTTCTAATTTTTTACTCCCCCTAAAATCAAAAATATGTCTCAATTTTTGATTTTCTGGGAAAATTTGAAACTGAAAGCAATAAACTGTACAAATAAAGTGACAAGCTGATGTAAATTGCTTCAATTCGCCATCCACTTGGCATAAACAATCAGAACTCCCCCTGACAACAAACTATTTTCTCATTATGATTTCAAAACACTTAAGTTTGTTTTAATTAAAATGGTTTTTCCGGAAAATTAGTTTGTGGGTCATTTCACAAACTTGGGGATTAACTCATCATTTTGTTCTTTTCAACTTCTTTGTATAAAAATTAAATCAAGTTCAACTTATTGACCTTGATTAACCTCTTGTGAATAAAACCCCTTTTACCTTTTACACTTTTACAAACTAGCACTTGACATTTTTCAAACATTTTTCAAGAATGATGCCGATTCCTGCTCCGCGATTACCAACTTGGGAGCTCCGGCAAGTCAGGATTTTCAAGCAAAGAATACAGACACCCAAGACTGACCAACTTTGGGTGTAACTGTTTCAATTTCACTTGGGATTTGAACATTCCTTTTTGATTCATAGAATTCTTTTACCCCTATTGCCCTTCCATCAACCATCTTACCAAAGATATGTTTCACTTTGCCATTAAACGCTTTTTCGACATCAAATTCTTTCTTTTCAGAATAGAATTGATTCGAAATCTCTACTTTTCCAATTTTTTGTTTTAAATTTTCAGTTCGCAATGGTGGAAAGTTTGCGTACTGATAAAGACTGAAGATTTCGAAGACTCGACAATGAAGACTTCGTCAACATCCAAGGGGGAGTCTGTTGGTGCATATGTCTGTCGACTTCGTCTCGTATCGAGTCTTGTAATAGATTAGATTGATCAGGGCACGAAATACGAGAAAAACAGGAATCATATAGGTTTTGGCCATTTCGCACGAAATGGTGAGTTGGTCATTTCGCCCGAAATGGAACATCCATTTCGTACGAAATGGACCTAGCCATTTCATGTGAGCCTTTTCGTGCGGAGTGGCTTGCCTATATATAGTAGCCTTGAGTCTTTCATTTGTAACGATCTGATTCTGGTACCAAAGTGCCACCGAAGTGTCTACTCGCTGTAAAACGCTGTTATATCAATAATCAAGACAATTAGAGTGTATATCAAGCTGATTCAAAGTCGATACGTTTGTTTCCGCCTCTCGTATTGATTAGAACTCTTCTGAACAACTCGTTTCAGTCGTGCAAACGATCCTACATATTATCTATCTCCCCCTAAATACCAAAACAACTAAAAATTCGACAAACCAGTGCAGATTGCTTCTCAACATCATCTACAGTGGTACCTTCACCTACGCCAAGAATCCCCTCCGCAACCGACAGTAATTTCATACCATTAAGTTTTAAAAGATATTGAAAACGTGTTCTATCAAAAGCTTTCGTATGTAAGTCAGCTTTTTGTTCGTCGGTGTGGATTTTGTCAATTCGTATCAACTTCTTCTCGAAGCAATCTCGGATGAAGTGATGACGAATTTCAATATGTTTGGTTTTAGCGTGATGAACAAGATTTTTTGTTATATTAAAAATAGTATGATCACCACTGTTGTAACACCTCGCAAAATCATGTCCAATATAATAATGACACGTGTCATAAACCCTAAAAGTATAATGAATTGTTTATGAGGGACTAAAGTTGACAAACAAAGAAAATGTGGCACCTGAGGAAAACCCACAGTCATCCTAACATAATATCTTACCATGTGGATTGCTTATCAAATTTCGGGACGAAATTTCTTTCAAGTTGGGGATGATGTGACAACCCGGGATTTCAAGACTTTTCCTTTACACGTCACCTGTTTTATATCTCGTTGTACATTGTATCATGTGTTTCATTTTGGAATGATTTTAGTATAAGTATTGCTTGGTGGTTTAATAGTTGATCATTTAATAAAACTTAGATGATCCTGAAACAAACAATGTTTTTGGTTTAAAATTTTTTATATTTTTATGATTTTCTGGTGGAATAAAACCTAATCCTTTCTTTTTGAAATTACCGTTATGGTTTGGTTTCTTTCGAAAACCCGAACCAGAACTGTAACCCTTTTTCTTGTTCAATCTTTGTTGAACTCTTGAAGTATACTTTTTAGGTTTTTCAGAAAGATTTACATCTTTTATTTCAGAAATATTAAATTCTGTTAATTTGAAAACCTTGTTGATCATTTCAGTTTTGACACTTCTTATTGGAAATTCGTCATCAGAAAATAATTTGTCAGAATCTTTCAAAGTATATGCTACTTTGAATGTTTCGTCATTCAAATTATTTTTTGACATAAGAAAATCATTATTGTAAACTCTTTTTTTCTTTTTCAACTGTTGGACTTGAAGTGTCAGACTCTGATTTTGACTCTGACTCCTCAGTTTCATCTTTATCCAACACCTAATCGACCACTTTCTTGATTAATTCGGATTCATAATCAGTATCAGATGCTGTGAAGGTAACATCAATGTTTTCTGGTAATTCATTCTCTACAGTTCTCAACTTGAGATTCAAAGCTGCTTCCACCCCATCTGGATATTTCTGTGCATAATGATTCCACATTGGGGGTGGAACATTGTTGAAAGCAGGTTTAGCATCAGTTTGTTGAGGAACAATCTGATCAATCACATAAGATGAAGAAATGTAACTGATCAATTTCTTATCAACTCTTTCTGTTTCAATACGCATCAATTCAAGTTCCTTTTTCAAAGATGCGATTGTGTCCAGATGAATGTTAATCTCCATCTGCTTTTCCATGACAGTTTCTTTGAAAAACTTAGTAGCTTTATCATTTTCTATACTTTCCATTTGAATCATTTTGATTGAACGTGATAAAGTGTCATAAGCTTCTTTCACATCATTAAGATCAAATTTTACGTTATTAGTATATTTCTTCAATTCTTGAAACTGTTTGTCTTTTTCAAGACAATCCATGCAGGGTTTTAAACAGTTTTCGCATGGTGTTTCAGTAATTGGATCAATCTTTTCAAAAACCTTTTCTTCTTTAACAGATTTAATTTCTGGTTTACCAAACCCTTCAGACTCAGACTCTGACTTCTCTTCTGATTCGGACTCCACATTTTCTGATTTAACGTCGGACTCGGACTCCTTTATTGACTCCTTTTCGACAAACACTGACAAAGTTACAGATCGATCCGACACTTCGGCAGAGCTTCGCTACTTGAATTGCAAAGTTACAAATGAAATCTCAAGTCACCTATTCATAGGATTTCCATTCCCCATGAAACTGACATGTCCATTTCGTGGGGAATGGCCATTTCGCATGAACTGGTCAATCATCACTAAAACCCTATTTCTTTGACTACCGAGCTCTGGTTTATCTTATCTAGATACAAGACTCGATACAAGACGAAGTCGACAGACATATGCACCAACATAGGTTTTAGTATCCTTGGTCCAAGTGATAAGTGGTTGGACCAAGTTCGAGAAGGAGATTGAGTAACTGAACGGTGAAGTTATTTTGCAAATCCAGTTAGCGTTAAGAGTGTGCGCGAATGGTTCAGTGACTGACAAAATATTGGAATAACGTGAGTGTCGAGTGCGATAAGCGACTAGCGATAAGCGGTAAGTGGTACGCGATAAGCGATAGGCGGTAAGCTGTCACACCCTGACTTTTGCGGAAGCGTGATTATGTGTGACTTGCTTAATATCATTGCATCCAACCATAACAAACAAACTATATGATAAAACTAAGATGTTCATCCATAGATTAAGTTTAAAACATCATAAACAACATTGTCTTAAAATCCAAACACATACTTCAAATCCATATTACAAACCATTCAAATTGTTTTAGAGTTCCATAAGGACTCGACAAAAGATACTAATGAAAACTAGGCTTTGAAATATGTATCTTATCCAGGATAAGATACACACTCCCAACCCTTCTACACCGGATGACATCTTTTATTTCAAACAACCCTTGAAAACTTCCAAACGCCCGCCATATCCATATTTAGTTTCCTGAAATACATGTAGTTTGAAAACATCAACAAAAGTTGAGCGAGTTCATGTGTTTTGCATGTGTGCACGAATAAACCTTTGTTATCATTGTTAGTATGTATGTTTTGTAAACCCCGGTATGAAAGCAAACAAGGAAACATATCAATTAATTGTTTGCAAGGCCATTAACATGTGTGCAACGGCGTAGGGAGGCTCAAACCTAGCAGATTTTGTACCGGGCCTCCGGCTGTAAGACATAGTCACCTCATGGGCCAAACCCCGGTCCACATGGGTATGGGCTCGCTACACCCAAATAGATCTATCACTCATGTCCCTCGGTCCTTATATGAGGATTAATAGTCTTAAGTGTGCGCCTACCCATTCACATGATCTAATAGTTCATTCCTTAGCAAACCATACCATTTGTAATTGTATGTAAACAATTTGTAACATGTACTTCACCCCCGAAGTTATAAAACAAAAACAGTTAAAAGAAAAGGGGGACATGAACTCACAATCTTGCGTTCTTCGAATCCAAATGTAACCTGCATGACTACCTACAACGTACTACAGTTTATTAGACGAGCGGGTCGTGCCTTGACTTAGTATTAATTAGTGTCTTGAGTTACCTTTCATTGTGTCATCAATATTATTCCAGGTTATATAATTATTCGTTAAAATAATAAATATTTTAACTTAAAGTATAATTATTTAATTTTGGAATATTAGTTAAAATAATATATTTCAACTTGTCACATTTATGTATTTGTACATCTATAACTTCCCAAGGATGGGTGTATTCATACCCGTATTCTTATACTTGTATATTTTTTCCAAGTATCGGTGGCGTATTCCGGTGTGTATTTATACGTACGAGAATACGTATTTTTTTTTTTGTGTTTACTAAGTATCTTTATACTTAATTTTTGTGTTAACTTTTCCGGAATAATATCTCTAATAAAAATTCATCAATATATATTTAAGAAATATTACATAGAAAAAATTATTTATAATTTTTCCCTTGGCAAAAATATTTATATTTTCCTATAAACCTCAAAAATATTATATTTTCAAGTTTAACTTAGAAAATATATATAAACTTATTTTCTTACCCAAAAGTAATGTATTTCATGTTTATTGAAGAAAATATATATTTTCTCCCAAAAATAATATATCTTCTAATAATTTCAAGAAAACATACATTTTTATTTACCCAAAAATAATATATTTTCTTCTTGTCAAAAATATGGTATATTTTTGTAATAATTGTAAAAATCATATTTTTGTTCTCTTGGTCTCCAAAATACCATTTATCAAAATATACTTATGAATTAAATTTCGGAATATTTTTGTACGTTATATTCCTTGTTCGGATTCTCCAATATTTGGGTATAAATTATGTATTTATTTCTTGAAATTTTGTTAATATTTTGGATTGTAATTTCTTGGTATTTTGGTGAGTTATATTATTTCAAGTCCTAAAATAATATAATTAATATACATAATATACAAATAATCACACACATGGTGACATCTAAATATATATTCTCCTAAATACATATTTAGTCACTTTTATTATCAAAAACCAACCTCCAATATTTATAATTTTTGTAACAAAAATTATGGCAAACTTTATATGAAAATCAAGGTTAAAATATATACTTGTAAATATTTGTTTAAAAATATTTTTTTTCTAAGTGTTTCATTTTTAGAAAAATTTTGCCATAGTTTCCCCTTAAAAATGGAGGTTTCCATGCTTTTAAAGCATATCATTTTCTTTTATAAATCCTCACAATCAACAACAAATCAACCAATACTTACCAATTTCCCAAAATCAAGCATTAATCACTACTTTATGAACTTGAAAATTTACAAAAATTGTAGTAACTTACTAGTGTGTTTAGTAAGCCTAATTACCCTTTAAAGTGTGGTTATTTATTTAAAAACATCATTATTGAAGAAATTAGATGTTTACAACTTGTAAATAAATTTTCTAAAAATATTTTTTCTTGAGTTTTTCTTGTTAAATATATATTTCTACAATTGATTAACCACTAAAAATGTGGTTAATTTCCTTAAGAACCAAGCTGCTGTAAATCTTGTATTTTTAACTTGGTTTCTTGAAAAATCATTCTTGAAATTATATGTTTACACGACTTTTTATTCACTTTGATCATCACACTTCAAGAAAACATTATATCTTTCAAGTTCATGTTGTAACATAAGAATGATCTCTTGATCCTTAACATAATCATCCTCTCATCTTGCTAGATTATGTGTTTAATCACTATCTAGCAAGATCACATGATGATTAACATCAATAACATGAGCAATCAACAATCAACAAGCATAACAACACTTAAACAACATGATTTCTTATGATTTTAGTCTTATGTTTAAGTTTCATGTTCAAGATTCATAGTGTTCTTCAAGATTATCAATTTGTATCATCTTTTAACCAACAAAATAAGATGTAAAAATGGATGGAGATGATCTTACTACTAGCTCAAGGCTAGGGATGATCACAAGATGAAGAAGAGGTGGATAAAAGCTTGTATGAGAGGTCCTTCAACTTCCAAGAGTTCCTAGCTTCCTTGTATACCTTCTTACACCTTTGAGTAGCAATGGAATGGATGAAACTTGATTGATGAAGGTGATGGTGTGGGTGGTTGTGTTCGGCCGAGACCAAAGAGGGAGAGGGAGAGAGTTTTGAGTGAAGTGTTGAAATGAGAATGATGAGTTCAAGTTCTAGTGGTTAATCCTTATATCTTCCAAAAAAAGAATTTTCCAATGGTTAATATGTTTTATAAAGATGAGACATAATCCATTAAAATAACAAGATAAAATCCACATGTGGGGGCCACATGTAACCGTCCATCAAGGGGGGGGGGTCTTGGTTGTGTTGTAATGTTAAGTTAGATCATCTAGTTAGTTTTCAAGTGTATTAGTTAGGTGTTTAGTTATTAGTATGTTATATAGTGTGTTATGATGTTCGGGGACCATAACTAGCTCGGAAATGTTAAAACAATGCTTCTAGTGAAAATTTGGTGTTTCGGGTAGTGTCCGGTTGTTAGGTTGGTTACTGGTTCGTTAAGGTGCTAAACTATGCAGTTTAGTGTGCGTTATGTTACTTTTTGTGACAGTTTTGGTTCCCGACACTTAGGAAAGCATTCTGGACCATTTAGCCATATTTCTGCATGACATTTAAGTGTTTAGGTGCTGATTTTTGCTGATTTTTGCTGAATTCAGCAACTTAAGTGAGTTTTAGGCACTTTCCGGCACTTAAACTATCTCTAGGAAGGCAGTTTTGTGATCCTTACTTTCCTACACACTATACTAGTGTAACTCTTGGTTTCTGGCTCATTCTGTGTCTCAATACCATGTCTGCTACCTTTGTTTCGTGCATCATTTGAATCAATAGAGTTTGCATGCAATAATGATATGATATTTTGCAATATATGATGCACATGTATGTATGATAACAATAATCAAAAAGCAATTCAAGTCATTAATTGTAAATCAACACAGTCATTAAGTCATAATTATTGTCTAAATATTGTACGGATACATGCAAATTTGACAATTGTCACATAAGCGATAAGCGATACGCGATAAATGATAAGCATCGAAAGTGATGAGAGTATCGAAGCGCTGAGATTGATAAGTGCGATAAGCGTTAAAGCGTTGAAGCGTTAAGAGGTAAAGCGTTAGCGAAGCGAGTTAGATTTCAGTGAAGGTGTGATTGCGTTCATGTAGCCTTACGAAAAGTCTAGCGTTGACGCATTTGAGATGTGATGAGATGTTACGCCTTGCGAGGGAGTTTAGCGTGTCGAAAGTTGTCTCAGTAGTATAAGAGGTCTAATAACGTTCAACTCCGCATGGCATTTTCTTCATGGAAGTTTGTTAGCATGGTAAAGCACTTATATATAGGAAGTACCAGCGGCGTATCCACCATGCTTCGACCACTCCACTCCCGTCCCGTGAATCGATGTCACACTTTGTCGACATAGTTAAGATGCTTATATATAGGAAGTACCAGCGGCGTAACCACCACGCTTAACCATGCTTTTAACGTTATGGCATCATTGAAACTTACTACGATCTCTGTGCACTTACGAAAATAATCCCGTGTGCACCCGTGATTAATTTTGAGCCTTTTACGTTTATCGTAACTTATTCCAAGGACGTGTAGTCGGGGTAAAACACATTATATCGTGATATACTATATAGTGCTAGTAAATGATCTGTATGTGATCCTAGACTAAGTGTGAGGACGAGGGAGAGAGAGCAAGAGGGAGTCAATGTCGCATATTGTGGCGACGTCGAGCAATAGAACATATTTAACGTTGAGAGTCGTACCATCAACAGCGTCGTTCTGCGCCTGGTTAGTGTTGATGATGAAGACTCTTGTTGGGGCTGGGGTTGCTGCTGGAGCTTCTGCTGCTTGTGTTTGATACGTAGTTGAAAACCGGTGATCGTTTATGCTTAAGTTGATGTTTTTACGTAGCTTTTAATCTTGAATAGCCTACTTTTAATGATATTTGTGTTTTACAGGTCTAAAAGAGTTTAAGGAGCTAATCGGGAGCTAAACGGAGCACCGGGACGCGAAACGGATCAACCGGGGATGTGAAATGAAGAAAACCGGGTTAATCACTAAGATTGGATGTATTTTGGGGAATGTTGATGGATTTAAAATGAATATATTAGAAGATGGCATGATAGAGGGCTGAATTATGAGAACGTGGGCGAAAACGGTGAGTAAAACGGAGCTATAACGAAAAAGTTATGAAGAAAACAGTTTTGGACGAAACCGACAAAACCAGGCAGCGTCGGGGACGCCCAAAAGGGCCGTCGGCGACGCCCTCTGGATTGTTCCGTCGGCCAAAAACCTCCGTAAACAGCTAATTAAGCCGTCGGGCGAAACTGAGACTTCCAAGGGCCGTCGGGGACGCCCTAAATGGCCGTCGGCGACGCCATCTGCATTCTCATATCGCGAAAAAACTTTATTTTTGAGTTGGGACGAGTTATAACATCAATTTTGACCAAGAAACGGGGGTTACACATTTTTTTTGAAGTTTGAATATCATCTTGGGGGCCCCTAATCACCATCATCACCTATCATTCCACCAATCATCCTCTCTACAACCCGAATCAAGAACAATTCATCATCATCTTCTTGATTCGAAACCCTAGCTCCACGAATTCCCCAATCCATCAATTCACTCATCCCTTCACCATCACCAATCATCCAAATCCATAACCTTCATCCATCAATCCATCTTCAAGCTTCACAATGATCCAATTCATGCTTCCAACATCCGGTGATCAACTTTCTTCGATCATGCTTGGCTAATTTCTTGGAGGTTTCACCCCGGTGTAGACTTTTGTAAGGTTTAGGGTTTATTATGTTTTGTTAATTGTTTTGTGACAACTTGAATTGCGTTTGAATCTTAGACAATTGTCCTACGTTGGTATTGAATTTGCAAACTGTCGAGTGAATGATTAAATTTGACTTTGTGAAATGAGTACACGTATTTATGCCTTGTCTTTTGGTAGGATTTGCTAGTCCAAAGTAACGAAGTGTATCATGGTCCGTTGTTTACGACGTTGATAGTGATTGACACCTAAGTTTTGTGATTGTGATCCGTTAATGAACTATTTCAAGTGAAACTAATTAAAATACATAGTAACCCTAAGTCTTGCAATTGTTGAAACCGGGTGTGAACCTTGTTTTCTCATTATTGTTCAAACAATCATTTTCAATTCTTGCATTTAGTAATCTCGAGTAGTTAATTTAACTAATCATTTTAGTAATTCTAATTCACATCTTCCAATCAAACAAAAACACAAAAAAAATATATCTTAGCAATCTTCATAATTGTGACAACTTCATAATTCAATCAAATCCGTACACAAACCACATACTCTTCGTGGTTCGACCCCTCACTACCACTAGCTATTTGTTAAGGGTAATTAGGGTATATAAATATTATCTTTGACCGGAGCGCGACACTCCGATCAAATTTTGGCGCCGTTGCCGGGGAGTGCGTGCGCTTTGTGTTTGGATATTGTTTGAATTTACGTGATTATCTGTTTAATTTGTCTAATTTCTTTTTGCACTTTGTCTTTTTCCTTGTTACGCGGGTGTGTTACTTGTGCAGATTACAGGTAGTGCATGCATACAAGGAATTCCGGGAGGACTTCACCGTTAGTCTACGAACCGGAAATCGAAAGAGTCGCAAGAAGAAACCTAGCAAGCCGGTTAGAAGCAACTCTTGCTTCTAATCAAACCAACCAAACACCACAATTTCCACCATCCACTGAAACCGATTCAATGGCAAACCAAAACTCCAATCACCCAAACCTCAACCAAAACCAATTCCAATCTCGAGGAACTTTTCACCCTGCCCAAAATGTTCAACCTATACCTCAAGAGCGACCGGATGGTAACAACAATACCGGACCACCCACACCACCTTTCCAAAACCAAAATCCCAACAATACCCAAAGAACACCACCACAACAAAACCTTCATCGACAACAATCCTTACCCCTAAACCTTGATGATCGAAATGTCAATTCCAAACGCCGAGGCAACCGAGATCGTGGCAATCCCGCGAACGAAGACCCATTCTTCAACATAGACGATTTAAGGAACGCCATTCCCGATGATGAGCCGTTTAGTGTTCCCGGTTACCAATCGCCGGAACATGTAAGCATTCATACGGAAAATTCGGACGATGGGGGGTACTATGATGATCGGGCTAACGATGACGAAGATTGGGGATACGTGAATCGGGGTAATGGCTATAATGCAAGAGGGTATGAAGATGAAGAATTTGGCTATCAAAATGCCAATTATGTTGGGGATGACGATTACGGGTATGGAGACGGAAGAAATGATGGTTACGAGAACAACCGTCAACCACAAAACGATTACCAACGGAACCGGAATGGTGGGTTTCGCAACAACAACAATAATGCTAACCATAATCGGATTCCTCGTTTTGTGGGGGGTGGCAATCAAAGAGGTAATCAAGGTAGAGATCAAGGAAGGGATGAAAGAAGAGGTGATAGAAGGAACAACCGAAGGCCGGTTGATCAAGAAGTTAACGGTCCACAACGTCGTCAACAACCTCCACGGGGAGTGAATGACCGTTTCCGACCGATAGTTACCGAAAATGACTCTCCGATAGTATGCCAACGGAGGATGTTTGATTGTAAACCGCATTACATCAATATACTTCCCCACTTCAATGGGAGGTCGAATGATGAGCCGTATACGCACTTGGCGGAGTTCTCTTCCATTTGTAACACTATTGGGGGGCACAACTTTGCACTAGAGGAGGTCAAGCTTCGTTTGTTCCAATTTTCGTTGAAAGACAAGGCAAAACAATGGTTTCTCACACTTCCGGCGAATAGCATCCGAACATGGGGTGAGATGCAACAAGCCTTTTTAGACGAATACTATTCGATGGCGAAGACCGACGACGCTAGGGATGAAATAAGGTCGTTTCGGCAACTATCGAGTGAACCGTTGCATGAAGCATTCACTCGATTTAAAGAATTGATGAGGAGATGCCCACATCACCAAATAGAAAAGTGGGAATTGGTGAAGTGTTTTGTACGTGGGTTGGATGACACAACATGGAATCGTCTCGAATCGACAAGTAACGGGACTCTTTTGAGCAACCATGAAGACGATGATTGGGAGTTTTTGGAACGAATGAGCAAACGGTCAAAAGAGAAAGAATCTGCTGATCGAGCAAAAAAGCACCCCACCTCAAGGTCTTGGCCCGATCGTGATGCGAATTCTAAGGATCGAATTGAAACGTTAGAGCGAGAGTTGGCTCGCATGAAGAAAAGGGAAGTGAATGCGGTGCAATACGCCGTATGTGAAGAATGCGGAGACATCGGTCACCGGACTGAGAATTGTCGAGCCACCGTAGAGGTAAATCAAGTGTATGGGGACCAAAGGCAATATGATATGAACTCCAACACTTACCACCCCGGGTTGAGGAACCATCCTAACTTTAGGTATGGTAACGCCTCCAACCAAATGAACCCGAATTTTCAATCAGGGAATCAAGGTGGGTATTCTCACCAAACTCGCCAAAGAAGTTACAATCAAGATGGTCACGGGTCGACGAATAATCAAGGAGGTGGTGGTGATTTGAGTGCCAAAATGGATGCAATGCTTTCAATGATGCAAGAGTCCAAGAAGGAGAACGAAATTCGGGACAAATCGCATGAAGCATTAGCAAAACAAGTGGGCCAACTTGCGGAGGAAATGGCACAAATGAGGGGGAGCATGGGAAAGCTCCCAAGTGACACCACGGTGAACCCTAAGCATCAAAGCTCAAGCACGGGCAATGTAAGGAATGTACACATTAGCGCGGTAAGTCTTCTTTCAAATGATGAGGTTTGTAGTAGTGTTGAAAGCATTCCACCACCACAATGCGTTGATGGTGTAGTGGGAAATACTAGAGATGAGTCGGAAAGTAAAAATGAACAAGAAACGATTTCACAAATTATAATTGAAAAAATGAATAAAAATTCTTTTTGTGAAAATTGTTTAAATCAAATTAAACCGATTAATGCATCAAAAGTTGAGGAACGGTACCCACTGAAGGACGAGAGGTGGGAAAATTTTAAACATGCAAAAATTAATTTACCGTTACTCGATGACATTAAAAAGGTTCCGGCCTATGTGGAATGCTTAAAGGAGTTAAGCATCGAAAAACGGCACAACAAATTACCCGAACCGGTTGATTTGATATCTCATGTTAGTGCCGTTTTATCGAGTGTGCTCCCCCAAAAAGCTCAAGATCCTGGAGATCCTCTTATTCCAATTCAAATTGGAGCATTTAAAATCGAGAGGGCGCTCCTCGATCTTGGAGCTTGTGTGAGCATCTTGCCCGGGAGTTTGTATGACCAATACGATTTTGGTCCATTGAAAAAGTTTGATACTCCCGTGGTATTGGCCGATCAGACTCCCACGCATCCAAGGGGGATGGTGGAAGATGTGATTGTGAAGGTGGAAGATTGCTATTACCCAGTGGACTTTTTAGTAGTAGACTATGTTGGGTGTGTTGAGGACACCCAGCCGATAGTCATACTAGGTAGACCGTTCCTTGCAACAGCTAATGCCATCATAAATTGTGCAACGGGAATGGTAAGCATGAAGTTTGGGGACCAAGAATTAAATTTAAATGTTTTTCCAAAATTTACTAACCCACTCGGTGAGGATAAGTGTCCTAAAAAGGACATGAATCCAAACAAAAAGGTTTGTGCTATGGTTGATAGGTTTGGAGAAACAAAGAAGAAGACGGTCAAGAAGAAGAAAGCAAAGAAGTCACCTCTAGAAAAGAAAAAGGAAGAGGAGGTGAGGAAGTTTGGACCGTTTGGCAACAAATGGTACGAATCACCGGTGGGTGATTTTGAGGAGCTCGTGGACGGCAAGCATGCCATTCGACCACCATGAGGTGGTAAGTTAATTGTTGTTGTATATTTTATTTCGCATTTCGTTTTAGTTGTTATTCGTAGTTTAGTTAGTATTGTTGTTGTTGTATAATTTGTTATTTTGTTTTAATAGATAAATGAACGTTGTGGGTGTGTTCCCTATATAACCCTCACGAGACCTACTCGTCCTTCCAAGCTATTGGGGGTTTAAAAGGGCTTGTTGCATGCGCTAAATGCAACCGTGATTCCTACGAAAGTGAGTTAGGTTTGTTATTGTTGTAAATTATTTTCCACATAAATCAAAGTGAAATAACGTATGGCTTGGTAATAGTTTCATAAAAGTGGTAGAACTAGGTAACTAACAAATTTTGATGGTTGTGAGAAGCATGCTTCTACACAAAGGTTAAGATTTGTAGGTACATCGTGTTCGTGGGACAACCGCTTTCTTGAAGAGAAGAAGAGCACACGAGGAATGAGCTCAAAAATCAGGTGCATACGTTTCTTTTTACTTTTGATTTTTAGTTAGCAAATAAGTGGTTTGTAAATTGTATATTATTTTTCCGGGGTGAAATTTTGGGGAAGTTAGTCATGTCACATCCCTTGTGCGTTTTTTTTAAAAAAACTCTAGTTCTTACACATTGAGGACAATGTTTGCCTCAAGTGTGGGGATGGGGGAGTTAGTAAAAGTTTTCGATTTTTGACCCGTTCATTTAAATACTACACATTGAGGACAATGTTTACCTCAAGTGTGGGGATGGGGGAAAAATTTCAAAAATTTTTCAAAAATGTCTTTGTTTGAAGCGATCTAAAAAGCACAAGTAACTAAGTCAACGAGGGATGGCACAACCCATTTGGTCTTTTGTCATGGTCAAGTTCAAATTAATAGCATGACGAGTATTTAGTGGGTGGTTATTTGGGAATAATCCGCCTAAGAAACTAGTATTTTATGCATGTCACATACCATACCCTTTAGATATGTGAGGTTTTGAGCCACTTTTATATCATAGAATTACATATGTATGTTTCTTTGTTTGAGTGGACCATTAGTCATGTATTGTAGAACTTGCAACTTTCGATACGCTTGAGACCATAGACCGAATACAAGCACAAGAATGATCAAGGCATTAGGTAAACCTTTTCCGTTTTACACCAATTATTTATCCTTACCCAAACAAATCCCCTAGTCGCCCACTTTGAGCCTAAACCTTTCGTTTGACAACCCGTTTAGCCCATAACCGTTAAACCTTTTCTTTTAAACCCGTGTGATGAAAATTCGATTGTAGGATTATTTGTTTGTATAGTTATGTTTGCAAAAAAAAAAAAAATCAATCAGAAAATGTTGCGGAAAAAAATAGAATAAAAAAAATCGTTGAGAAAATACAAAAAAATATGAGTAGTAGCTATTGAATAAAAGGCGAAACTCGTTGCCTCTTAGCTTGATGTTTATAGTTAATTATGTTAGATAAGTTGTTTTGTAATAAAAATCGAATTTTCATCGCCTTAGCCACTTTAAAATATCCGATTTCCTACCCTTAGCCTAGCCCCGTTACAACCCTTACAAAGACCTTATGACTTGTGCTTAGTATTCGTGATCGATGGTGGAGACTGATTGAGTTGCAAGCTTATGCGGGTATGTGTTCTAATCGGTTTTGAGTGAATATTCTTTGAAGTGCTAATACATTATAAACATTAGCCAATTTACAAGCCGAGTGGAGAGAACATTGTGAGGGATATGTATGACTTGTTAGTTTCACGGGCGGGTTAATCTTGGATAACTATTTTTTACATAATTAATCAATTATTGCTAAATATGTTGGAAATTGTAAAAAAGTTTGAACTTGGATATGACATTAAACCTTAACCTTCGTCTCGGGAATGGAGAGTGTATTCTTTGTTCGACCCACATGAAAGTGAAAAACAGATTTGCTTGAGGGCAAGCAAACGACAAGTGTGGGGATGTGATACGTAGTTGAAAACCGGTGATCGTTTATGCTTAAGTTGATGTTTTTACGTAGCTTTTAATCTTGAATAGCCTACTTTTAATGATATTTGTGTTTTACAGGTCTAAAAGAGTTTAAGGAGCTAATCGGGAGCTAAACGGAGCACCGGGACGCGAAACGGATCAACCGAGGATGTGAAATGAAGAAAACCGGGTTAATCACTAAGATTGGATGTATTTTGGGGAATGTTGATGGATTTAAAATGAATATATTAGAAGATGGCATGATAGAGGGCTGAATTATGAGAACGTGGGCGAAAACGGTGAGTAAAACGGAGCTATAACGAAAAAGTTATGAAGAAAACAGTTTTGGACGAAACCGACAAAACCAGGCAGCGTCGGGGACGCCCAAAAGGGCCGTCGGCGACGCCCTCTGGATTGTTCCGTCGGCCAAAAACCTCCGTAAACAGCTAATTAAGCCGTCGGGCGAAACTGAGACTTCCAAGGGCCGTCGGGGACGCCCTAAATGGCCGTCGGCGACGCCATCTGCATTCTCATATCGCGAAAAAACTTTATTTTTGAGTTGGGACGAGTTATAACATCAATTTTGACCAAGAAACGGGGGTTACACATTTTTTTTGAAGTTTGAATATCATCTTGGGGGCCCCTAATCACCATCATCACCTATCATTCCACCAATCATCCTCTCTACAACCCGAATCAAGAACAATTCATCATCATCTTCTTGATTCGAAACCCTAGCTCCACGAATTCCCCAATCCATCAATTCACTCATCCCTTCACCATCACCAATCATCCAAATCCATAACCTTCATCCATCAATCCATCTTCAAGCTTCACAATGATCCAATTCATGCTTCCAACATCCGGTGATCAACTTTCTTCGATCATGCTTGGCTAATTTCTTGGAGGTTTCACCCCGGTGTAGACTTTTGTAAGGTTTAGGGTTTATTATGTTTTGTTAATTGTTTTGTGACAACTTGAATTGCGTTTGAATCTTAGACAATTGTCCTACGTTGGTATTGAATTTGCAAACTGTCGAGTGAATGATTAAATTTGACTTTGTGAAATGAGTACACGTATTTATGCCTTGTCTTTTGGTAGGATTTGCTAGTCCAAAGTAACGAAGTGTATCATGGTCCGTTGTTTACGACGTTGATAGTGATTGACACCTAAGTTTTGTGATTGTGATCCGTTAATGAACTATTTCAAGTGAAACTAATTAAAATACATAGTAACCCTAAGTCTTGCAATTGTTGAAACCGGGTGTGAACCTTGTTTTCTCATTATTGTTCAAACAATCATTTTCAATTCTTGCATTTAGTAATCTCGAGTAGTTAATTTAACTAATCATTTTAGTAATTCTAATTCACATCTTCCAATCAAACAAAAACACAAAAAAAATATATCTTAGCAATCTTCATAATTGTGACAACTTCATAATTCAATCAAATCCGTACACAAACCACATACTCTTCGTGGTTCGACCCCTCACTACCACTAGCTATTTGTTAAGGGTAATTAGGGTATATAAATATTATCTTTGACCGGAGCGCGACACTCCGATCAGTGTTGCGGCTGCTGTTGCTTCTAGTGTGCCAGCTGCTGGGAATGCGGGCTGCGTTGGCGATCTGGGGAGTGCTAGCATGCCTTGATGTCGTAGCCCTGTGCGGCAGTGATGGGTGAAGTGCCCAAAACAGTTGTAGTTTGCGCAATAACGATAGTAAGCTCCTGAATGGTGATGATAAGTACACTTCGGGCACAGGGGAAGAGTTCCAGTGTAGGCGCACTTTTGGTGGACTGGAACTGTTCGGGGTTTAAAACTGTTTGGGGTGGAGCTGTTGCTAAGTAACTAAAACTTGGGTCCTTTCGCTTGCGGCTAGGCTTGTCGGTGTCTTGCGGCTGTGCGGTGTCGTCAGTTGACTCAGTGGTAGCTTGGTTAGCCTTCTTAGTGGCATCCTTGGAGAAGAATCCAACCAAGATTCGCTTGTCATTGATTTCCACGGCCAAGAGATAGGTTTCTTCGATGGTAGGCGGTCTTGCAGCTTCGACAAAATCGCCCACACACTCAGGCAAATCACGGATGTACTTCTTGATGGCCTTTTCGGGAGTGTCAACTTGGCTTGGGCAGATGATGCTAAGCTGTTTGAACCTTGCTGTGAGGCCGGCGTTGTCTCCTTCCACTTGCTTGATTTCCCAAAACTCATTTTCTAGCTTCTGGACTTCATGGGGAGGGCAATACTCTTCCTTCATGAACTCCTTCAGCTCATCCCAGGAGAGCGCTTAGCTGAATCGTTCCCACGTTTGGTACGCTCAGTTGTTCACCTGACGAAGGGTAACCTCGATGGCATCAATTGAAGCAATTGAGATATACCTCCTTCGCCTGTGAAGACCATCGGGTCACAGGCTTTGAACTGCTTGTAAAAGAATGTAGACTTCGGCGTGTTAGTTTTAGAGTCTTCTGATGTTCGAGTATCGTTGAGGGATTGAATCTGCGAGACGATTTGAGGAATAACCTTGGCCATTTCCTTGGCCATGAGTGAGGCGATCCTCTTATCAACGTTTCTTCGAGCTTGACGTCGCGAGTTGGAAGCGTTCGAGGACATCTAGACAAAGAGGGAGATTTGGAGTGAGATTCGATCATAATGATTTTTGAGAATGCGTTGCGTTTTAGCGCGTTAAAACTTGGCATAGTTGATATGGTAATACGTATTCACAGAGGAGCCACATAGGAGACACGAAATTCCTAGATTTTCATGTATTCACATAAGGGTATGCGATCGTACATCGTATATTAGATACGTATATACTTATATGCTTGTATAGATAGCGTGAGGACGCATTTAAGAGGGAGAGTTGTTAGACTTTAGTTTTGTTGCGAGTATTCGGTTCTCGTTTTAGATTGGGATGGCTGTGCGAGTTATATATTAGATACGTATATACTTATATGCTTATATAGATAGCGCGAGGACGCGTTAAGAGGGAGAGTTGTTAGACTTTAGTTTTGTTGCGAGTATTTAGTTCTCGTTTTAGATTGGGATGGTTGTGCGAGTTGTACATACGTAAAGCGGGGAGGCGAAAATCGATAAATCGAGAAAGTGATAAAGCGTAAAATTTTCATTTGAAATCATATAAACATGATAAATTCGATGACGCGTAAAATAGGCGGTTGTAGGCTAGAAAAACTGGCAGAGTGCCTTGGGTTTTAGACGTCGACTACCCAAAGTGGTTCAACTACTCACAACAAGTTCGAGCGCAAGCTTTGACCTAATAGACTATGCCCTCACCGGGATGCTGCTGCGGCATTCGTCCTTCCATTCACTACACCGCTCGAGTCGTTGGTATAGTCGAGACTTTGGTGAGAGCTTTTGAATACCATTTTAGGGAATGGAACGGGTCATTAAGATGCAGGTTTCACCCCTAACTTAACAACTTCGCTCCTTGCTGTGGTTATGCTTACCGAATAAATTTGGGGAGTTCCACTAGATAGAAATGGAGATTTCTGTTGAGATGTGGACATCACTCCTAACTCAACGAGTGGTTCTCGTGCTAAGAAAAATGCGCTGAGCGAGTGATCTTATCGAGAGTTCGTGGTTTTCACACCTAATCTCGACAAAATCACTCGGTTGTGTTACGCGAGTGTTTTCGAACGTGTGTATTGTGTTAGTCTTAGGGAAGGCAAAAGTAAGTTTTCGGCCTTAGGAATGGTTGCTTTCGTATGAAGCTGTAGTACGTGGGTTCGTACGAAGGTGTAGAATAATATTGAAAGTTCGAACGAGAGTATAACAGCATGTAGGTTCGTACAAAACCCCAAGTGGGTTCGTACGACGGGTCTGTTGGTACTTAGACTATAGACTAGGTCTGTTTAACATGACTCGACCTAATTCCCTATAGTTATGGCTCTGATACCAATCTGTCACACCCCAACTGATGGCGGAATCATCGGGGCGCGACACTAGGCGAATCAGATTGCTCAAGAGAATCCATAACAACTATTTAGTGACAATATTTAATGCGTTCATTATCCCATACTAATAAACAATATTTCAACAAACAGTCATACAGATTTCATGTCTCTCAAACTATACAAATCCGACAACCTAGATTTTATGTGAGTTTCTAGACTTCCTAATCTTGATTCGAGATAATCTGCGATTAACCTGCAACATACGTTAAAATAAGTTAATACAAAGAATGCATTGGCGAGTATACAAGTTTGCATAAGTATAGTATAGAAAGCGTTTACATGTAACCAGCATGTAACACATAATAGGCGAATCAAGTAAGCTATCAACAATGATACAACCTAACCACTTGACTGCGATGTAGAGTATGCGCGACACATGTTCACCGAAGCAAACACGTGAAGTAGAGTATGTGATCCTTAGCAACCCCTGTTCACAACAAGTGCTGAGTCCAAACTATAGTACTATCGTTGCTAAGGGCGGTCTAGTGTAACATTGTGTAAGCATAACAACAAGTAATTCAACTAATCACGTATAACATGCGAGTGCGGTTAGTGTTTGTAATGCGTTTAAGTGTTGTGCTTTGATAGAGAACATATGTTACACCCAAAAGTGCATTAAATGAAAATGGGTTCGAGTATACTCACAGTGTGTGTTTAGCAAGTAAACACAATCCGGATTGGATTGAAGGGAGCACGTTGAGTCAGCCTGCGTACGGAAACAGAAGCATAAGTCTTCCTCAGGGCTGAGTGGTTGTAAACAGAATGTCGAGTGGAGTAAAAGTGTTCAACAGTCTATCTGAACGGTTGGGTCCCATCCGGGTGGATGGTCATCCGGACGGATGGTCATCTGGGCGGATGGCCATTCGGATGGATGGCCATTCGAATATGATGTGGTTGTTTGTGAACAATTAAAATTTGAAGTTTAGTTAAAAGCGTTTAAACAACGGAAGTTGTCTGGGTCAGGTCATCCGGACGGATGGCCATTCGGGCGAGTGATCCGTAGTTGAAGTTTTGTAAAATTTTCTCAGTAAAAGTTTTAAGTTAACGGAGACGGCGTGACGACGTGTCAAAAAACGGAAAAATACCAAGTCCAGTTCATTCGGTCGTATGGGTCCCGCCCATTGGGACAACGAGCTGTTCTTGATGACAATTCATGTTTGGCCCGTTAATCGGTCCATCTCTCTGGTGGAAATCCGTTTTCAAGCCGGCTTTCGACTAAGGAACGAGTTGAGAGTCTGATTGAGTCCAGATTCTATCAATATTGTGTAAAAACCGTAGAAGAGTTCAAAACATGTTGAAAAAGTGTTGAAATCCTTTAGATCTTAGACTAAATCTCGGTTGGATGATGCTCCATAACCGTTTGCCTGAGCTAAACAAGTGAAAATCACCTTCGAGGGGTCTAAAACCAGTGTTTTCGAGCAAAAGTTAAGATGTGTGTGTGATTTTGATAAAAAAGATGGAGTAGAAGTGATTAGAGATGAAGATTGACGAAGATTTAGGAGAAAAAGCTTACAAAAGGCCTTGAATTGCGACTGAGAGCTTGGGAGCGGATGAGAGAGCTTAAAACGGTGAAAGGGAGACACAAGTCCCCTATTTATAGGTGAGGGCGAGATTTAAGACAGTGCGCGAGGGCCTGTGTCCAGATGGCTCCATCTGAACGAATGGTCATCCGGACGGATGGTCATCCGGGCGGATGGCCATTCGGACGGTCGAGCTCACGTGGGTTGGTTTCCATCTTTGGTTCGTTTGGTGCGTTTTGTTGCGTTAAATATTGTGAGTGCTTTAAGCGTTTTAGCGAAATAAGTAGTATCGTAACATATTGCATTTCAGTGCGATAAATTGAGTTGTGTGTGCCAGCGTGTGCGCTTTTAAACAAGTTTTAATACTTAGATATTTATATCTAATGATTATTATAATATAATAGGTCATAGCATAAGTAACTGCATTCGAGTTTCGTTGTGATGAACGAGAGCGAGTAGTTTAGATACTCACGTGATGTCATCGTGTAAGCGTTAGCGTTATAAGCGTATGCGTTGTGATGTGCGATATAGCGTGTGTAATAAGCGATGTAGCGCGAAAAATCTACGAAGTAGCATAGTAAGCGATATAGTTTACATTATGATCCGAATCTCTGGTGCTAGGCGTAACTAGAGTAATAAGCGCGAAAGTGCGGGTTGTTACAACGGCAACCTGTATTACCGGAACAAACCTATAACAGATCTGCTTAAAGTGAGTATTTCAGATGAAGATGAAGACGAAGTGGGTGTGGCATAGTAAATGATTTGTTTGTCTTTATGGATAATGGAGTGGGTGACAGAGATGAATATTTGGTGGTGGCGGAAAGAGAGGCGAATAGGGTTTGAATTGGATATGAGGCGACGATGGAAGTGAGTGCTAGGCATTGATATTTGTGGGTAAACTTTTGTTGATTAATTTGTGTGTTTTTCGTGCATGTATATATATGGTGATTGTAATTCTAATTCAGTAGATTTGAGGGTTTTGGAGAGTTTTCTTGACTTTCATTACACATGTTCTGAGAGCCATATTCAAAACTGGTGATGATGGTTTTTGGTGGTGGTTTGGCGACGTGTGGTATAGCTGGCTGGGAGAGAGAGGGGGCGACAATGAGAGAGAGAGAGAGAGAGAGTGAGTGAGTGAGAGAGATAGTTATTGACTTGTTATATATAAAAATTAGTATTTTTAATTTTAAATTTGTATGATAGTTTGGTAATTTCACGCAAGTGATAGGATTTAACAGAGAAATTTAACATAATTAGTGGGATGGACATAACTTGTAAGTTTTTTTTAAAAATAAAGTACGCTTTCTAACACCTTCGAAATTAAAGGACACCCATTGAAAAATATCGTATACATAAAGGATGAAAAATGTATTTTACCCTTATATATTCATAGTGGAGGATTTAAATTTAAAAATTTTTATTCTAACAAAAAGAATAAGTTTTAAATCAATAGAAATGTTTTATTTAATTTGTGTATTTAATGTTCTTCTAAGGGCATATAGATAAATTACAATTTTAATTAATTTACTGTATCCCATTAATTAGTTAATGAATTTTAAACATGTAACTCATTATTAAAATATACTATTTCAAGATAACCTAATTTATGGTTAAGGATAAATTTCAATAAGTGTAGGATAAATTTCAAAATGCGTATGATATAGGTCCGATAAATTTTTATATGTGTAAAATAAATTTTGAAACGCGTAAGATAAAGTATTTTTGCCTAACTACAGAGAGAGAAAATTATTAATGACAAGAGTTATAAATTATTTATTGTTTTACCGTTATCTCATTTCTTCTTTTTATCTTACATTAAGTTTCTTCTTAAATGATCATTCTCTTATGTATAATGATATGATACGAAAAACTTATTGGTCACTCTCTGCAAATCTAACACTTTAAAACTTAGTGGGTCATCTATGATATATCTAAAACATTATAACTTATTTCGAACCCAAATAAACTAATTTTGATCCAAATTGATAATCCAAACTTATTGGGCATCTATAATCCATAATTATCTAAAAACAAACAAAAATAAAAAAAAGAAAAAAGACACATTGCCACAATAGTCAGCCCGACATCATGACTAGTCAACCACCGCCCTCCGCCCTCCAGCCACCACCACAACCCACCGTCAACAACCTGATTCCTTGAAGGTATGTTTTCTTCTTCTTTTTTTCCACTTTCTTGCATCACAGAATTTAGCCCTATTTGATAATTTACATTTAGTCCTAAATTGAGCGTTTTGTTAGTTGTTAGAATTAGAATTAAGTAACTGTTAATGGTTTTAACTTTTAATTTGGGTTTGATTTTTAGAATTGTGCATCCAAAAAAATCATCTGGTGCTTAAAAGGTTAATCGGTGCATAAAAAACAGTTTTTTGGTATGTCATTCTATTATTGTAATACAATATTTTTGCTATATTTATTGTTTTAACTTTAATCGCCGTTTAAAAAATAGTTTATATAATCCGTTATGTCTAAGAACATCTTTTTCTGATTCGTACAAGACATTTAAATCCTTAGGACCAACTCTGAAAATGTAGTAAGTTTATATAACTCAATATGGTTTTCACTAGTAAGATATTAAGATCATATAATACATATAATATAAGCATTCCTCCTTTACGATGTACAGGTAACTATTTTTGTGATTTTTATCCACCACAACTTTTATTTATTGGATGTCCTATTATTGTGACATGATGTTTTGTATCTACACAAATGCTATCATGCTTTTATGTTTGTCCTTTTTTTTCTTTTTGCAAGCTTGAATTGTCATAGTTTTTGCATTATTTATTCAACATGCGCGAATATTACTTGATCATTAGACAGTATTTAGTTTGTCTAAAAAAATCCTAGTTTATAGAAAACTTTTTGTCTAGAAAAATCCTAGTTTTTAGAAAACTTTTGTATCTATATTTAAAATAGTAATAACGAGTTGATATAGAAATTTCAACCTTTAGTAATCATTTTATCTACCAATGCGGTGGTGGTGCATTGGTAAACTAAAGGCGAAACCTTTAAACACCTTGGGAGGGGAAGGTACTAGGTTCAAGCCCCACAGACGACAGAAATAAAAGCAATTTGTCGTTCAAAAAAAAGTAATCATTTTATCTATCTTTATTTATAGTAATAACGAGTGATATATAAATTTCAGCTTTAAATAATTTTATCTATCTTTATTTATTAAAGAAACTAGATTAGAAACCCGTATATCATATGAGTTAAATAGATAATATATTAAATATGTAGTTTGTGAAGATTTATAAATTATAAAATGATATTTGATGTTCGCAAAAAAAAAAAAAAAAAAATTGAAAACTTCTTGGATGTCGTTTGATAACAAATTAAATGAAATCAATAACTATTCTGAGTTTTAGAAAAGATTTAATTAAGTTTGTAAAATTATTAATTTTTTTAATTAAACCATTTTGGGTGAAATAAGAAAAAAAAAACTTTTTACTATATACACAAAATTGTAACACATCGTGCTGTGAGTTACTTATTTAAGTATAAAACATTTATAACAAAAATACAAATTATAAAAGTTTCATTCAGCAATAATTTTAATAATGTTTATATTCGGTAATTAGTCATTAAAATAAAAATATGTCATATTATATATGGGGGCTACTAAATGTACCCCCACTTGTTACTTTTTATACCCTCTTTTAATAAAATCATATTTAAACTTGTCATATTTACCCCCTAAACAAGTCATATTTTTTTAAAAGTATTCTTTTTTGTTACAAGACAAACTCAAAAGTGTAAAAATATATTATAGACATTTTTTTTTTAAATTGTTTGTGTTTTTATGTTTATTTAAAAAACCATATTTTTTAAAAAAGTTTCCAGACATTGTTTAAACTTTCTCAAATAGTATTTTGATTATGTTTTCTTTTATTGAATATCTTTACAAATTACTAATAACATTTTTCATATAACAAGAATAATAAAAAAAAATTTGAATTTTATTTTTGAAAAAAGTCTACATTATATTTTTTTCCTCATCTAGTTTGTATTTTAAATGCCTTATATTTATTTATTTTTAATATTTTAAAATGTTTTTTTTTATTTTGGAACGACTTGAAGTGGGTATCTGATACGTGGTCGGAAACTGATGATTATTCGTAATTAAGTTTATGCTTTACGTGACTTTTCGTTTCGAATGATCTACTTTTGATTAGATTTGTGTTTTACAAGTCTAATGGAGTTTAAGGAGCTATTCGGGAGCTTTACGGAGCATCGGGGAGCGAACGGGATCAAATGGGAACACGAAACAATGAAATCAGAAAAACTGGTTGTAGAGAGCTAGTCGTCGACGCCCTAGTTGGCCGTCGGCGACACCCTCCAAAAAGCCTCGTCGGAAGAAAATGCTCATAGACAGTTGTTTAGTGCGTCGGGACCAATTTGAATAACCGCATGCCGTCGTCAACACCCTCCACTGAAGCAAAGCGTTGAAACTTGAATTTGAATGTTTGGGAACGGGTTATATCACTAGTTTTTGGGCATTTGCAAGGAGTTATGCAATTTTGAATATCGTCCTTCAGTTTTGGAGCAACAATCATACTCTACCTTACCACCAATCCGGTTTTGAACACCCCTAATGCTAACAATTCGAAATAGAATGCATCGAAACTAATGATATACCGAAATAGATTCCATTGTTTCAGTTTTTATGTATCGAAATAGGCTTTAGTAATAGCCTATTTCGATGTATTGAATACACGGAATCCTTAAATGGTGAATCTTATTGTGTATTACATTCTCTCGCTCGGTTTATGTCGTAGCTTGGATTCCGCACTCGCTACAACATCTGAAACAAGAAATCACGTTCGTCCGACGATCCGTATAGGGACCTACACAATCATCCACCATCATCACCTTCGATCACAACCCTTACTACCCCTAACGCATTGTTAAGGGTAATTTGGGTATATAAGTATTATATTTGATCGGGGAGCGACACTCCGATCAGTATCTCATTGAGTTTGTATAAACAATAAATACAAAAAAAATCCACACACATTTTTGAAATAAACCAGTTTAATATATTTTTTAAATGAAGAAGAGAAAATATTTTGTGAATCAACCCTATCCATTTGTTTTGCTTTAGAAAAGTGTTCACTTCGATTGAAGTCTTAAACTGGTTTTACTTGTTTATAACATACTCTTTACACTAATTAAATTTAAATTTATATAGGTTGTTAATTATAGTTTGATAAAATAATTTTAGTACCTATTGTTTATTTGTTCACTTACATAGATGGTTTGAATGATTAATATGTGCTAGGGCTGTAAACGTTATTTTAAAAGAAAAACTTTTTACTTTTTTTTATAAATAAAAATTGTTAATTATTTTATAAACACATCTAAAGTATTAAGAATTATAAAACTAAGACCTTTAAAATACAAACTAGACGAGGAAAAAACAAAAAATATAGACTTTTTTCAAAAAGAAAGTTCAAAACTTTTTTTTATTATTTTTATAAGAAAAATCTTATTATTTATTTGTAAAGATGTTCAATAAAAAAATATAATCAAAATACTATTTGAAAAGGTATCTTTAGAAACAATATATGAAAACTTTTTAAAAAAAATATGATTTAAATAAAAATTAAAAAATAAATATTTAAAAAAACGTCTGTAATTTTTTTTACATTTTTGAATTTGTTTTGTAACAAAAAGAATATTTTTTAAAATAATGATTTGTATAAGGGGTAAATATTACAAATTTTAATATGATTTTATGGAAAAAGGGTATAAAAAGTAATAAGAGGAGGGTACATTTAGACTACCCTTTTTAAATTTATGTAAACTTGGTTTGTGTTGTTTAATCCAATTAAATATCTGTATTGATCACTTAGTTGTAAAAATTAGATCTTTCGTATTTTCAACTAACATAAACTTTTAGAAGCTAGTAATATAACTAATAAGCAGAAACAATATTATTTGAAACATTAAATCAAAATAAATGCAAATAATTTATGAAAACAATTTACACATATAAAGCTTTTATTTTTAAACGTTTTGTGACAAATATATATATATATATATATATATATATATATATATATATATATATATATATATATATATATATATATATATATATATATATATATATATATATATATATATATATATATAGGGAGCCGCTAGAATGAGAACCACCTCGAGTTGTAAGAACCGCGAGAACTACACCCCACGGAGCGCCGTTCGCCGCGATTTTTTTTTTACAAGTAGATGTGTGCATTATAAACACGGCCGTAAAAAATCACGGCGAACGGCGCTCCGTGGGGTGTACTTTTTTACACCTCAAGTTTGGTGAAAAAAAAAGAAAAAAGAAAAAAAATTAAAAAACACCAAACTTGAGGTGTAAAAAAGTACACCCCACGGAGCGCCGTTCGCCGTGATTTTTTACGGCCGTGTTTATAATGCACACATCTACTTGTAAAAAAAAAATCGCGGCGAACGGCGCTCCGTGGGGTGTAGTTCTCGCGGTTCTTACAACTCGGGGTGGTTCTCATTCTAACAGCCCCCTATATAGGGAGCCGCTAGAATGAGAACCACCTCGAGTTGTAAGAACCGCGAGAACTACACCCCACGGAGCGCCGTTCGCCGCGATTTTTTTTTTACAAGTAGATGTGTGCATTATAAACACGGCCGTAAAAAATCACGGCGAACGGCGCTCCGTGGGGTGTACTTTTTTACACCTCAAGTTTGGTGAAAAAAAAAGAAAAAAGAAAAAAAATTAAAAAACACCAAACTTGAGGTGTAAAAAAGTACACCCCACGGAGCGCCGTTCGCCGTGATTTTTTACGGCCGTGTTTATAATGCACACATCTACTTGTAAAAAAAATCGCGGCGAACGGCGCTCCGTGGGGTGTAGTTCTCGCGGTTCTTACAACTCGGGGTGGTTCTCATTCTAACAGCCCCCTATATATATATATATATATATTGGATCTGAGTGTGTGTAGTGTGTATTTTTCTTATAAAACACTTAACCAAATTGAAAATTCAATTAAGCAACAATAAATAAACACATCAAACTATTTGGGTTTGGGAATGATTGCAAATAATTCATATTGAATTCAAATGATGTAATACCAACACAAAGGTACACACGGTACCCACGCTCTCTCATTAGGTAAACACACTCTAACTTAGTTTTTATGCTCTATGCTTTAAGCGTTGAAGAATTACAAAGAACAAACAAAACTATATATAGGAGGTGTGAACTGCTGATGACATTATCATGAAAGCGGCCCTTAACATCTTCATTAAATGGTGTAACTGCTAGCAATTGTGAAATTGCTGGATAGTCACATTGTTGCATTGAACTACTGCTTCTTTTGTGAGTTAGTGAGAACCAGTACTTCTGGAAATCCAGAACTTATGTCTTTGACTTGTTGACTTGGTCTTCTAATCTTCAACCGTTGACTTTGGTTAACTCTGACTATTGACTTGTTAACCACCACTTTGACTATCGGCACTTGTTCTTCTACTCAATGATCTTTGAAAGTAATAGTTTGATGCAGCAGTAGTTGGGGCAACTATTTTGAGAAGCTTTTAAGGAGAGAGAAACAACTGAGCTTGTAGACTGTATTTTAACTTATTAAGCAAGGATGGTGAATCCCTTAGGTTTTTGCTTTCATCATCAGTAGATCTTATATAACCCAACAATCTTCCCCTGGATTAGTTGATGCCAAAACACACTTATATTGAGTCCGTCTTTTATTCTCTTATTTTGTTGATGAAGAGTCCTTTGAAAAGTTTTGTTGATGTTGAGTTCAGGGCTATTCCTTTATCTTCATCATAGTATACCATCTTTGACTTACCGATAAAGGTTCTCTGTCTTCACACCTTTTAATCTGCAATTAGCTTCTTGTCTCTAAGTCTTTGGGTTAGGGAAGATTAAAGGGTTGCTACCCATTAGACATCTAAAGAATGACACGCTCCTTTCTTCTGAGAGGTGTGGGATTATTGATTATTCTTTAGAGAATATTCCAAAGCTATTGTGTAAGTTCCAGCTCTTTGATCATCAGTAGTTTTGAACTAATGTGTTGTCTTGCATGCAACTTACAAATAGGGTCTTCTCTTCTTCATCAAGATCCACAATCCAATTAGCATACCTATGCTTTGCTCTTAAATTGTTTGTGTAATTCTACATGATTTTTGGATGTAAGAGAAGATTTCATGGGGGCTAAACTGGAACAATAGCAGACTCCTTTTTTCTCAATAAGGTAGATCTTTTTGTTCTCCCAATTTGGTCTTGGTGGGAATTTTTTTGGCTTTATTCTTCTGGCATCCAGATAATCCATGAACTCCTTCACTCTAACCATCTCCCAACAAGGTTTATGCATCCCTATTTTGGAATACATAAAAGTTCTTTACAGGATAGGGACCATTCTTCTTGAGCCATTCAATGCTTTCTTGTTTTGAAGCATTGGCTACTGATTGTTGTTTGAGGGGGGAATCTTGGAGAATTCTCGGGATTTTTGAATAATGTGTTGCTCATAGTTCCTCTGTCCATAATGTACTGGGCCTTTCTATATGTCATTTTGCCCTCATTCTATGCAAATTCTATAACATCTTCATCTTCCATCTTATTGGTGTATTCTTCATAATTCAACTTCTTATCAATCTTTAGAAGAGGTAGTTGTTGAAGTGAAGCAATGAATCTTGGGGAAGGCGGAGGCTCTTCAACAAATGGCTCTATGAAACTGTTGTTGTCACAAGCTCTATTGTTGTTGCTGGTTCTTCTTCTGGATATTCTTGCAATACCAACTTCCTTTTATTTGAAGGTTGTGTTATTGTTTCTTTAAGAACTTCTGGTTTGCTGGAAGCTACTGGTTTTGATTAAACTACTGGCTTTTTGCCAGGTAGTTTACCATTAGTTTTGACAACAACTGGTTTAGCCCAGACTGTGTCTTTGATGATGCTCTGGTTAATAAGGGAGTAGAAGGTGTTTGAGAACCAGTAATTTTTCCTAGTCCAGCTGTTTGAGTCTGCACTCCAACTGTTTGACCTAAACCAACTGTTTGTCATTTGGGACCAACAATTTGTTCTTTGGTAAGTTATGGTTGAACTTGTTGAACTTTTCTTCTCTTCGCTTCCAACTTTTCAATAGTTTTAACTTTTTGGATCATAGTTGGTGGCCTCATGTCAATCTTCAAAGTTTTTGTAATCTTGGGGTCTTGTTTTGCTACTCTTTCTTCTGCTCTTTGTTTCTCTATTTGGCTTTTTACTAATGCAACACTTAGACCTCTTTGATCTTGATTGAACTTCTGTATTCTCTCTGCATGATACACATCTCCTTCATCAACCCCCTTTTTGTTTCTTAGTCATGGCATTGGCTTTAGCTTCATCAGCTTTTTTCTGTGTTCTTATCTGCCCTACCCCAATCATGTCTATCTTCTTCTCCCCCCTTTTGCCAACCCCCTTTTTCCATCAACAGTTTCTTGACTCTTCATGAAATTGTGTGACTAGGGCATGGGAGGAGAAGTTCCAAAGACTTTGGCATCAAAGGTGTTTCGGTGTCTTTGAACCTAGGTTCTAGAATATCCTTAATAACATTTTTGAGCTCCCCTGTTGGTAATGATGAGGTGGCTAAAACCTCACTAGCAGTTTGGCTTTGTGTGGTTGGTGGCTTATTTAGGAGGGAGTTGAGTATTTGGGTGAGCTTTTGTGAGGAGGCCAGCTTTTGGGTGTATTTGGGTTTAAGCTGGGCTTTAGCTTGGGGCATCTTCGTGACCGACTCCTTGAGTTTGGAGATTGCAGCACCCAGCTGTTCCATCAATTCATTAAATTGTTGGTTTTGGGCATCATTCATATTAATGGACTCATCTACTCCCCTATCTATGGTGGTTGTATCAGTAGGTACTTGTGGCTTTTCAATCATAGAAATACTTCGTGATGCCCCTTATTCTTGGCAATGGGGAATTCTAGCAGTTTGGCTATCCAATACTTTTGCAGCATTTAGTAGCTCTATTGTTGTTGCCTGCAGGGTGGTTTTAGCTATGTTCCCACCGTCTCTTGAAAACCAGTGGGTTTTTCAAGAATAGTGACCAATGCAATCACCTCATCAGGATTTTCCTGAGAGGGATGAGCATCTTCCTCATGTAGGTATGGATCAGATTCTAGGGCTATGCTGTGTGGCTCCATCTCTGTGATTTGTGGTTGAGATGTGCCCTTTTGTGACACATTAGATGATTTGCCTTCATGAGTCTTTGTACGAAAGTGCTAGTTATGTCGGCTTGGCTGGTTGGAGGCACTAGAGACTGCAGTGAAGAAGTAACTGGCTGAGTTTGTGTTTCAGCCTAATTCTCAGGGACCTCAACTTCCTAAGTTGTCTTTGTTTTGGTTTTCTTTAAGGAGGTGGCTGAGGATTTACACTTAGAAGCTTTAGAAGTGTTTTGTGTTGAAGACTTCATCCTCTTTTTTTTGTGATGGTTGCTATAGGTTCCTCAAAGATGGGTTGTTCCCTTTGGTTATCAAGAGTAGTGGGCTTAGTTTGTGGTTGCTCCTCAACTGCTGGTTATGCAGGGTCACTGCCCTGTATAGTTTCAGCCTCTTCTTTAACAAGTTTTGGTTCAGTTTTAACCTTTTCCATCCTTTAGACATAAATCTCAGTGTCAATACCTTGTGATTTGATGTTATAGGCTCAGAAATTTTGTAGTATCATCTTCATATTGATCTATGTGGCACAAAGAATATATGATTAGACACTTTTACATGACTCTAATCTATCTTCATTCCACATACCAACATAATTGCATCATAAAGGAGTTTACATTGTCATGTATGTTTAGTTAAGGAAGAAAACTCACATTCATTTTCTAAATAATTTCTTATTTGAATGTTCTTCCCAATTATTGCTCTTAGTTCACATCATCCCCATTCCTAATTTCAGAGGCGGATTTACAAACGTGGGTACTTGATCACGGGACTACAATAAATTTTCGTGAGTATATAAAAATGTAAGTACGGTTTTTTTTAGCGACACCAATGTTTTTTAGACGGAAACTCCATTCTTGAAGGGTAAATTGAATTAAGGGAAGAAACAATTGCGGATAAGCAAACAAAGAAGGAGGTAACGGGACCGAGAAAGTATATATTGAAGTTAATAAAAAGTTGAAATCTAAACAAAAAAAACAGCTGGCCTTAGGACTATAAAAGTACAATAATTTTGGACAAGAATTAAACCAAAATCAGTACTTATTTCTTGACAGGGCCGGTCGATATTTCTGGCACTATGTATCCAAAAATTAGTTGGATTTTTTATTCTTTACACATTTAAATCATTATATAAATCTTTCATCCTCTTATTTTTATACCAATCTTTCTATTATCATTCTCTTTACTCCATATTTTATATAAAAAGCTCAAGATTTTTATACCTTTCTCTCTACCATGTATTCCTACAACCGAGGTTTCGTTCCTCCTCGATCAAGCGGCGACCCAAACCGAATAAACACTCCTAACCAACCCGTTGATCCAGTTCCCACCTAATCAACCGCCTATGAAACCGGGTTTGTCGAGTATAATCACCACCAAACCGGGTTCATAACCCTCTTGAACCAACCCCTCTCATGGACTCAAATCCAGGGGCGGACCTAAAGAAGGTCCAGGCGTAGCACGGGCTACGGCTTAACTTTTTTCCGGTAGTGTAAATTTTTTTTTCGATTTTTATACTAAGGACAACTCTAAACAACTACGAGGACATCTCTCAAAAATTTTTTTACAAACCAATAATAAGCCCAATTAGTGATGATGATACAAATCCAAATAATAAGCCCAAATAACTAAATAATAGCATATTAGATTAGCCCAAATAACCAAATAATAGCTCAAATAACTAAAATAAATTTCGAAATTGAAGCTTGTCAAGACGGATTTACGCAATCGAATCGGCCCGGAATTTTTGAACAATGCTACGGTTTGTGCGGTCGAAAACAATTTTTTACTTTATTTATTTATTGTTGTTTTTTTAATTATAATTGCACGGTAAAAAAAATATTTTTTTAGGATACCGCTGAGTTAATGTTCTAGTTCCGCCACTGCCCAAATCAATACGGTTGGAATCCAAACTTTAACATGGGAGGTTACGGCTCTTACGAGGGATAGACTACTTGAGAGAGACTTTGAGTTTTACTCAAAGCCGCACGACAAACTAACTAGAAAAGCGTTTGAAATGGATCTAAACCGAAAGACGATTTTCAAAAGAAAAAAAATATGGACTTTGAGTTTTAGTGTTTTTTAATTTTATTGTAATGTTTTTTAAATTATTGTAATGTTTTTTTTAATTCAATGAAATGTTATGTGATTTTTAATTTTATAAATTTAGAGATTAAATAAAAATTTTAAAAAGATAATAATTGAGTAATGATTGGTAGGGGGTTATGGGGCTCCATCCACTACACACCTATATTATATAACCCCTCACATTTCACCTTTTGCCATCTATCTTATTACAACCCCCCCCACACACACTCTAAAGAGGGTTATGGGGCCTTATGACTACAATGACTTAAGTGGTTCATTCCCTGCTCTAGTAAATTAGGCTTGGACCTATAACTTTTTTTTGAATAACAAATTAATCCTTCACCTCTTGGATATAGGTGAGACACCTTACCACCACACCATATCTCTAATAGACAAACCTATAACCTAATACTTTTGTCATTTATAAAAGATTTACTTTATCTGATATAAGATTTGTCATTTATATACGTATTTTTTTATATTTTTCTTCTTATTATCATAATTAAAATTGTTTTTGGTGTAAAACCCAAAACAAATATCAATAAAACTAATAATTAAAGAGACGAAGAGAACGTGTGTAATTATTGGAAGCGAACCGAACCCAGAATTTTTATATCCGCTTGTATGAAATTGGACCATCTGATAATTGTGACCACTACTAGAAAACTAAGCTACTGCGACTAACATAAGTCGGTCACAAATATAGCGACCAATTTGCGACCAAACCAAAACAGTCGCAAAACTAAAGACCAACCCGGATTTGGTTGCAAATTTTGTGACTGATTTTTTTGGTCGTAAACCGAGCCCTAATTACATTAAAATACACTCCATATGTCTTAAAATACACCGCATATGCGAAAACCGAGCCCTAATTACATTATATAATTAGAAATAAAATAAAAACCAGGATTTTACCTCGCTCGCGGGCCGCGAAGGCTAAGCCTTCGGCATATGCGGGGCATGATAGTCAGGCACCAGGGCGAGCCCCCAGGCTGCCACGTGTCACTCATCGTGTCGAAGCTAGTTGTCTGGATAAGCAAAGCTAGGCCCTACCCCCTATGTCGCGGGCCGCGTAAGATGACCCTTGGGTCTTCGTGGACCGCGAGGGACTGCAAGATCAGCCCTATAAATGGAGGGCATCGGCTTCAGTCCCAAATCGTTCACAGTTTATTTTTCTCTCAAAATTCTACATAGTAATTATAATTTTCGGGCATAATACCCCCCTAAATAACGAAGTTCTGCTCCGTTGTAAGTATCATAACCCCGGTTACGTATTAGATACGCTGCCCGATTGATCCAGGGTTCCGTAACGGCTATCGTGGTTCTGCCCGACGTAGTCGTTGGAATGTCGTCTCGGGGAGGGTATTACTAATGTAAATATTGGGTTATTATACTAAAACGTGTGCATTTGTGTATTTAATAGATAATCACCAGGAAACCCTAAAGGGAAACCTAAGACAACAATGTGAGTAATCTCCTTTTTACAAATTATTTTTACAAAACCTCACCTAAATTAAATTACATTAAACAGTGATTGAGTATTTGTATTCTACAATTATCGTCGGCATGTTGGGGTTTGTATACAAAAGTTGTTACTACCTTGCGAGGAGTAACATGACCACAAGTCGGGTTGACAGTATCGTGGGTCGTAATTGAATAGATGGAAATAAATGTAATTGCGCTACCGCCCTCAATACTGTATAATGGTTTTTTATTAAAGTTGAGTAAACTGGGATTCACTCACCAGTATTTCCCACTGACAAAATGTTTTTAAACGCGTTTCAGGTAACAAAATGTGAAAGCCAAATAGAAGCCAGCTGGACAGCACTGAAGGCTTGGAAAAGTGGCTATAAAGTTGCCTAAAATAAAGAGATGTTTTATTTAAATAAAATAGGGTTTATCCCTATGAAATTGTGTGTACTTAAAACTTGGGATTTTTCCCACATGTTTAATATTATGAAAATGTGGTATTTCACTCTGATAAAATATTTCCTAACTACGGTCCTGATGTAATTTCCGCTGCCAAAATGGATAAACACAGATACCACCGAAACTGGCCGCGGCCGCCCGTTCCCCGATTGTTAGGGGACGGGGGTTGCGACAGAAGGTGGTATCAGAACCAAGCCACTGATTCAGCGACAGAAATGTTCTGCTGACACCAAAATATCATATGTTAGGAAATAAATTACAGAACTACGTGCATAATTGTATTTTATTGTTATGTGTTATTTGACTATTTGTTAGTTTACAGTATGAGCGACCAAGGACCTTCCGACGCGTATCGTCAGTTGTCCAGCTCACCTAGAAGCGAAGGCACCTCTTCACAACCTGCCCTCTCAGGGTATTCAGCTAATAATGAAGACGAGATATTCGTGTTTAAGGCTCAGTCTGAAGAGCCATTCCCTCCTAAAAAGAGAGGATGGTTCAGTAGGGGAGCGCATGAACGTAGGAAACGAATGAAAAAGTTACAAGCAGCGAGCCCTAGCAGCCGCTAAAAGAGAGACAGATGCCCACGCCCAGGATATGCTTAATAGGGGTTTAGCAAACTTCCATATCCTAGCAACCACAGTTGCCGACCCTAACCTGGAGCAACTAATAACACCCCAACCATTACCACTATTCCCCGCTCAGCCAATGGAAATAGAAAACAACCCAGAAAATCAAGTTCAAATGCATGATTTTAATCCAGAAGAGATACCTAGGATACCAGCACCCAATCCCTTAGACCCAGACTACGACCCGTGGCTAGATGAGCTTAGGGATTACCAGCAACGCTACCCAATCCCAGAAGACGAACCCATGCCGAATCTAGCAGCCTATCCAGGTTTGGACCCTCTAGATCCCTACTACGATAACAACCAATACATTAGGGAAATCTTAGAGAATCCTTACCCGTACCAGGAACCCATGCCCCAGTACCCAAACCCAGTCCCAGTACCTCCACCCCCAATGAGTGTAGAAAATGTGCAAGAGCTCCGAAATTTCGGAGAAGAAATTTTAGAAAATAGCGAGAGAATGAGGTAGGTCGGAGAGCGACTCGTCTGGAAGTACGACGAGCGTAATACGGAGTTCTGGATGAACCCATATCCGTGAAGGTGATGGTGGAGGTAGTAATAATAATAATAATATATAATATCTGTGTATGCTTGAAAAAAAACCCTAAATCATAGCTACGGATGTCTACTAGTAGTGTAATTTCAATTTCAGTCATATTGTAATCTTAAATTCCAGTTCTGGTTTGTATTAGATGCATACTATATATAAGAAAGAGTAAGTCGCAATGGTCGACGTTTTTGATCAATATGCGTGTCATGTGATTGGTTGTATTAAATATTATCCTGTGATATTAATAATTGGCAAATGTTTAAAATTCAGATGGACAATGAAGTGACCCAGGAAAACCAGAATGACAATAACCCGAATAATGAGAATCCGAACAACCATAACAATGGAAACCAAATGGATAATAGTGCCATCCAACACATAGTGGCACAAGGGATAATAGATGCAATGCCATTTATTATTCAAACTGTTAGGGAAGCGGATAATAAAAGTAAACATAGCAGTAAGCGTCCAACTGAACTTGAACACAGCGTGAACAATGGACCCATACTTCAAGCGCCCATTCCCAAAAGAAGAAGAACCATGCCTTATGGTTGTTCTTATAAAGAATTCTGGTCTAGTAAACCAATGGAATTCTCGGGCAATGAAGGGGCCGTTGCAGTTCTACACTGGATAGAAAAGACTGAGGCTGTCTTAAAAATAAGCAAGTGCGCAGAAGATGATAAAATAATGTTTGCCTCCAATCTGTTTAAGAATTCAGCGTTAGAATGGTAGAACACTATCCTCCAGTCTCGGGAAGTGATAGGGTTTACAATATGGAATGGGAGGAATTTAAGAACATGGTGGAAAGGAAATTCTGCCCCCCAATGAAAAAGAATAGATAGCAAATAAATTCCTAAACCTTACTATGACTGGAGTGGATAGTAAGGGTTATACTACGTTATTCTTTGAATATGCTAGAATAGTGCCAACCCTTGCATCACCTGAACCAGTATTGATCTCCCGTTACATCTGGGGATTAATCAGTGAAATTAGGCATGTAATCAAGGCAGCTAGACCTCAAACCATAGAAGAAGCTGTAGAACTAGCAAATACCTTGACATATGAGTTAGTACGTACACGAGAAGAAGACCAGAGGAGAAACCTAGCTCAGAAACTTACCCATGAATTTCGTTACGGTAATTCCAACCGTGGGAGAAATGTAGGTTCTACCTCTGCACCCTACTGCAAGGCTTGTAACAAAAAGCATTCGGGAAAATGCTCCACTTACTACAATTTCTGCAAGATACCAGGGCACAAGGAAGAAGATTGCAGGAGGAAACCTAATAATGGGATGTGCTTCAACTGTGGAGAAAAAGGACACATCAAGCCAAACTGTCCGAAACTAGTTCCAGTCATGGGCAACAAGAACGCAAAAAATGCTAGAGCATTTGTTCTGACGGCAGATGAAGCCAAGATGATTCCGGACGTGATAGTCGGTACGTTTTTAGTTAATGATGTTTTTGTTAAAGTATTATTTGACTCTAGTGCAAACCAAAGTTTTATTAATACTTCGTTTTGCAAACTTCTCAATCAACAATTAACTAAACTCCCACAAGAATGTCTAGTAGAGACAGCAAATGGGGAAACCGTTAGGATTTCTGAAATCTTGCAGGGAGCAAGAATAGAATTTTTAAATCAAAAGTTTACTGCAAATCTTTACCCAATGAATCTGGCAGGATTTGATGTCATATTAGGAATGGATTGGTTGATAGCCAATAAAGCCAGTATTTTATGTGATCAAAAGTCAATTCAAGTAAATTCACCAAAGGGTGAAAAGATCACAATTAAAGGAGATAAGCCATCTAGATCCACGAAATTCATCTCTGTGATGAAAACAACAAGTTATATAAGAAAAGGATCATTAGTATATTTGATTTCCATAATCACTAGCACTAAAGGAAAAGAACTAAAAGATATTCCAGTAATGTCTCAGTTTCCAGATGTATTCCCAGAAGAATTGCCAGGATTACCGCCAGACAGAGAAGTTGAATTCCGAATCCACCTACTACCAGGAATAGCGCCAATTGCCAAAGCACCTTACCATTTGGCACCCGCAGAAATGCAGGAACTGAAGAAACAGTTAGACGAATTGTTGAAAAAAGGATTCATACAGCCAATTTCATCACCATGGGGAGCGCCGATTTTATTCGTCAAGAAGAAAGACGGATCGATGCGTATGTGCATTGACTACAGCGAATTAAACAAAGTCACGATTAAAAATCGGTATCCACTACCGAGAATCGATGATTTGTTTGATCAGTTGCAAGGAGCTTGATTTTTCTCAAAAATCGATTTAATGTCAGGATATCACTAATTAAAGGTACAGGAAGATGACATTCCTAAGACCGCGTTTAGAACAAGGTACGACCATTATGAATTTACAGTTAAGCCATTTGGTTTAACCAATGCCCCAACCGCATTTATGGACATGATGACCCGAATATGTAAGCCATATTTGGATAAATTCATAATTGTCTTTATAGATGATATTCTCATTTATTCTAAGAGCAAAGAGGAACATGCAAAGCATTTGCACGCACTTCTAAGTTTATTAAGGAAAGAAAAGCTTTATGCAAAGTTTTCAAAATGCGAGTTTTGGTTAGAACAAGTACAATTTCTTGGACATTTAGTCAATCATGAAGGAATTCATGTAGATCCCACCAAGATCGAGGCGATTACCAAGTGGAAAACCCCTGAGTAGCCAACTGAGGTTAGAAGTTGTTAGTTCATATGTCTGTAGCTTCCGCCAGCATTGAGTCTTATTTTGTACTATGTATGTCTTTTGTGAATATGTATGTAATTGTATGTATGTGTGTGTAATGACAACTCAGGGAATGACGCATAATGTAAATGTGTAGTCCGAAGGTTGATTAATGTCATCCGATCAGATGGCCATCCGATCGGATCACCACCCGATCGGATTACCACCCGATTGGACAACACTTATCACTTCCCTAAGTTTGCCTATAAATACCCAGCTTGGGTTAGTCATTTAGAACTTTTTCTCAGCTTGTAAGGAGACTCTGTCAAGTCTGATTCTCTGCCGGTTCTCTTGTACTTTCACATCAATCTAATAGAAGAACAGACGGATTTAATCGTTGAATATGTTGTTGTTGATTCTCTGACTTGATCAATGGATTCCGCACATTGATTTAGATAAATTCATCCACGTTCCACAGGAACAGATCCTGATCCAAAGGCCTAACAAGTGGTATCAGATCCGCAGGAGGTTGAATCGAGGACTGCAACAACATATTCACCGGAATTTCAGCTATTCTTGCCGATTTCAGTCGAATGTCACCGGAAATTTGACGTATTTTCTCATCTTCTACTGATTTCTTGCTGTGTTTTACACTTTTACACCTCAAAAAACGAGAAAAACGTAAAAGAACGGGAATTTACGAACAAAATTTGACAAATTTGATATCAATCGATTCGCAATTGTTCAAAGATCAATCCTTCAAATTTTCATAGAAAAATTCCATCAAAAACTGAATCAAATCTATCAAAAACCATGTTGAACTGTTCGTTCTTGCTGACGTCATCCACCCGATCGGACAGCTGTCCGAACGGATTGGCTTAGACTGTTCTTGGATATTGCTTACTGATGTCATCAGTGTCACCCGGTCGGATCACCACCAGATCGGTGAAGCATTGTTGTTTAAGTTTCATTAGCTGACGTCATCCTGTCACCCAATCGAATCACCATGTAACAATCCTAACTAAACCGATACCCTCAATTATTTTCCCGACACTCTAATATAGTTTAAAATGTCCCAATATGTCTTTTTATACACCCCGTATGTGAAAACCGAGCCCGAAATACAATATAGCATTAAAAATAATTTAAAAACAAGTTTACTTAAGCTGAGGCGGGCCGCGTAGAACCCACCTCAACCTTACGCGGGCGGTATCAAGGTTAGAACCTGATTTCATTGATTTCTTTAGTTAAGGCGGGCCGCGTGAGACCCCCATTAAGCTAACGCGGGCCGCGAGAGTCCTAAATTGTGGCATAGCCCGGTGTTGACACGTGTCTTAACACGTGTTGAGCCTATTGATGACCCGGATCACCTACGACTCTATTCCTCTACTACGCGGGCCGCGTAAGCCTAGGCTTACCTTTACGCGGGCCGCGAGAGACTTGAATTTCAGCCTTATATAAAGGAGGCATCGGGCCTTCAGTCTGCTCGTTCAATTTTCTTTTCTCGATCTCAACATCAGAATAGTAGGCATAATCTACGGGTATTATACCCCCTAAATAGCGAGGTTCTGCTACGATGTAAGTATTACAACCCCTGGAGACGTATTAGATGTCACATCCTGGCTTTGCGGAAGCGTGGTTAATTTGGTGTGACTTCTTAATACCATAGCTTAATCATAACAAAGCTATATGAAAATAAAACCATGCAGATCATCCATTGACTTAAGTTTCAAAATAAAAGTACCACAACATTGTTTTAAAGTGCTGACACATGCAACGGAGATTACAACCTAATAACATAAAAACATTGTTCAGAATTTATAACCACAAACATAAAGCAGACGTAATTTAAGAACCGTAGCTCGTCCAGGCAAGAGCCATGACCCCTAAACTTGGATGACCTTATTTCTCTTATGCAGCGTGAAAAACGTAGCATACCATGCCAGATCCTTAATTACCTGAAATACATGTAAGTTGGAAAAATCAACAAAAATTGTTGAGCAAGTTCATGTGTAATGAGTAAGTAAAAACTTTGTAAGTATAAAAATCCTGGTATGTAGCAAATAAGGAAAAAGAGATCACCAATGGTTTGCAAGGCCATTGATATGTGTGAAGTTCAAGTAGGAAGACTCAAACCTAGCGGATTTATGCGTTGGGCACAAAGTCACCCCGAGGTCCGTTATGCTGGGCCTGGGGCTGGGCTCGCTACACCCAGATAGATCTACCGCTACTGTCCCTCGGTCCTACAATGAGGATTAATGGCCTCAAGTTGCGCCTACCCACTCACATGATCTAAGTAGTAACCCTCCTTACGCTAACCATACCATGTAAAAAAAAGTACTCGTAATCATAGTAACATGTATTTCACCCCCGCAGTTTAAAAACTGAAAATAGTTAAGAGAAAAAGGGGGACATGAACTCACCAAAGTGCGTCTCTAAAAAGAAAATCTCCTGATCAATCTGCTGTGCGACGATCTACACGTACTATATTTATTAGACGGACGGCCGTGCCTTAGTTTAAGGTTTAAGTTTTTGGGGGAAATAGTTAGACAACTATTTCGTGTTTACACTTTGTAAATATTTGGTAAATATTTTCCTTCCCAAGGATGGGGGCTTAAATACATGTGCGCTTCTGTATCTTCGGAATATATTGTTAAGTCTCACTTAATAAAATATATTTTATTTCATTTATCAAAAAATACTTTACTTCCAAAATATAAATATTTTTCCCAAAAATATTATATTTTATTCCATATAATTTTCCCAAAAATAATACCTTTGTCAAAATACGCGTTCACTAGTATTTTCCGAAAACGCGTAAGTTACGTTTAAAGATCGGGTGGTATTAATATTACCGTTGTAACTTAATATTTATTGTGAAGGCGTTCGTATTATTTTGGAGTCGTTAACATTCGGTAATATTATTTTTACCCTAAAAATAATATTTGTATAGTTCACAAAATAATCATAAAAATTTCACAAGTGTTGCTATGAAAAATACATATATATTCTAAATATATATATTTTATCGGGTTTTATTTTGTAAAAATCCCACCTCCGACACTTAGAAATGTTGTAATAAAAATCGTGGCGAAACTTATATTTTTGAAAACAAGTTAAAAATACATTTATAACACTTGTGGTGAAAATATTTTCAAGTGTTAGGTTTTTGGAAAAATTTCGCCAGAGTTTCCCCTGTAACTGGAGGTGGCCACGCTTTCAAGCGTATCATTTTCTTTTAAAATTCAAATCAACAATGTTCCCAACATTACCAAACAATATTCAAATCGTCAACTAGTCAAAATAGTTATAAATCGCAAAAATACATGAACTTGTGGTTTGTCCAAAATATGTAGTAACTTTCATTACTTTTGGTGGATCTTTGTATAAATCAACTCGGTTTCTCAACAGTCTCGTTTTTAAAGAAGTTACATCTTTACAACTTCTTGTCAACATTCACAAAAATAGTTCTTTTGTCAAAACTTTGTGTTACACAAGTGTTTACACACTTGTGTGTTTACAAAAATCACTCTTTTTCATGTAAAACCCGGTTTTAGAAAACATGATTTCTTTTGACGCTTGGTTCTTTGAAAATACCACTTGTAGATCCGTAGATCTACTAGTTTAGAACACTATTTCATAAGACAAATTGTTTTTACACAAGTTCATGCTTAGTAAGTAGTAGTGTTCATCATTTAACCCTTTACATACTTAAACATACTCTAGGTCATGTTTCATGGACACGACTTAACCGGGTTAGATGATGATCCGAGCTACTACTAGTATAGATCAACACTAAATAATCGCAACAAAACAAGTCTTGCAAGTTTTAAACAACTTCATAGCTTTTATCCAACATGTTTAACATTTTTGTAAACTTTTAACATGTAATCTTGTATGTTCATGACTTTTAACCGACAAAGTTCGTTTTAACCACTTTAGAATAGATCAAGAGGGCGTTTAAAGTCACTTACTACTAGCTCGAGGCTAGGGAAGAAACTAGTCAGAAATCGGGTGGATAAAAGCAATGTGGTGAGGTTCTTCGCAATCCGAGTGCACCAAGCTTCCTCGTATGAGATCCTTCACCCTTGTAGATACTTGAAATGGCAAGATCAAAGCTCAAAATGATGGATGGATGGTGGGTGGTGTTCGGCCGAGAGTTCAAAGGGAGGGAGAGAGTGGAGTGTTGTTGATAAGTGTGGTGAGATGAATATGATGGTTTAAGGTTAATACTTATAGACAAATCCTTCATGTTTAACCAATGGTTCTCATGTTACCTTGATATTAGGCAAGCAAGATTTAAATAATCAATAAAGGACATGGGGCCACATATGGTGACCGAATTCGGTTAGGGGGGGGGGGGGGTTCTTATGGTTAGATCCCAACTAGATGGTAAGTATTAGTTAGATGTTTAGGAGATTAAACCATTTACTAGGATGTTATGCATTGTAGTGGGTGTTAGGGTATTCGGGGACCCTAACTGGCTCAGAAAAAGAAGAACAATGTTAATGGCAATATTTTTATGTTCCGGGTAAAGTCCGGTTGTTCGGTTGGATAGTGATCCGTTAAAGTGCTTAACAAAGCTTTAAAGTGTCGTTATTATTATTTTTAGTGACACGAAGAATTCCCGACACTTTGGAAAGTGACTAGTAATATTTTTCTCATGTTTTGGCACTTTATTAGTTAGCTTAATGCTGAATTTTTATTTAAAGTGCTGAATTTTGTACTTAAAGTACGTTTTAGGCACATCCGGTCACTGTAATTATCACCTAGTGACGCAGTTCTACAATCCTCACTTCCCTACACTTTCTACAGGTGTAGTAAACTATCTCTGGCTCATACAGGCCTTAGAGGCAGTGTCTGCCTGGTGCTGGCTATATCAGCATGTTAGATGGGTTATCCGTTCATTGTGCTACTGTGTTTTTGTGCATCAAGGTTGTCACTAAAGTTCTGTATGTAAATAATAGAGTAACAGCAAATAGAGTATGAGACATGGTTATATTTATTTCAGAAATCATGTAGAAGTTTATTTACCATTGTAAGCAAGCACAGTAATTGAGCAGTAATTAAATACTAATTAATCCGTACAGATACCTGGTTTGGTGAGGGTTGTCACATTCTCCCCCTGTTAAAGAAATTTCGTCCCTGAAATTTGTACTACCTTTACTCCTTATGGTCACGTCACATATGTATATGTATAAATAACATCGAGGCAGATAATTATTAAACCGAATCAAACCTTACTCACACTTGGTGAGTCCAAGAATATATAACAACCCGTACCCTAGGGTTAAGAAGGTGGGTGCTCAAAGCGGTAGATGTCAGAAGTACAAACGTACTTGACGTATAGCCTAATGTATTCAGCTAGCAGGGGGTCCACAAGTGAGGAGTTTCAACTAATAAGATCCTCAAACGATTGATCGCAGTATCCAAGCGAGTTTTCACGAAACATAGCACCCGCTATATAAATTCAAAAATTAACAACTTAAATGAAATGGTATATTGATCTGTCAGCTCCCAAGTAGATGAGTGGCAAGGTTCAGTGTGTTGAACATTTTGAACTGCGAGAATACGCCGAATGAATGCAAACGAATCTGGTGTATTCTTGCTTTGATTTGTAGTTGCATCGGAAATGTTTAAATGGCAGGTCAAACGAGGAGATATGTAGTTTGGTGTAGAACGGTTGACCATGATTAGCACAAGCTGCAAGTTTGTAATGACTCCACAAGGTATCGCAACGACATGATTCCATAATAGCGGTGACTGAACAAATTCACCGAGTTTGAGACCAGATGAAGGTGTACCGAAACAAGCCGGAAGATGAAACTAAGTACTGCAAGACATTTGATTGATAATGAGAGAATCGTTAGGAGGTACACCATGATATGAGATGATTTTATGTACCTTTGACTCAGCACGCAAGTGTGTTGAGAGTGCTTTAATTGTGATAAACAAAACGAATTTAGGGCAAGTCATCAAATAATCAATTAAATCCGTGTACGAAGTGAGTAGTCGGATAAGCGCAAGCTTCAATTCTGAGAAAGTATCACTGTAAGGTGCCGAAATCTATCAACGATTTAGTAGAGTCATAGACCAAACAAGTCTACTATGACTCGAAACAAAAGAATCTGTGCCAAAGTATTAGAATATGATGCTCTCAATACATCACATGGTGTCTCAAATTAAACATGTGAACTGGATAAGTTCAAGCAGTTGAACCTAGTTTCAACGTAACCAAACAATAAACGTACATATCAACAAGGAAATCTTGACATTATAGCAAACATGTAACTTGAAAGAAGGTGGTTTCAAAAAGTGTGTTGACTTGATAACAAAAGAGTCTACAATGACAAAAATGTAGGTCATTCGAATCACAAACCGGTAATTAGACTTGACGACGTAATATCTGAACATTCCTGAAGCGTTTATTCGAAATGAAACCGCATGCGTAGCAAATGGTGCATGGGTTATATATAGGTTTTCAAGTAATGAAGCGGTGCGTTCTTACCAAAATGAAGAAGTAACCAAACATACGAAGCAAACGTGCGTTCGCTCTCAGCGAAGGAAAACAACGTGATGCAACTACTTGAGGGGAGTAGAAATGCAAATTTCTACTTGTTAGAAGTGAAAGTGAAGGCTTCAACGGAAGAAAATTTAAGTACTTTCGGGTTCGTTAACTGCAATGACAAGTTGGCCAAGTTAATGATGTTTAATTGAGTTGACAGATATGGTTCCTAGATGTAAGGCTTCTAGTTTCTCCGGATTCCGCATCTTGTGTGGATCTGGTTTATACATTGTGTAGGAAGCAGCATTTTGTTTATGTCTAAGCACAATCATTGTCCCACATTTTCGTCCTGGTATATTCCCTGAATTTCTCCGCTGACGATGCTCGATCGTCGATCAGTCGTGTAGTAGTAGTTGGATCATCATAGTCAGTTGTGTAAGAGGTCCACTAATTTTTAGCAAGAGTCACTGACTGTGGTGGGTTAGCTTGTTCGGCTCCTGGTAGCTGACATTTACTTGAAAATCATCATCCCTCTTTTTGGCGATCAGATATGGGGTTACCCAACAGGGAATTTTTGGTCTGTTATCTTCCTTCTCCATCAACTTCTGAAACTTCACTGTCAATCCTTGCATTCCTGAAGATGTAAGTCCTTGAGGCGTATCTACTGCAGGTGCGACGCCGGGAATTTATCTGATGTGAACAAGATTAGCCGTGGGAGAGAACATTCTGGCAAATCCTCGGGGAAGACTTTAGGGCATTTCCTTGTAATAAGAAGATCTTCGTGCTTAGTTCTTCGGCTCCTCCTGTCCCCGACATGGGCCAAGAAACAACATATTCTTCACGCAACATCCTCCATGCCTTCAGGCAATTTGTAGTTTGTAGAGGCGTATCTTGCCTCATGAGTCATGATTGCTTCGTTGTTCGACATCGGGATGCGGATAACGATTCTTCCGCTTGGTTGCTGGACCGCGAGTTCATCCTAGTTACTACGTCGAGTTCGTTTATTAACCAGCCTCATTAAGAGTGGGTCGTCTAACTTACTCTCTACTAAACTAGGTAGATTCCTAAATTCATGAGATGCGAAGTTATGGTCGGCACTGTTATCAATAACGTGGATGCAAAATTTTGGGTTGATAAGGAACGTACCAGTGACCATAACTGGATCCTGGCATGCTTCACTAGCTCCAGTGTTGGATGCTCCTTCATGGTCTTGGTTAATCTCTCTTGGGCAATCTTTCCCAAGGTGCCCCATATCTCCACTTCCGTTCTGATAGTTACTGTGGTCGTTGTTTACTTCGTGTTTTCCGCTCCCATCTTGACCTTGATTTCCACGTTTCTTCCGGCGGTAACACTCCTCCTTGTAGTGTCTCACCCTGCCACAGTTATCACACTTTCCAGTTTTGCATGCCCCGATATGATGGCGCGTGCATTCTTCGCACTTCGGTAGTTTACCCTTGTACATCTTTCCCTTTTTGGCCTTATACTTTTTATTTGCCTGATCACCTCCCTGAAATTCACCGAGCTTTCTTTTGTTCTTCCCAGATGTTTCCACTGGAGTTCCCTTTTTCTCGTCCGGGATTGAAAGTTTCACCAGTCTAAGTGCTTCCTTAGTGAGTTCCAGTCCTATCACATGGGCAATCATGGGTGATGGTGGCGTTGATACCATCATCAAGCTCAAGGCTTGAGGTGTCAGTTCCCAAATGGATTGCTCCATTCTCTTCAACTCGGGTTCCACCAGGTATGGAACGACTCGCGACAAATCGCAAAGCCTTTGCACGTGCTTCACCACATCTGGACCTTCCTTCTGTAGTTTCCAGAACTCTAGTTCCAGCCCTTGGATATCATTCTGAGAACAGTACTCCTTACGCATTATTTCTTTCAGCTCGCTCCATGACATCGCATATGCTACAGCCTCGCCCAATTCTCGAACCTTACGGTCCCTCCATAACAGAGCTCCATCTTGTAGCAATCCGGAAACATACGGGACTTGCTGCTCTGGCGTGCAACCACTCATTCGCACAACAACATCCACATTCTCAGCCCATTTTACAAAAGCTATGGCACCTCCCATGCCACCGAAATTCAGGGGTTTGCATTCTAGAAAATGCTGGTAGGTACAACCTGTATTCAAGAATTCATCATCACAATAGGTATTAGCAAGGCACTTTGGGGACTTTCCAAACGTGTCGTAATGTGTGTTAGGTGACTTAAACATTACCGTTAGGTAGGTTTCTCCCTGAGGCACCTTCGCCATGTTTGTAGCGAAGAACCTCGTGCCGAGCTCTGACTTGAGAGGCGTGCGCTAACCATTCTGCCTCGGTTAGTCGAGTGATCTCTTGATGCGACATCTTCTAGGAAGAAGTTCATGTTAGTTAGGTCTCTTCTATTCAGGGAACGTAAATAGTCGTTTGGAACACATGTATCGCACATATTTAAGTCATCATATTACACATCACGCAATTCATCAAGCAAGTAATTGGAATCATGTTTACCGAAAGTATAACAAACAAACACGTGTTTCTCAGTCATAGCACATTCCCGTTATATTGGTAACACGTCTTATGATTAAGTTTTCCTTAAACGGGTAAGCACATTGCATCAAAATCATAGCATCGTACGTAATCTGAGGGTTTCGTTTAATGAAAGTATAGCAAGTAAACATGTAGTATTAAAATTTTAGTACGCACATAAGCGTTACTGATCGCATTTAGCAATGACATGGCGACTGAGCTTTCGTTGGTTATTGGCCATAATGTTTTGGTGCATGCTTAATGGCAATTGGTTCCCATCGTTTTCCGGCTACAATTTCATTGTCTTACAAAAGGTATCGCATTATCAGGGTCACCGGGTCTCCCTACCCTTGCCCAACGAGTATATCAGCATATCTAAATTACGTAGTCAGTCATGGTCCTCACAAACCTCCACAATCTTGGTGTCTCTACCCAATCGTAATGTAACCTGCGTTATCCAGACACCAACGTAACTGGTGACTGGGGTGGGGGAGGAAAGAAAAGTATACTGTCAACATGTTTGAATTTCTCTGCGAGCTCGTATATTCCTCGAAGTAGTCAACTGGTTTGCCGCTCAATGGTAAAAGGAAGGAGTATCGAAATCCTGGAGACGGTGAAATAGCAAAGGTCAAGAGCACACAAGGGATCTTGATGTACGTGGCGGATCAAAGCATGCTGGTGGAGGATGTGGTGTTTTACTTAAAATTTTTAGACAATATGCTGTCTTGTGATGTAGACACTTAACTCATGTTTTTGGTTATGTAATGTTTTGTATTTGAAGTTGCCCTTTGTGGTGTCAGCTCAAGCTTCAACGTTCCGCGACTCATATCCTCAACTGCAGTTGATGTTACAAGAGCAAATTATCCTGTGTGTGTTTTTCATAATGCGAGGAATGGTAAGGGTTTATAATTAGCATAGTGCGTTTATAGGGACCATCAAATCGGCTTATCGAGCGTTGTAGAGGTGAGTGTAGCAAGCGGTGCGACCTGGAGCATCTCTACGAGGCGCGGGTATGTCCTGACAGAAAGTGTTAGGCACGATGGCGTAACGGGCTTCGATCTTCATAAGGGAAAACGAACCTCTCCACAAATGAGGGGGGTTGCTGATGCATGTAGATATAAGGGGTGCAACGTCTGGCAAACTAAAAAGAAACAGGATCGTGACCACATAAAGGGGTAGGTTCAGCAGGCGCAACATCAAGCTGACCCAAATGGTGTAGTAGCTGGCTCAAGTGCAGGCTCCGGGTCATGTAACGGTGTGGTGAACATCAGCGGTGAGTGTGGGTAACAAAGGTGCATCCATAGAAACTGAAACAGGGGCTGAAACAGGAGCCACAAGAGAGTGTCACAGGAAACTCGAAAGGTGGGTAACCATTGTCATCGTCTATCCACCCATTTCGGGTGTGCGCATCAACTTGGGTCGCAAAAGGCGCATGATCGAACTGTACGGGCACAGGGTCAGGAAAAGGGGCAATAACAGGATCAGCAGGAATATCAGCAATGTGAGGGGCATCAACATGAGCATCAACAGCATGCTCATCCTCCAACAGTGGAGCAACAATGGGATGATCATTGATAGGTACATCATCAATCAAAGGATCAGCAGCGGGTACATCAGCATGAATAGGGTCATGCTCGAATACGGGGTCTGGAGCAACTACTGGCTCGGGGGCCACTGCAGGCTCCGGATCGTCAGACTTCTTCTCAAAAATCTGCGGGTTCAGCAAACATTGGATCAACAGGGGCTACGGGATCCACCACGGGCTGATCTAGTTGGATAAACTCAATGTCATGATCAAACTCAAAGCTAGGGGCAGGCGCAGGTGCAGCAGATGATGCCATATCAGGGTTCGTATCGTGCGAATGATGCTGCATTCCCAGCGCATGTGAAGGTGCAGATGCTACAAACTCAAAGGAATCTGGGACATGTCAATGGATGGGTGCCTCCTCCGCGGGAGCCTCACCGAAAAGTAGGAGATCACTGGCAGCAATAAGGGCCTCGCCCTCCATGTCATCCTCGAGTGGGTCCTCATCAACAAGTCGACGTCGTCGTCAACGCCTACGTCAAGGGGCATATCAACAATAGGGTAAGCGGCAAGGGGTACAAGGGCAGGGATCACCGCGAGCGGCGAATCCCCAGTGATAGGGCTATCAGTGGGCTCATCCACGACATCGGGCAGCGCAAATGGCTGGAAATCATCATCGTCCGTGCTGGTAGTAGCTGAGTTATACACCTCGTGCTTTGATGGGGCTATGTCGTCTGTATTACAAACACGCATATGCACAATTAATCAATCACATAGTCAAGTAAACACATTAGTCACCAATAAGCAATCAAATAGTTCTCCTAGTCCCACTAGCCTCCCAGCCTCCCAGACGGATCTTCCTAGTCCCACTAGCCTCCCAGCCTCCCAGACTGCTCTTCCTAGTCCCACTAGCCTCCCAGCCTCCCAGCCTCCCAGACTGCTCTTCCTAGTCCCACTAGACAACTACCTCGGTCTCCCAGACCGAGCCTCAGCCTCCCAGACTGAGCCTATAACTATTAAATAAAATGTGCTCAACATTTGTTTGTAAAAACGTTTTAGATCTGCACTTAAGTGGTATGCAGTGTAAAAATGTTTTCGTGAGAGCCCTAGTGACCATAGTCTAGACTCGAGAAAGAATCCTAGTTCGCTATGATCAGAGCTCTGATACCAAGCTGTCACACCCTGGCTTTGCGGAAGCGTGGTTAATTTGGTGTGACTTCTTAATACCATAGCTTAATCATAACAAAGCTATATGAAAATAAAACCATGTAGATCATCCATTGACTTAAGTTTCAAAATAAAAGTACCACAACATGGTTTTAAAGTGCCGACACATGCAACGGAGATTACAACCTAATAACATAAAAACATTGTTCAGAATTTATAACCACAAACATAAAGCAGACGTAATTTAAGAACTGTGGCTCGTCCCGGCAAGAGCCACGACCCCTAAACTTGGATGACCTTATTTCTCTTATGCAGCGTGAAAAACGTAGCATACCATGCCAGATCCTTAATTACCTGAAATACATGTAAGTTGGAAAAATCAACAAAAATTGTTGAGCAAGTTCATGTGTAGTGAGTAAGTAAAACCTTTGTAAGCTTAAAAATCCTGGTATGTAGCAAATAAGGAAAAAGAGATCACCAATGGTTTGCAAGGCCATTGATATGTGTGAAGTGCAAGTAGGAAGACTCAAACCTAGCGGATTTTGCGTTGGGCACAAAGTCACCCCGAGGACCGTTATGCTGGGCCTAGGGCTGGGCTCGCTACACCCAGATAGATCTACCGCTACTGTCCCTCGGTCCTACAATGAGGATTAATGGCCTCAAGTTGCGCCTACCCACTCACATGATCTAAGTAGTAACCCTCCTTACGCTAACCATACCATGTAAAAAAAGTACTCGTAATCATAGTAACATGTATTTCACCCCCGCAGTTTAAAAACTGAAAACAGTTAAGAGAAAAAGGGAGACATGAACTCAACGAAGTGCGTCTCTAAAAAGAAAATCTCCTAATCAATCTGCTGTGCGACGACCTACACGTACTATCTTTATTAGACGGACGGCCGTGCCTTAGTTTAAGGTTTAAGTTTTTGGGGAAATAGTTAGACAACTATTTCGTGTTTACACTTTGTAAATATTTGGTAAATATTTTCCTTCCCAAGGATGGGGGCTTAAATACATGTGCGCTTCTGTTTCTTTGGAATATATTGTTGAGTCTCACTTAATAAAATATATTTTATTTCATTTATCAAAAATACTTTACTTCCAAAATATAAATATTTTTCCCAAAAATATTATATTTTATTCCATATAATTTTCCCAAAAATAATACCTTTGTCAAAATACGCGTTCACTAGTATTTTCCGAAAACGCGTAAGTTACGTTTAAAGATCGGGTGGTATTAATATTACCGTTGTAACTTAATATTTATTGTGAAGGCGTTCCTATTATTTTGGAGTCGTTAACATTCGGTAATATTATTTTTACCCTAAAAATAATATTTGTATAGTTCACAAAATAATCATAAAAATTTCACAAGTGTTGCTATGAAAAATACATATATATTCTAAATATATATATTTTATCGGGTTTTATTTTGTAAAAATCCCACCTCCGACACTTAGAAATGTTGTAATAAAAATCGTGGCGAAACTTATATTTTTGAAAACAAGTTAAAAATACATTTATAACACTTGTGGTGAAAATATTTTCAAGTGTTAGGTTTTTGGAAAAATTTCGCCAGAGTTTCCCCTGTAACTGGAGGTGGCCACGCTTTCAAGCGTATCAATTTCTTTTAAAATTCAAATCAACAATGTTCCCAACATTACCAAACAATATTCAAATCTTCAACTAGTCAAAATAGTTATAAATCGCAAAAATACATGAACTTGTGGTTTGTCCAAAATATGTAGTAACTTTCATTACTTTTGGTGGATCTTTGTATAAATCAACTCGGTTTCTCAACAGTCTCGTTTTTAAAGAAGTTACATCTTTACAACTTCTTGTCAACATTCACAAAAATAGTTCTTTTGTCAAAACTTTGTGTTACACAAGTGTTTACACACTTGTGTGTTTACAAAAATCACTCTTGTTCATGTAAAACCCGGTTTTAGAAAACATGATTACTTTTGACGCTTGATTCTTTGAAAATACCACTTGTAGATCCGTAGATCTACTAGTTTAGAACACTATTTCATAAAAAAAATTGTTTTTACACAAGTTCATGCTTAGTAAGTAGTAGTGTTCATCATTTAACCCTTTACATACTTAAACATACTCTAGGTCATGTTTCATGGACACGACTTAACCGGGTTAGATGACGATCCGAGCTACTACTAGTATAGATCAACACTAAATAATCGCAACAAAACAAGTCTTGCAAGTTCTACACAACTTCATAGCTTTTATCCAACATGTTTAACATTTTTGTAAACTTTTAACATGTAATCTTGTATGTTCATGACTTTTAACTGACAAAGTTCGTTTTAACCACTTTAGAATAGATCAAGAGGGCGTTTAAAGTCACTTACTACTAGCTCGAGGCTAGGGAAGAAACTAGTCGGAAATCGGGTGGATAAAAGCAATGTGGTGAGGTTCTTCGCAATCCGAGTGCACCAAGCTTCCTCGTATGAGACCCTTCACCCTTGTAGATACTTGAAATGGCAAGATCAAAGCTCGAAATGACGGATGGATGGTGGGTGGTGTTCGGCCGAGAGTTCAAAGGGAGGGAGAGAGTGGAGTGTTGTTGATAAGTGTGGTGAGATGAAAATATGGTTTAAGGTTAATACTTATAGACAAATCCTTCATGTTTAACCAATGGTTCTCATGTTCCCTTGATATTAGGCAAGCAAGATTTAAATAATCAAGTAAAGGACATGGGGCCACATGTGGTGACCGAATTCGGTTGGGGGGGGGTCTTATGGTTAGATCCCAACTAGATGGTAAGTATTAGTTAGATGTTTAGGAAATTAAACCATTTACTAGGATGTTATGCATTGTAGTGGGTGTTAGGGTATTCGGGGACCCTAACTGGCCCAGAAAAAGAAGAACAATGTTAATGGCAATATTTTTATGTTCCGGGTAAAGTCCGGTTGTTCGGTTGGATAGTGATCCGTTAAAGTACTTAACAAAGCTTTAAAGTGTCGTTATTATTATTTTTAGTGACACGAAGAATTCCCGACACTTTGGAAAGTGACTAGTAATATTTTTCTCATGTTTTGGCACTTTATTAGTTAGCTTAATGCTGAATTTTTATTTAAAGTGCTGAATTTTGTACTTAAAGTACGTTTTAGGCACATCCGGTCACTGTAATTATCACCTAGTAACGCAGTTCTACAATCCTCACTTCCCTACACTTTCTACAGGTGTAGTAAACTATCTCTGGCTCATACAGGCCTTAGAGGCAGTGTCTGCCTGGTGCTGGCTATATCAGCATGTTAGATGGGTTATCCGTTCATTGTGCTACTGTGTTTTTGTGCATCAAGGTTGTCACTAAAGTTCTGTATGTAAATAATAGAGTAACAGCAAATAGAGTATGAGACATGGTTATATTTATTTCAGAAATCATGTAGAATTTATTTACCATTGTAAGCAAGCACAGTAATTGAGCAGTAATTAAATACTAATTAATTCGTACGGATACCTGGTTTGGTGAGGGTTGTCACATTAGATACTCTGCCCGATTGATCTAGGGTTCCGTAACGGCTGTCGTGGTTCTGCCCGACGTAGTCGTTGGAATGCCGTCTCGGGGAGGGTATTACTAATGTTAAAATGGGTTATTATACTAACACACGTGCATTTGTGTAATTGATAGATTATTCCCAGGAAATCCTTACTAAAAACCCTAAGATAGCAATGTGAGTTAATCCTTTTTTATATACTCCTTTATGTGAGTAATCCTCTTTTTGTTAACTGTTTTTACAAACCTCACATGATTAATTATATATATTAAGCAGTTATTGAGTATTTGTAAGAATACAATTATAGTGGGTATGTTGGGGTTTTGTATACAAAATTTGTTACTGGCGTGGTAACATTCCACAAGTTGAGTATGACAGTACCACTGATGTTAATTGTTATATATATCTTGGAAACAAATGTAATTGCGGATGCGCCCTCAATACTGTAAAATGATTGGTATTTCAACTTGATTAAACTGGGATTCACTCACCAGTATTTCCCACTGAGAAAATGTTTTTAAAACGCGTTTCAGGTAACAAAATGTGAAAGCCAAATTAGACAAATAACGTGATACCACCGAAACTGGCTCGCAGCCGCCTGTTCCCGGGGATTTGGGATCGGGGGTTGTGACAGAAGGTGGTATCAGAGCTATGCCACTGATTCAGCCACAAAAGTGTTATGCTGACATCAAAATTTAAAGTGTTAGGAAATAAATAACGGGAATACGTGCATAATTGTATTTTTTTTTGTTATGTGTTATCTAACTATTTGTTAGTTTACAGTATGAGCGACCAAGGACCATCTGACGCGTATCGTCAATTGTCTGGTTCGCCTAGAAGCGAAGGCACCTCCTCTTCTCAGCCTGCCCTCTCGGGGTACTCTGCTGATACAGAAGAAGGAATCTTTATGTTTAAGGCTCAATCTGAAGAGCCATTTCCTCAGAAAAAGAGGGGATGGTTTAGTAGGGGAGCACACGAGCGTAGGAAACGTATGAAAAAGTTACAAGACCAGAGAGCCCTAGCCGCAACCAAAAGAGAAACCGATGCATATGCCCAGGATATGCTTAATAAGGGTATAGCCAATATCCATATCTTAGCAACCACTGCAGCTGACCCTAACCTGGAGCAAATGCTAGCACCCCAACCATAACCACCAATTCCTGATCAACAACCCATGGAAACAGAAAACCTTGGAAATCAAGTAGAAATGCATGATTTCAACCCGAAGGAGATACCTAGGGTACCTGCACCAAATCCCCTAGATCCAAATTACGACCCCTGGTGGGATGATGTTAGGGACTATGTGCAACGCTACCCGATTCATGAAGATGTGCCAATGCAAAACCTAGGAGCCTATCCAGGGTTAGATACTCTAGATCCCTATTTTAATAACGATGCATACATTAGGGAGATACTAGAGAATCCATACCCATACCCGGCCCCTATACCTCCATATCAGGAACCCGCACCCCAGATTCCAAACCCAGTCCTAGAACCTGCACCCCCAATGAATGCAGAAAACGTACAGGAACTTTGGACTTTCGGTGAGGAAATTTTAGAAAACAGTGAGAGAATGCGACACGTGGGAGAGCGTCTCGTATGGAAATAGGACGAACGCAATATGGATTTTTGTATGAATCCATATCCCTGAATCGATGGTGGAAATGGTAGAAATAATAATAATATAATATAATAATATATGTGTGTATGTGTGTTAAAAAAAATACTACTAGTAGTGTAGTTTTAAATTTCAGTCGGTATTGTAATTTTTATTTCAGTACTGGTGTGTAATAGATGAATAATATATGAATAGAGTAAAAGTCGCAATGATCGACGCTTTTGACCAAAAGTGTGTGACATGTGATTGGCTATATTCAAATATTATTGGTGATATTAATATTTGGTAAATGTTTAAAATTCAGATGGACAATGAAGTGAATAAGGAAAACCAGAATGATAATATTCAGAACGACAACCACTCGAATAACGATAATCTGAATAACGAGAATCCGAACAACAATAACAATGGAAACCAAATGGATAATAGTGTCGTTCAGCATATAGTGGCACAAGGAATTATAGATGCAATGCCATTTATTATTCAAACGGTTCAAGAAGCGAATAATAAAAGTAAGCATAGTAGTAAGCGACCAAGTGAACCGGAACATAGCGTGAACAATGGACCCGTACTTCAGGTGCCCATTCCTAAAAGAAGAAGAACCATGCCATATGGTTGTTCTTACAAAGAATGCTGGTCCTGCAAACCAATAGAATTCTCGGGCAATGAAGGACCCATTGCAGCTCTACGCTGAATAGAGAAGACTGAGGCTGTTCTGAAAATAAGCAAGTGTGCTGAAGAAGATAAGATAATGTTTGCTTCTAATCTATTTAAGAACTCAGCCCTAGAATGGTGGAACACTATCCTCCAGTCAAGAGGAAGTGATAGGATATACAACATGGAATGGGAGGAGTTCAAAAATATGGTAGAAAGGAAGTTCTGCCCTCCAATGAAAAGGAGCAGATAGCCAATAAGTTTCTGAACCTTAGAATGACCGGGGTAGATAGTAAGGGATACACTACTACATTCTTTGAATATGCTAGAATAGTGCCAACCCTTGCATCACCTGAACCGGTATTAATCTCCCGTTACATCTGGGGATTAATTGGAGAGATTAGGCATGTAGTCAAGGCAGCTAGACCTCAAACCATAGAAGAAGCTGTAGAACTAGCCAATACCTTGACTGATGAACTGGTGCGTACTAGAGAAGAAGATCAGAGGAGAAACCTAACCCAAAGGCTTACCCAAGAATTCCGTTCTGGGAATTCCAACCGTAGGAATGTAGGTTCTACCTCTGCACCATACTGCAAAACCTGCAAAAAGAAGCATTTAGGAAAATGCTCCATTCACTGCAATTTCTGCAAGGCCACAGGACACAAGGAAGAAGAATGCAAGAAGAAATCCAGTAATGGAATGTGTTTCAATTGTGGAGAAAAAGGTCACATCAGGACAAATTGTCTGAAATTGGCTCCAGCTGCAAACAACAAGAATCCTAAAAATGCTAGAGCATTTGTTCTAACTGCAGATGAAGCCAAGATGATCCCGGACGTCATAGCTGGTACATTTTTAGTTAATGATATTTTGCTAAAGTATTATTTGACTCTGGTGCAAACCAAAGTTTTATCAATACTTCATTTTGCAAACTTCTAAATCAATCATTAACTAAACTACCACATGAATGTCTAGTAGAGACAGCAAATGGAGAAACCGTTAGGATTTCTGAAGTCTTGCAGGGAGCAAGAATAGAAATTTTTAATCAAAAATTTATTGCAAACCTTTACCCAATGAATCTGGTAGGATTTGATGTCGTATTAGGAATGGATTGGTTAATAGCCAATAAAGCCAGTATTTTATGTGATCAAAAGTCAATTCAAGTAAAATCACTAAGGGGTGAAAAGGTCACAATTAAAGGAGATAAACCATCTAGATCTACTAAATTCATCTCTGTGATGAAAACTGCAAGTTATATAAGAAAAGGATCCATAGTGTATTTGATTTCCATAATCACTAACACTAAAGAAAAAGAATTAAAAGACATCCCAGTAGTTTCTCAGTTTTCAGATGTATTTCCAGAAGAATTACCAGGACAACTTCTAGACAGGGAAGTTGAATTCAGAATCCATCTGCTACCAGGAACAACACCGATTGCCAAAGCACCTTACCGTTTGGCACCCGCTGAAATGTAGGAACTGAAGAAACTGTTAGACGAATTGTTGGAGAAAGGATTTATACAGCCAAGCTCATCGCCATGGGGAGCACCGATACTGTTCGTCAAAAAGAAGGACGGATCAATGCGTATGTGCATTGACTACCGTGAATTGAACAAGGTCACGATTAAGAACCGGTATCCATTACCAAGAATCGATGATCTGTTCGATCAACTGCAAGGAGCTCGATTTTTCTCTAAAATTAATTTAAGATCAGGATATCATCATATAAAGGTACAGGAATAGGACATTCCTAAGACCGCATTCAGAACATGGTATGGCCATTATGAGTTTACTGTCATGCCATTTGGTTTAACCAATGCCCCAGCTGCATTTATGGACATGATGAACCGAATATGTAAGCCATATTTGGATAAATTCATAATTGTCTTCATAGATTATATTCTAATTTACTCTAAAAGTAGAGAGGAGCATGCAAAGCATTTGCACTTACTTTTAAGTCTATTATGAAAGGAAAAGTTGTACGTTAAGTTTTCCAAGTGTGAGTTTTGGTTAGAACAGGTACAATTTCTTGGAAACTTAGTCGATCATGAAGGAATTCATGTGGATCCAACAAAGATTGAGCCAATTACCCAATGGAAAACCCCTGAATCGCCAACTGAAGTTAGAAGTTTCTTAGGATTAGCCGGTTACTATAGAAGATTTATTCGAGATTTTTCTAGAATAGCTATTCCTTTAACTAAGTTAACCTGTAAATCCATTAAGTTTGAATGGGGACCAAAACAAGAAGAAGCCTTTAGAATCCTTAAGCAAAGATTAACCCATACACCCATACTAGCGTTACTAGAAGGAACTGAGGACTTTGTAGTCTATTGTGTCGCTTCTAAGTTAGGTTATGGATGTGTGTTGATGCAACGTAAAAAGGTTATAGCTTACGCCTCTAGACAACTTAAGAATCATGAAGAGAATTATTCAACCCATGATCTAGAATTAGGAGCTATAATTTTTGCCCTTAAGATTTGGAGACATTACCTTTATGGTAGTAAGTTTACCATATTTACAGATCATAAAAGTTTAAGGTATATTTTTGGGCAAAAGGAGTTGAATATGAGACAAAGACGATGGATGGAAATTCTTAGTGATTATGATTGTAACATCCAGTATCATGCAGGAAAAGCCAATGTTGTAGCGGATGCTTTAAGTAGAAAATATCATGAAAAGCCAAAAAGGGTACGTTCTCTTAAATTAAATCTACAAGTAGATTTAAACGATCAGATAAGAGAAGCACAAGAGTCAGTAATCAAGAAAGATACTGAAAATTTAAAAGGAATGATTAAAGAATTAGAACAAGGAACAGATGGAATTTGGAGATTCCATAAAGAAAGAATGTGGATACCTAAATTAGGAAACCTACGTTACTGTATATTAGAAGAAGCCCATAAGTCTAAGTATACAATGCATCCAGAAAGTGATAAAATGTACCAGGATTTAAGGAAAAATTTCCTGTGGATAGGAATGAAAAAGGATATAGCAGCATATGTTTCTAAATGTTTGACTTGTTCACAAGTAAAAGTTGAACACCAGAAACCCTCAGGTTTGCTACAACAGCTAGAAATGCCAGTTTGGAAATGAGAATTGATAACAATGGATTTTGTTACCAAGTTACCCAAAACAAGAAAAGGTAATGATACAATCTGGGTGATTGTAGATAGGCTAACCAAGTCAGCTCATTTCATACCAATGAAGGAAACTTTCAGTATGGAACATTTAGCCAAATTATATGTAAATGAAATTGTTTCATTACATGGAATACCTTTATCAATTGTTTCTGATAGGAATAGCCGTTTTACCTCTCATTTTTGGGCAAGTTTCCAAAAAGCAATGGGAACCAAGTTGAATCTAAGCACAGCTTACCATCCTCAAATGGACAGACAGAGCGAAAGGACAATCCAGACAATCGAAGACATGCTTAGAGCTTGTGTAATTGATTTCGGAGGTAATTGGGATGATCACTTACCTTTAATAGAATTTTCTTATAATAACAGTTATCACACAAGTATCAATGCTGCACCATTCGAAGCACTTTATGGACGAAAGTGCAGAACCCCAGTCTGTTGGGCAGAAATTGGGGAAAAGCAACTATCTGGACCTGAGATAGTGCAGGAAACAACCGATAAAATCATTCAAGTCAAGGAACGACTAAAAGCAGCACGTGATCGACAGAATAGCTACGCTGATAACCGACGTAAGCCATTAGAATTCCAGGTAGGTGACAAAGTATTGTTAAAACTCTCTCCCTGGAAAGGAGTAGCTAGATTCATCAAGAGGGGAAAGCTAAGTCCCAGGTATGTTGGACCTTTTGAAATTATTAGAAGAATAGGACCTGTAGCTATCAGCTACATCTGCCAGAGGAAATGGCAGGAATACATGATGTATTTCATGTATCTAATCTCAAGAAATGCCTAGCTGATAAATCACTTGTAGTGCCTCTTAAGGATATAGAGGTAAATGAACAACTTAAGTTTGTAGAGAGGCCTCTACAGATTGAAGACAGGAAAGTTAAGAATCTCAAGCATAAAAGATTAGTTCTAGTCAAAGTCAAGTGGGACTCCAAAAGAGGACCTGAGTACACATGGGAACTTGAATCAGGAATGCAAAAGAAATATCCACATTTGTTCCAGTAGATCTCGAGGACGAGCTCTAAAATAAGGTGGGGAGGATGTAACAATCCTAACTAAACCGATACCCTCGATTATTTTCCCGACACTCTAATATATTTTAAAATGTCCCAATATGTCTTTTTATACATCCCGTATGTGAAAACCGAGCCCGAAATACAATATAGCATTAAAAATAAATTAAAAACAAGTTTACTTAAGCTGAGGCGGGCCGCGTAGAACCCACCTTAACCTTACGCGGGCGGTATCAAGGTTAGAACCTGATTTCGTTGATTTCTTTAGTTAAGGCGGGCCGCGTGAGACCCCCATTAAGCTAACGCGGGTCGCGAGAGTCCCAAATTGTGGCACAGCCCGTTGTTGACACGTGTCGTAACGCGTGTTGAACCTATTGATGACCCGGATCACCTACGACCCTATTCCTCTACTACGCGGGCCGCGTAAGCCTAGGCTTACCTTTACGCGGGCCGCGAGAGACTTGAATTACAGCCCTATATAAAGGAGGCATCGGGCCTTCAGTCTGCTCGTTCAATTTTCTTTTCTCGATCTCAAAATCAGAATAGTAGGCATAATCTACAGGTATTATACCCCCCTAAATAGCGAGGTGCTCCTACGATGTAAGTATTATAACCCCTGGAGACCTATTAGATACTCTGCCCGATTGATCTAGGTTTCCGTAACGGCTGTCGTGGTTCTGCCCGACGTAGTCGTTGGAATGCCGTCTCGGGGAGGGTATTACTAATGTTAAAATGGGTTATTATACTAACACACGTGCATTTGTGTAATTGATAGATTATTCCCAGGAAATCCTTACTAAAAACCCTAAGATAGCAATGTGAGTTAATCCTCTTTTTATATATTCCTTTATGTGAGTAATGCTCTTTTTGTTAACTGTTTTTACAAAACCTCACATGATTAATTATATATATTAAGCAGTTATTGAGTATTTGTAAGAATACAATTATAGTGGGTATGTTGGGGTTTTGTATACAAAATTTGTTACTGGCGTGGTAAAATTCCACAAGTTGAGTATGACAGTACCACTGATGTTAATTGTTATATCTTGGAAACAAATGTAATTGCGGATGCGCCCTCAATACTGTAAAATGATTGGTATTTCAACTTGATTAAACTGGGATTCACACACCAGTATTTCCCACTGATAAAATGTTTTTAAAACGCATTTCAGGTAACAAAATGTAAAAGCCAAATTAGACAAATAACGTGATACCACCGAAACTGGCTCGCGGCCGCCCGTTCCCGGGGATTTGGGATCGGGGGTTGCGATACACCACCCGATCGGTGAAAAGTTGAAGGTTAAAGTTCTAAAAGGTTTTGTGTTACTCGATCGGACAACCACTCGGTCGGATTACCACCCGATCAAGTCGCCATCTGATTCATGCATCACTTGTTACCTGATTGTGCCACTCGATCGGATCACCATCTGATTCAAGTGCATCAGTTTGAATCTTTTGAAAATTCTAAAATTTTGTCTAAGTGTTTGAAATTGTTTCAGGTACTCAACAATGGGAGACGATTTCCTAAACCCATTCAGCGACGTGTTTGCATACAACACAGGAGACGCCACGACAAGTAACACGACCCTTCAGCTCTAAACCCAAATCCAAAGAAGGCGATTGCTGGCTCACTAAGCATGGACAACACTTATGGTACTTACAACAAGCCGCCTAAGCTCATGGCTATTGAAGATTATAATAGATGGGCGAGCAGATTCGAAGATTGGTTAAAGGCATTTGCTTATCAAAGCTGGAAGTGTTTGAAAAACGGTTTTAATATTGGAAGGAATGATTTTGAAAATCTGATCGATACTGAACAAGAAACATTTATTGCTGAGCAGAAATGTATTGCATTATTACATCAATCTGTTAGGGATGAAATCATTTCTTTGATCGATTACAAAGATTCAAGAGATTTGTGGGGCAAATTAGAAAAGAAGTGTGTAGGCGGAGCAGAGATAGTTAAGAACAGGAAACTTCTACTGAAGAAAGTGTTTGATTTGTTTGGATGCATGAAGAATGAGTCAGTGTTGAAGATGATAGAGCGGTTCTGTCACTTAAAGATAGAGCTTGTGAGATATGGGATTACTTTCACCAAAGAAGAATTGGTCAAAAAGTTGTTGGAATCATTGCCAGACGAAAAAGATTGGCAGTATTATGCACTTGTGTTGAGAAACACCATGAAAATGTCTGATATGACTGTTGATTGGCTGATTGAAAGGTTTGAAAGTCATGAACTTGAGATCAAGAAGATGAATAAAGTCAACAACACCCCGTACCAACAAAACGTCGATCTGTACTATCGGGGAAGCATGATACCTAAGACTGTTTCTCCAAAAACTGCTTTTTCAGCTGAAAGCTCGAATACAGTTACTGAAGAAAGACAAAACAACAGTTCAGTACCCAGTAGTGGTTATCTCGGGGGTACTTCTTCATCCGCTCCAAGCCAGCAATAATAATTTGTTCCTAAGAACGTGTTTCAGTGTAACATTGCAGTAAATCTGAACAATGCTCAGAATTTCAATGAAGAAACTGCAAAAACAACAAATGGTATTTCTTGCTTCAATCCTGGAATCCTATGAAAGTTTGGTAGCCGGGAAAATTGGGAACACGAATTTGACCAAAGAAGACTATGATCAAATTGACCTCGAAGAAATGGAGTTGATCGACATACGCTAGTGCATGGCAAGCGTAGTTCGAAGAGCTCAGAGGTTTATGGAGATAACTGGAAGACACTCCATCGGTGGACCTTCTACAAAATTGGGCTTTGATAAGTCAAAAGTTACCTGTTTTAAGTGCAAGAAGGGGCACTTTAAGAGGGAATGCAGGAATGCAGCTTCAGATGAAACGGCCAATCCATTCCATGACGACTATTATAAAAAGGCCATTTATCATCGCAACAAGGAAGAACCGCCCCGAGTGAAGCAAATTGAGGAAACTCCTAAGGAGAAGTCTAGAGCCTTAGCCGTAATTCATGATGATGAGGGCTTCGACTGGAGTGAGTTTTTACCGGAAGAAGATATTGTAGGTTTTTCATTGATGGCAAAAATCGTACCATTCAAAGACGCAAGAACTGAAGAGGAGAAATACGTTAATAGAAAGATGTTAGCTCAAACCATGAAGGATAGAAACTATCGAGCCTGGAAAGAGGCCAAAAGTGCAAACAGATGGGATGCTGATCGTGAGTGCTATTTGGACCCAAAAGGCAACATAATTGCTAAACCATCAACACTCATTGTTGAGACTCTCATTGAACAAATAGCACAACAGGAAGAAGAAAGACAGAGAGAATGGGCAAGGCAAACTGAAGAGGAAGAGTTAAAGTCAAGAAAAGTCGATGATGGGATAATCGAAACAACAAAAGAAATAACTGCAGAGAACCTGACAAAGATGGCAGTTAAAGTGCTTGCAGCAAAGGAATTAGAGGTAGATTCCAAAACTACATCTAAGTCAACCAGCCAGGTCAGTTGTAGTGATTCAACAAATGGGTCAGGTAAGACTGATAAGGCTAAAACTAAGAGTGACTGCAAAAATTGCATGAAAGATTGCAAAGTTCGCAGCACACATGCATATCTCAATGCCAAAAAGACTGAAGAACTGGTGGCAAAGGTCAAATCAGTTGAAGATCAAATTTTAAATTGTGATAAACTGGTGAGAGCTTCAAATGATAGAATAAAGGAATTAACTGAGAGGATTGAAAAGATTAAATTGATGTGGAACGATTTAGGAAAGAAAATGAAAAGTTAATTCATGAAAACTGACAACTTTCTGAAAATCATGAGAAGCTGAAAAGAACGATAAAAGATTCTGATGAGCGAAACAGTAAAACATCCAAAGAAAATTTTCAACTGTCAGGAGTCCTTCAGTCAAAAGAAAAGCAAATCAACCAACAGTTGGATGAGATTGCAAATCAAAAGCTTCGGTTTCAGGAAGCTAAGATTGAGAACGAATGAATCAATCTGAAACTAAACAGTTACTGCTCCGCGAGCTTTGTTCTTCAACACATAGTTCCCAAACCCACTGGGAAGAACAAAGCTGGTGAAGATGTATACTCAGATGGAACTGGGGTAGGGTATCATCAAGTTCCACCACCCGTGTTGAATAATTTTTCAAAGAAAATGTCTGGGTTGGATAATGATGATGAAACAAATGATGTTAAACTTCCAGAAACAATCGATATCACATTCACTTCATCATCTGATGAAGACAGTGTTCAGTCTGAAGTCGTGAAAAATGTGGTTGAAAACGTTTTAAAATCTGATAATGATTCGACTGAGGACGAAGAGTGCTCTTTGGATAACTACATTCCGAAATCAACATTAAAAAACAACTTAAGTGAAGAACCTACTCTTGTGATGTACAAGATGTCTGGTTCAGATAAGTTGTATTCGGATCTTAAATTTCCACTTGAGAATGTAAATGTCGACAAGTTGAAGAATGTGTTTAAATTGGTTGAAATTGATATTTCTGAAATTGAGGGTTTGAAACATTCCAAAAACCTGCTATACTACCACATTTTTCTAACAACAACCAAAACAGATGGTCGGGTGGTTATCAGGGTGGTAAGAACAATCAAAGAAGGAACTTTCAAAACAAGAAGTTTGTTGAGAAAAAGGTGTTTGTGAAAAGATCGAGTTCACACTCCGAACAAGAATCTGAAATTTTTCCAAAATCAAATGAGGAATTCTTTGAGAAGAAGGCCTCACAACCTCAGACCGAAGGCAAAATTCGGGAAGTTGACACCCGAACTTGCTTCAAATGCAATGAAGTTGGACACATTGCACGAAAGTGCACCAACTCGAAGCCTAAGTCTGCGGTTGTCGAGAGTCCGAAAAAGAAAGACGATGTCAAAGGCAAAGCTCCAATGATTGTTGAGAAGAAAGTTTTGAAAAATGAAAACACCAAAGTCAAAACTGAACCCGTAAAGAAGTCGGTAACTAAAACTGATAAATTTTACAAACGGGTCACTTCGTCTCAACAAAGATGGAAGCCAAAATCTGATGATAAGAAAGCAAGTTCTCCAAAACCAAAGGTCTCTGAGTCTGCACAACAATCATCTTCAACCACACTGGTAAAGATGAATGTTCCTTTGGATTACTATGAGAAACTTGAGAAACAAACTTCTACCTCTTCAGGGAAGAAGTATGTTGCAAAGAAAGACCAATCATCAGGTCAACCTCCTAAAAATGATTTCTTTTTGTATAAAGAGGTTGAGATTGGGTCTGAAGAAAGTCTCAAGATGAATGACAAGAATTTCCCAACATTATACACCAAAACCACACGCATTAACGTCAAGCTACCTGAGTCGAAAGAGGCTTGGGTTGCTTCAAAATCTCACTAAATGTTTTGAAATGTGCAGGAGCTTCCGAGATCCGTCTCACATTGGATTATGGATAGTGGAGCTTCGAGGCACATGATGGGGGAGAAAAACCCTGCTTTAGAGGGTTTAACGGAAGTTATGTAGGTTTTGCCGGTAATCAGGAAGGTCGTATCATTGGTGAGGGAACATTATCGAATGGTGTAATCACGTTTAAAAGAGTCAATTACATCGCCGAGCTAGAGAACAATCTTCTGAGCATTTCTCAGATCTGTGACCGAATGTATTCGACACACTTCATGGATAAAGAATGTCTAATCTTGAAGCCGGGATTTGTCATCCCCGAGGAGTGGATCATCATGAGAGTGCCACGAGTTAATGATCTGTACGTGTTGGATATGAGCGTAGCCACGACTACCACGGGTCAAACTCAATGCTTCATGTCAAGAGCCACTGAAAAAGAGTCACAATTGTGGCATCGAAAGATGGGCCACATCCACCTACGCAAGATGAACTACCTGGTGCATAATGACTTGTAAAAGGTGTTCACTTGAAGAGTTTCCATCTTGAGGGGGAGTGCATTAGTTCTGTCAAAGGTAAACAGCGAAAGAAATCTCACCCATGCAAAAAGATAAACTCAGTCTCGAAGCCGTTGGAGAGACTTCACATGGATCTTTTTGGTCCTATGAATGTCAAAAGCATAACTAGTGATCTCTACTGCTTAGTAGTTACAGACGACTATTCGAGATTCTCGTGGGTGTCGTTCTTGAAGACAAAAGATGAAACATTCGAGAGTTTGCTGAGACTTTTCAGAAAGATTAAGAATTTGTACCGAACCCGCATTAAAAGATTAAGAAGTGACAACGGTACAGAATTTAAGAATAACAAAATGGAAGAATTTTGTGATAGACGAGGTATACTGCAAGAATTCAGCGCACCTTATACTCCGCAACAGAATGGAGTCGCAGAAAGGAAGAATACAACGCTGATTGAAACAACCAGGACGATGCTTGCTGATTCCAAATTACCGATCAATTTCTGGGCAGAAGCAGTTTCAGCCGCTTGCTATACTCTCAACAGGGTACTTACTGTGAAAAAGCACAACAAGACATGTTTCGAATTGATCAATAATCGAAAGCCTAATCTCAAGTATTTGGAACCGTTCGGGTCTCCCTGCACTGTTCTGGATCCCGATGGCAAATTTGGTTCAAAGTGCATTGAAGGAATCTTCGTGGGATATGCTAGTCCACTAAAAAGAGTCTTTGTTGGACCCAGTTTGGCCTTAACAACTTCTTTTCACATAATATGGCAAGTGATTTCAGTATATGTGAAAAAGATGTGCGGAAATGGAAATCAGACTTTCAAGAAACAAGACCTACAGAATTATCAAGTTTATATCACTTTGAAACAAAATAGTTTAACAAGGTGATTGTAAGATTAATATCTAATACAAATGAATCTTGAATTCTGTGGGTGAGAAGAGCAGTGGAGTTTGGGTGTTTGTATGTGAATGCTAAGCTTCAAACTCAATTATCTTCTGCCTCTCGAGCCTTCTATTTATAGAAGGCTGTGTACATGAATAAACAATTGTTTATTCATGCAATAAGTCCTGCATAAAGTAGCAATTTGACATATTCATTGAATCCAACGTTCAAGTTGCATTTGTAATCATGATAACCAATAATGTCATGCTTCGGTCATTGGTGGCCGGATAGAGTTGTGATTTTAGACAAGTGGGGTTTTCATCAGAATTTCTGATAAACCACTTCATCAGAAATTCTGGTGAACAAATCATTAGAAAGTATGATGATCAGAATCGTCAGAAACTGATGATATTTCATCAGAAATATCATCAGATCCATCAGAAATGACCTTCTCTGATAATCCAAATTAGCTCTTGATCAAATTGTGATTCTTTGAAGTAGATACTTTGTATTTCAGTTGTCCCATCTAATCTTCTTCTTCTTGTTGTGATCTTCAGGACTGTTATCTCTTCAGAGATCCAGTTGATTGAGATTTTCTTCAATACTTACAAATAAAGTTTCCTAACAGTTTCCCCCTAAGTATTGTAAGAAAATGAACTACCTCATGAATATAAAATTTCCAAACAGTGGAAACCTAATACTTGCAAATTTAAACCAGTTGCTGAAGTTTTGAAAAACAAATTACATAAAAGATGAAATTTAAATAAACAAGTTTCTTCAATTCAGCTTCATTCTCCTGTTTACATCCCCTATCTTTAACTGTTTCTTGTAGGATATATACTTGTTGCAGCTGACGTACATGTCTTTGTACCATTTTCTTACTTGGATCCATTCTTCAATCATTTGCTCAATTTCTTTCCTGTGTTCCTCCAAGTTCTTTCCTGTCTTCTGAAGATGTTCTTGTCTTTTGTTCATGGTTTTCATGATATACTTCAGAGTTTGATTTGAGTACTTGCAGATATCAATGCTTCTGAACAGAGCTTTGTTTTTATCAATATCTCTGAAGATGACACCATAGTTTTTAATGCGAGTTTTGCTTGCAATGATGTCTCCAGATCTTGCTTCTTCCAATATTTCTGAGGGAACTTTTGTCTTTGGTGGTTTGATATACACCTTTTTGTTGTGTACATGCTCAAAATTGATGCATAGATCAAAGTCTGAAAAAGCTATTCTTTCAAATAGCAGTATTCCGGCCTTTGATATGCCATTTAATGCTCTTCTGACCTCTTGGTTATTTTTTATTTCCTTTTCATAGTAATCCTTTATAAACATAATGTCTATAGGATGCAACTGGTCAGCTATCTCTTCATCGGTCACCATTTGTTGTTCCACATTCTTTCTCAGAAGTATGTATCTGTTTTGCACACGAGTTCCTCCAATATCATCAATTGGAACCTCCACTTCATTCACTTTTAAAACTTTCTTCACCGGATTCTCATTCTTGCAGTGAATGCTGCCTGGACTTCTTTTAATTCTTGTATCTCTTAAGGGCAGTCTGACAGGAGACAGTGATCTTGGCAGTTCATCTTCTTTTGTTAAGACAGTGATCTGGCAATCTCTTTGACCATGACAGATTGAGTTTCAGAGATTTTTCTCTTAACAATCTTTGATTTTGTTGATGAATCACCTTCTTGTTCCCATTCATTCATTGTTTGTAAATTCATGTACTTACTTATGGCTGAGTCATCAGACAATGTTGGTTTTGGGACAGATGCTAGCAATTTCAAATTTGTAATAACTTGAGGTTTTGCATTTGCTAACCTTTTCAGCATTTCATCTTTTGGAACATTTGGAGGTGGTCCCATCATTGTAACTTCAGCTCTGATGATTGGGGTGGTTGATGATTATTGAGGAGTTGACTGTCACACCCCCAAAAAATCCCCACGCGGAGTATCACCGCATGGAGGCGTGACATGACCAGGATCGAGCCACCAATCATATTGAACAACGTAATTAAGTTAATAAAACCAACCACAATATAATTGGTGACCTAAAGAAGTTCATAGTTCATAAGTTTAAAGACCAAAACATAAGTTCCATAAGTTCATAAAGATTATTTATTAAGCACGGGACATAATAGTCCATATCCCACAACGACCTCCTCCTCGTGCAAGCTCCATAAGCATCTAGCGGCCTGTAAGGCATGTAACAACGAGTCAACAACAAAGTTGAGTGAGTTCACGGTTGGTTGTTTAGTTTTAAGTTGTTTCCGAAAACATAGTTTGTCTTTCGTTGGCTTATTTGCCGTGGGGATTACCCCATAGTTGAAAGTATGATTAACCGGTTCCTTCTTTATTACCCAAACCATATCCTTAATCAGTGGGGGCTTCCCCATTTAAACTACTAGACCGTTAAGATAACGATAACTGACGAACAATAGTTGTGCCCCACGTCAATGTCTATCATCATTGACAGTTTGCCATAGTCCATTAGTACACGCCCGTCCGAACGGCACGGTGTGAGGTTTGTTAAACCTAATAGCGCTATTAACTAATGACCCGCTCGCCATCGGCCTCGGCGATTAAGTCGATATGAAATGAGGGACTTAATGATAGAGTTTTGTCTAGTAAGTTTTAAGGTTGTTGTCCTACCCAAGGAGGACGAACGTACTTATTCTACCCAAGGAGAATACACAGGATTAATATTGGCATCCTACCCATGGAGGATGGCCGTACATATCCTACCCAAGGAGGATATGTAGGTTTCATTTTAGTTCTTTAACCCATTCCTAACCACCGGGAATCCCATGCCTTAGAAAGTGTGTGAACTCACCTCGGTTTGCTCGGTTAGATTAATTACTCAAATAATCAGGAAATCAAGCACGTCCTAATAAGGTACAGATAACAATCAGTTTCTCATGCATAACACGTATCCTACGTACGGTTTATCTACTCATTACTTCTATCACATACCACACAATTCAAATGTCAAGTTATATCGTTAGGTTACATTATTTTACCCTAAAGTAATATAACTATCTCACAAAATAAACAAGTATTCACACAAGTGTTCTAGTACAAGATATATATTCTAAATATATATTTACCCATTTTTATTTACAAAAACCAACCTCTGACACTTCGTATTTTGTTACAAAAATTATGGAGAAGTTTATATTCGAAACATACATTATAAAATATACTTGTAACGCTTGCTTAGAAAAATAATTTTTCTAAGTGTTGGAATTTTTAGAAAATTTCGCCAGATTTTCCTTTGTAAATGGAGGTGTCCATGCTATTAAGCATATCATTTTCTTTTCCAAAAATTATTCAACAATCATCAATCATTCACTAAACAATATTACATTCACCAAGTGTAAAAACAATGCACTCTACGTAGTAACATGAACTTGAGTTTTCGTAAAAACACGTAGTAACTTGGTAAGGTGTTTAGTGGTCCTAGTTACCTTCCAAAGTGCATTCGTTTCTTTAAAAATTGTTTTCTTGAAATAATTAAGTGTTTACAACTTGTAAATCATTTTTACAAAAATTAATCTTTTGAACTCTTCTTGCAAATAAGAATGTTTCTACACTTATTTCATTTCCAAACATGGAGTAAGTGTAGGTACAAGTCATGATTTTTCCAAAAGTCGATTCTTGAACTTTGTTTATTTAGAAAAGTCTTTTGTAGAACTTGGATCTACATGATCACCAACTTATTTTGTTTACTTATATTTCAAGAAAATTATTATCATCAAGTTCATATTTAACTAGAAGATGATTATCCCATGAAACATAATATCATCTCCTAATCTTGTTAAGTCGTGTTTCTAATCATCACTTAACAAGCTCCATATGGTGATTAGCATTACATAACCAAGAATCATCATAAAATCAACAATATATTCACTACAACATTCTTTTAACAACATTTCATCTTTGTGCAAACTTCATGTAAAGCTTTATGTTCATCATCTTAGTTCTTGTTCTTTAGTGTTTTAAACATAATCATCATACTACAACTTTTAACTTACAAAGACAAGATGAACAGGGGTGTAACAAGGACTTACTACTAGCACAAAGGCTAGGGATGAATCTTTAGTGAAAAGATGAAGAAAATGATGGTGAAAAGCAATGTATGAAGCTCCTTGATGATCTACAAGTTGCAAGCTTCCTCGAATCAACTTCTAGCTTTGAATGAAACTTGGAAATGGAAGATTGTGGTGGTGAAATGGTGGAGGTGGTGGCGATCACAAGTGAGCCGAGAGGGAGGAAGAGAGAGTGAGGGAATGGGGTGAATTTTTGTGAAGTGATGTTGTATCTAGGAGCCATGCTTTATAAGGATCTCTTTCAATATTTTGGTAACAAGATCAAGCAACAATCCAATATAATATTAGCACATAATCTAGGAACAAGATTGGGAGTATGGTGAGGATTATTTTGTGGGTCCTTGGGACCGAATTCGGTTTGAGGGGGGGGGTTAGATGTAAGTCTTTGCAACTAGATGGTAAATATTAGTTAAAATCCAAGTGTGTACTTATATATGTTAGTTACTTGATTTTTAGCGGGTGTTAGAGTGTTCGGGGATCATGACTAGCCAAGAAATGAATAAACAATGTGTTTGGCAAAATTTCGTGTCCCGGGTAATGTCCGGTTATCCGGTTAAATACTGTTCCGTTAAAGTGTTTAATTATTCCATGAAATGTCTTTTATATATATTTTCGTAACATTTTAATTCCCGACACTTAGGAAAGCATACAGGACTATTTAGTCAATTTTCTGCACGAGACTAGTATGTTAACAAGCACATGTAAGTATGACGCAGAGATCAGAAAGCAGTTAAGTAATTCAACACAGTCATCAAGCACTCTAATTAACATTAATAAATAGTACGGATACATGAAATCATGAGGGTTGTCACATTCTCCCCCTGTTAAGAAAATTTCATCCCAAAATTTAGCACGTGGTTACTGAGGAAGCTAGTTAAGTTGCGTGGTTTCCTGGTTTTCCTGGGGTGTCACATCATCCCCCCGTTGGTTTGGAATTTCATCCCGAAATTCTGCAGTAGCTTCAGCCTCAGTAGTGGTTGCACTTTTCTTAAACAGCTGGGGGTACTTGAGTTTCATTTGGTCTTCTCGTTCCCAGGTATACTCCGGGCCACGACGGGAATTCCAACGAACTCTGACAAGAGGTATTCTGGTACGCTTGAGAATCTTAACATCTCGATTAGTAATCTCTACTGGTTCCTCGACAAATCGCAGCTGGTCGTCGATAGTGAGCTCCTTTAAGGGAACTATGAGGGTCTCATCTGACAGACACTTCTTCAGATTTGACACATGGAAAACATTGTGAACTCCGCTGAGTTCCTTAGGTAGATTCAGCCTGTAGGCCACCTTGCCAATTTTCTCAATGATTTCGAATGGTCCGACATAACGCGGATTGAGTTTGCCTCGTTTGCTAAAACGAACTACACCTTTCCAAGGTGAGACTTTGAGTAGCACCCGGTCCCCAACCTGGAACTTGAGTGGCTTTCTTCGCTTATCAGCATAGCTTTTCTGACGGTCACGAGCTGCCGCCATTCGTTGCCGTATCTGGGCAATTCTCAAGGTCGTATCTACTACAAGTTCTGGGCCAGTGATTTGGCTGTCACCAACTTCTGCCCAATAGAGAGGTGATCGGCACTTCCGTCCGTACAATGCCTCGAACGGAGCAGCGTGGATACTGGTGTGGTAACTGTTGTTATACGAAAACTCCACTAACGGGAGGTGTTTTTCCCAGCCATTACCAAAATCGATTACACATGCCCTAAGCATGTCTTCAAGGGTTTGGATGGTGCGTTCAGATTACCCATCCGTCTGTGGATGATATGCCGTGCTCATGTCTAATCGAGAACGAAAGGATTTGTGCACAGCTTGCCATAACTCAGATGTAAAACGTGAGTCACGATCAGAAATGATGGAGGTTGGCACTCCGTGCCTTGATACCACTTCCTTTAGGTAGATGTCTGCTAGAGTAGAAAACTTATCTGTTTCCTTGATAGCCAGAAAATGTGCAGACTTGGTCAGTCGATCCACGATCACCCAAATGGTATCATTTCCGCGTTGAGATCTAGGCAGGCCAGTAACGAAATCCATGGAAATTTGCTCCCATTTCCATTTAGGTATCTCTGGTTGTTGAAGTAGGCCTGATGGTTTCTGATATTTAGTCTTGACTCTCGCACAAGTCAAACATTTACTAACATAGGTTGCTATGTGGGCTTTCATGCTAGGCCACCAATACGTAGTCTTGAGATCATGGTACATCTTATCCAAACCAGGATGCACCGAATAACGAGACTTGTGCGCTTCGTCCATCACAAGCTCGCGTAAGTTTCCGTAAAGTGGAACCCAGATGCGCCCGTTAACATAGTAGGCGCCGTCTTCCTTTTGTTCTAGCCGCTGCCTCGATCCTCGTAAGGACTCAGCCCTGATGTTCTCTGCTTTCAACGCTTCAACCTGAGCATCTCGTATTTGGGCAGGAAGACTAGAGTGAATGGTGAGCTGTAACGCACGTACACGCTTAGGTATAGTATCCTTTTGACTGAGGGCGTCAGCCACAACATTGGCCTTGCCCGGATGATACTTGATCTCACATTCGTAATCATTCAAGAGCTTGACCCATCGTCGTTGTCGCATGTTTAATTCCTTCTGCTTGAAGATATGCTCGAAACTCCTGTGATCGGTGTAGATGGTGCATTTGGTACCGTACAGGTAATGTCTCCATATCTTAAGTGCGAAAACAACTGCTCCCAATTCCAGGTCGTGCGTAGTGTAGTTCCTTTCGTGAACTTTAAGTTGGCGCGATGCGTAGGCAATGACCTTGTCACGTTGCATCAACACGCAACCAAGTCCTTGGATGGAAGCGTCGCAATAAACCACAAAATGATCTGTGCCTTCGGGCAATGAGATGATAGGCGCGCTACAAAGTCTATCTTTTAAATGCTGAAAGGCGGATTCCTGTGCATCACCCCAATGATAGGTGACACCATTCTGAGTCAGTGAGGTGGGAGGTTGCGCAATCTTTGAGAAATCCTTGATAAACCTTCTATAATATCCTGCCAAACCCAAGAATTGACGGATTTCTGTTGGTGTACGCGATGCAGGCCAGTTCCTCAATCCTCACCCAAAACATGGCCAGAACCAATATTTTAATACCTATCTATGAATGTGGTAGCGTTTCTTTCAAATAAATACCTAAAAGCTTTCAATATTTTTTAATAAAATAGAATATTTATTTAATATTCGTAATGACCAATACGAGCTTCCTACTAAAATTTTAGAACCGACGATATGCTTTTTTGCGACAGTCTGGTTTAGACTTAAAAAAGGTTATGTATCCAGTCAAAAGTGATTTATACATAATCAAATGATTTGCAAATTTTTGTGTAACAGTCACATCACTCAGTTCTTTTTTGTTTATGTATTATGTTGAACGCTAGTAGATGCCCCGCCCGTGTTGCGGGGCGATGGCCGAATAATTCTCAACCAATTAAAGAAAGACTAATATAATTTTGTTAGGAAAAAAAAAAACAAAAACGATGATAAGACCGTAATTTTGGGCTCAGAGCAAAACTATATTTTTTCAAGACAAATGAGCCAGTGTTAGGCAACTTCTTGACACGAAAAAAAATTAAATCGAGTAAACCAATTAAAAAAAACCTTTATAGTTTTGAAAAAAAAAATGATGGGAATGACGTAATTTTTAACTGCGGGCGAAATCATAATTTTAATTCGAGGATAAATCGTAAACTAAATGGGCCAATGGGGAAGTGTCAGGAAGCTGCCGGCATGACAGTAATTTTACACTGGGGGCTAAATTGTAATTTAACCAGGAAAACAAACAAAAACGATGGGAAAAATGTAAATTTAAGTTGAGGGCAAAATCGTAACCTGACTGTGAGAAAAAAAAAAAACTAATGGCGAAAGTATCAATTTATACGGGGCAAACTGGTAATTTTTAGCCGGGAGTAAAAGCGCAAATTTATTTTTAAGCGTGGGCAAAAACATAACTTTGAACTGATGACAAAATCGTAAATTTAAGGGAAAAAAACTAATGGCAAAACTGTAAAATGAAACGGGTTAAAATCATAATTTTTTTACCGGGGGCAAAATTGAAATATTTAGCTGGGAGCATAAGCGTAAATTTATTTTTAAGCGGGGTCGAAAATATAATTTTTAACTGATGGCAAAATCGTAATTTTAAAGGGGGATAAAATCGTAAATTTGTTAGGCCAATAGGGAAGTGCCAGGCAGCTGTCTGGCACTATTGAAGCTGCCGTCCATCTTACCCAATAAAATGCCTGAACTATTGAATTCTTACGTCATCAACTTAAGTTTGTAGTAGTTGATAATTCTCCTATATATTATAATCAAATGATTTACACATCCTTTTTAATTTATCAAGTTATAGACCACCGACGGAAAATTTAAATATATCTAACATAACTTTTGATATATAATTTACACTTTAAGTCTTTTTAAAAATATAATATTCTGAAGATCTAAAGAGCGATACATCCAAAAAAAATATTAACAGTAAATAATATAACTAATAAAAAGGGATTAAAAACGGGTAATAAAAAACACATCTTTAAATCTTTTTATAAGAGTTATATAAGCCCATACGACGCATATGGGGTGTCAAAACAAGATCGTTATAAGCCTCATATAAGGCTTATATGATGCCCTACATGACCCGTATGATGTTATAAAGGTCGTATATATGGGCGTAATTTTTATTAATTGTTGATTTGACGTAAGATTTATCGATTCCCGAGCGAGTTTTTAATTCGACTTAATATTCCTCGTAATGCGTACCAATTATTTGACTCGATGTTATATTCCTCGATTCATATGGTAATTATTTGACAAGACATAATATTCCGTCAAAACTTATTACATAAACAACTATAATCTTCACCATTTTTCATTCAATTTATATTCATATCTTCTATATTCTCTCTGTATTCGACTTGTCTTATGCTAACAATATCGTTTCGGGGCGACAATTATTATTTGGGTGGTGACTCGACTAGCTAGTCGAATTAGACGACATATGAATTGAATCAAGATAACAATCCTGGGTCATTTGATTTAGATAAGATGGCGTTTGATTTAATTCATGCGTCTGATGCCAGTCATGATCAGCGAGCTTATGGTGACTATCAATTATCACAATAAAAATCTTAAAGATTTTGGGATTGTTGAATGTTACGGTAGTGGACCACTGCCGTCCAATATTGGATCACCATCACTATTGGTATATATAATATTTGCTGATGATGAAACCCAAAATCCAAGTGAACCATCTTCTCTGCTTGATGGAATAAGTTGAAGTATAATCTTTGGTCCAGAAGTTTCCCCCCTTGAAGGCTTCCCAAAACAACTACCCAAACTAGTGGAACAGAACTATCGCCTCCAAAAATAGAGAACAAAAGTACAAGTACTGGATTATCAAAGTGCTGGTCAACTAGTCAACACTCAAGTCTACAAGTCAAAGACTAGAAGTACTGGATTCCTAGAAATGTTGGTTCTCACCAGCAGTTTAGGAATCCAGCTGTTTACACTATATCATTAGAAGCGGAAGTTCAATGTAACAATGTAACTATCCAGCAGTTTTACTAACTCCTGGCAGTTACATCATTTAATGAGTTGTCAGTGGTCGCTTTCATGGTGATGTCACCAACAGTTCTCTATTCACACACACACACACACACACACACACATACACACACACACACATATATATATAGGAAGTGTAGAATACAAATCCCCTAATCATACATTACGTACGTGATGCCCACAGCCGCACACGTGTCCCTGATTCATTTTTCTTACATAAGGGTATATCCAGACAATCCATTCAATCAGCAGAGGGCAAATTAGACTATTCCTTCAATAAGTGGATCGCGAGAAGTTCGTTACACCACTATCCTGGTAATTATGAATCGTATCAGGTTCAAGTTTTCATAATTCTTAAAACAATACATTGCGGTTTTTGTTTATGTGCGTTTAGGGTTTAATCGATTGTTATTTTTAATGGATCCACAGAGTAGTACCGGACGGGACACAGATGTTGAGTTTGAAGATGTTGAGTTCGCCAGTGATCATGTTCAATTGGCTGCTGACCAAAGAGTTACGATTGAGGAAGTCAGAAATCCTAATTCCGCGGTGTCAATGAGTGTTCCAATTGTAAGTTTGTTAATTCGGATGTTTAAATGTTCAATGTCAGTTGTTTTGTATAATCGGTGTAATGATTTTTGTATGATTGTAATTGATTGGAAGGTTTTCAATGTTATCAGAGGGTAATTGATATGGAATCAGAGTGTTTTAACTTCGCATGTTATGAGTCTAACAATTCGCATGTGACGAAAGGCATAAATGCTGGTTTCGCATGTTATGATATCACAAATTGCATGTTATAAAACATGAAATCAAAATGTCAAGCTCGCATGTTATGCGTCCAATAATTCGCACGTTCATAACATGCTGGTTTTGCATAGAGTGATAGCATAAATCGCATGTAGTTTTCATTATATATAAAACATGTTGGTTTCTCTTTTTGTTTAATTTTGTAGATGAAAGGCTTTATATACCAGTGGTTGAAGCATCAGCTACCCCTGTGGTTGGAATGCAATTTACTTCTATCGAACAAGCATACGTGTTTTACCAAGCATATGCTAAGTTAGCTGGTTTTTCTTCCCACAAAGGTGGTGAAAACCACAGTGGTGGCTTAATCAAAACTAAATATTTTATGCATCAATTGAGATGGCTGTCTCAAAGTTACAAACATGTGAAAAAGTAAGTTTCCCTAAATTACATCTCATATATATATATATATATAGAAAAAGTGTAACGTATAATAGAACTTATCTTACGATCGTACACGACTTTGAAATCACATGTTATAAAAAAGGCGTTGCATATAATCTGCAAATTCGCATGTTGGTGTATCTGAACAAATCTGGGATGAAACACAGTTCACATGTTGGATATATTTTTCGAAATTTCGCACGTTGTATTTTATTTTTACAAATCTCATGTTGAAGAATGAAATCGCACGTTGAAAATACAATCGCGTACGCAATGTATGTTAAGCCATTTTGTACGTTAACAGGCATCTATATATATATATATATAGGGGTCCGCTAAAATGAGAACCACCTCGAGTTGTAAGAACCGTGAGAACTACACCGTATGGGACGAGGTGGACCAAATTTTTTTTTCACAAACGTAGGTGCGTGTATTATAAACACATTTGTAAAAAAAAATTAAAAAAAAAATGTTTTTGAGCACCACAAGTGTATGTTTACGGGTACCGTAAATTTTCCGGTAGGATTTACGGTACCCGTAAACACAAATTTGTGGTGCTCAAAACTACACACACGACATTTTTTTTTGAAATTTTTTTTACAGATGTGTTTATAATACACGCATCTACGTTTATGAAAAAAAAAATTTGGTCCACCTCGCCCCGTACGGTGTAGTTCTCACGGTTCTTACAACTCGAGGTGGTTCTTATTTTAGCGGTCCCCTATATATATAACAATAGTGGAGTCTTAACTAAGAGTTATTTATTGGTTTAGCAATAAAGATGTTGTTTATGCCAATTTGGGCCCAAAAATTTCAAGTAAAATAGTGCAAAAATTCACGGGAACTATGTAAAGAGGTTTTCTTAAGAGATGCCTCAAAACATGTAATGTATATTTAGTTACAAACATTTCTTTACCGATGCATGATAATATATATGTGGGTGTGGGGTTTGAAACTTATGGATACTCATGTATATAAACTGATTTGTTCATGAATATTGAGACATAGGTGATACATAGCTTGGATGTCCAATAGTCTACTTCGTTATATTCTCAACTGGAAAATTAGATCAATTTAAACATGATATCTAAGTAGTAGAAATGTTGAAGCACACTAGATGCTCGATAAAATGCCACAAAGAAGAAACTATTACTAAATTGAATAATTTCATATAAACATGATAGGAGAAATCTCATAACCCGGGCCATAATAAACGAAATGGAATGTAAATACATGTGGTTCATCATATGAAGATTTATGATGAACTAATCTTAACCTATGTGTTTTTTGTTCTAACATTAAACGTATTTGTGACATTTCAGGTATATTTTAGACCACCGGCAGAGCTCTCTCGCTACCAGGTTAGTGTTATCATTATTGCGTGTATTTAGAGAAATTTTTATTTGATTTTGTTTGGAAGCAGGTTACATTGGTGTTTATCGGAGTGGGTTAAAAGGTGTGTTCGAAAGTAACTGTGCTTCCATTTATACCTTTTTCTGTTGTAGATAAAAAAATGTAAAAGGTTATATTTTGATGACTATGAACACACATGTAACTAATTGTACATGTACTAGCACTATTTGTGTTTGTAGATTCGACTTTTGCACACACATACACACATATGTATGTGTGTGATCCAGCAGCGTAGTCATTATATAATTAAACAAATCGCAATCGAGGTAGATTAACTTATTATATTTAGTATAAGATCTTTAGAGGTACATGATGATATATAACAAGTTTACATATGATTAACTTATGTACGCTTATGAAAAGGGTCTAATGATTGGAGTGGTTATGTTTATCTTCAAGGTATGGAACTCTACATGTTTTAACAATTAGAATGAAACCTTCATTATAAGTCAGTTTTAATTTTTGCCTCTACTTTTACTACTGTCCTGGTACATTTTCTAACACTTTTTTCAATATCTCTAATCTCTTATTTGCTAATTTTTATTTATTTAATTTCTTATCCCCATTTTGCTTATTTATATGGGTAGAGACAAAGTTTATTACCTGTGAGAAAGATGGACCATCTGATTTAGAAGCTAAAATGGTTGTTCATTGTAAGAACGAATGTTGTAATGATGAAGAAATATATGTAGATGCGATGTATTAATGATTAAGAGGCAAGTAAAGGGATGGTAAAAAAAGTTGCTGATGTGATTTATGGCAAAGAGTATATATGGGTTAATATTGGTGATGATTTATGTAAAAGTCTATTTCTTAATGTCAAATTGTATGTTTTTTATGTAAAAGTATATTTTTCCTAGTTAGACTAACAGGATTTGAGATTTATCATGTTTAGAATTTGTGTTATACTCCGTAGACGTGAGGAGGAACCGAGCCATGTTGGTTCACACTCACAGGTACACCGCGCCGACTACATGGGAGAATTGCATGTGCCGTGAGTACACCAACTATACCCACGCTCATGAGTAACAACTTGTGACATTTTGTTTAAACCAAGCCACTGGATTGGAGCCACACGGAGCCACACTGTCACTTGTTTTTTTTATTATTTAATTATTTCGTTTAACATTTAGTTTGATTTTCTCGAATACTTTGTACTTGTTAACTCTTATATAGGATAATGCTTAGTAAGAAACCCTATATTCTTAGAAAACTTAGCAAACTATAATAGTGGCTATCATTTAGCCACGTAGCCCTCCCACAGTTATTGTTACTTTTTGCTTCAAGGTTATATATGTAATTTCGTTAGGCAAGATATTATAACCCATTTGAATTGACATCAGCATTTAATGCATATCAGCCCCCATCAACTCATTTGTACCATGCACCCACCCCCATATTTCTTTTACAATTTCTCATTTTATATATTCTTCAACAGAACTACATAGTCATCTTCTACTCCCCTGTTCATTTCTCCATTAATATCCATGGAGACAAATCCACCAACCTCAGAATTAATGTCGTCGGTCCATAGTTTCCTCAACCGGTTCTTTTGCAGCGACTTCCAAAATGATGAGGAATTTAATGCTCCAGGTTTGTCCATATATGTAATTTAACTGTTCTCGAAGTTCTGATTTTTTTTTTGTCTTTTACAACTTTTTAATCTAATAATCCAAACTATACTGCATGGCCATGTTCACTTTTTCCATTCGAAGCTTCTGTATACACTTATATGCATGTTGATTGTTCTCGGTCATCTGAAGCCCCTGTTAGATCCCCGGATGTTGTGATATCCAACAATTTCATGAACAACGCGTTTAATGATGACCAGGTTATGGATAATGAAGAAGGTTTGTTTTTTCTATACACTCAGTTTGTTTTTTTCTTCCCCAGATATGGCATTGTTCAAACATATTCCATAATGTTCACATGTAGCAGGGGAAGATTCGCATATGCAGGCCATGACTGTTGCTGTTTCTGGATCATCTCATGGTCCTTCTATGTTTGCTGAATCATCACGCGGCCAGTTAGACGGTTGTACAATGCACAATGGGAGCCCACTTTATTCTCATATCACAGATTTCTAACCTTTTTGTCATGCCATGTATAGTAGATTCCGAACCTTTTTCGTTTTATGATGTAGGGCCATCGAATCCATACTTTGTTTTTGATACCCCTCAGGGAACCCGTTACTGGATTCCTAGCGTCGCTGATAAGTTCATACCAGTGTGTGGGAAATCTTATCCAACTTTTGCGGATGTTCTTTCCATGTATGAACTTTATGTGTTTGAAGCAGGTTTTTCTGTAAAAAAAGGGCAAACTAAAGTCTAGAATGGAATTCCCACACACAAGTATCTTCGATGCTCAAAATATGGAAAACCACAATCAAAGAGGACTTTCGACACCCTAGATGAATCTTCTGTTAAGCACCGGAGGACCAACTTCACATGGTGTGACTGTAAGGCAAGCATACTAGTCTCGATCTCGAATGATTCATACACAGTTCTGAGTTTCAATGATATTCATAATCATGAACTTGTTGAGAGTTACAACCGTGATCTTAGCAAGATATCACGGAAGCTGTCATTCTCCACGAAACAATTTATTCACAATATGAGTCTAAACCGCATCGGACCAATGAGAGCTTATAGATGTCTTGTAGCTTTAAAAGGAGGGCATCACAATGTCAATGGGACACCGGTGGATTTTAAAAACTTTAGCCACCAGTTGCGAATTTTTATTGGTGAACGCGACGCACAAGTTTTCCTTGAACGCCTGCGTGAGCGTTTTGATGACCTACCCAACTTCTATTTTGATTACACTGTATCAAATGGAAAGTTGTCTTCTGTATTCTGGGCTGATGAGATTTCAAAGCTAAACTACAAAGCTTTTGGCGATGTCCTCGCGTTTGACGCAACTTACAGCACAAACAGGTTAGTCCCCCCCCCCATTAACATATGTTAGGCCTGATCCCCAAGTATACAACCTTAACCCCAAAAAGTTTTACATATTGTTAATATCAAATCAATTTTTTGTTCATAGGTACAAGATGGTTTTTGTGCCATTCACGGGTGTGGATCATCATTTCCAATGTGTTACATTTGGAGCGGGTTTGATATCAACCGAGTCCATTGAATCTTATGTGTGGTTGCTTAAGGCTTTCTTGAAGGCACACGGTACTCAACCAACTCTCGTGCTGAGTGATCAAGACCCATCCATGCTACAAGCTGTTCCTATGGTCTTTACCGAATCACGACACCGTCTATGCATGTGGCATATAATGAAAAAACTACCCTCCAAGGTTAGCTTGATTTGTTAGCCCTTAATTAACATGTGTTATTCAACATGACACAAATTTTATATGTCTTCTCACACTGTTTTAATCTAACTCGTGTTAGTAACTATTAACTTTTTCAGACCTCTGCCGACGTGCTCGATAACACTGATCTTCGGTCCTGCATTCACCGGTTGGTTTGGAATGTTTATATCAAACCTGAAACGTTTGAGTCCCGCTGGAATGACCTCCTACAAACATTTGGGCTTCAAGACCACAGCTGGTTGAACGACATGTACAACATCAAACATCTATGGGTACCAGCCTACTTCAGGGAACTGCCCATGTGTTGCTTAATGAAGACCACCTCCCGCTGCGAAAGCTCTAACGCTGCCTTCAAGGTCAACTCAACAAGCGCAAACACCCTTGTACAATTTATGATGTGCTTTGAAAATAGGGTAGACAGCCAACGATATCGTCAACGTGTATCGGAGTATAAAACCTCATCCACAATGTTCACTGGCAATACTGATTTAGCGATAGAACAGCACGCGTTCGCCATTTACACAAACGTTGTTTTCGCGCAAGTTCAAAAAGAGATAATTAAAGGGAAGTTTTTATGCTACATCACAAACCAAACCGAGCCCAGCAATTCCAGTCTTCTGATAGACGTCACTCATTTGGATAAAAGGAACAACATCACAAACGTCTATCAGGTAACACATGTTAGGCAATTTCATTATTACCAATCCTCTAACATATGTTAGATCTAAAGGGCTTTTCTTTTTTGCTGTCTATGTTCAAAACAGGTTATGTATAACACTGTAGACCAATCCGCCAGTTGCTCATGCGGGAATTTCACACGTATCGGATATCTGTGTCGCCATGTCTTTTGCGTCGCCATGTCTTTTGCGTCTATCGATTGAAAAATGTTGAAAGGATTCCACCACAATACATAAACGATAGGTGGCGTCGAGATGCCCTCCCCAAACAGGTTTTTTCAATTTCTAGTCGATACGGAGTCACACACGCACCGTCCGTTATGCGGAATGAAATCCTCGACCTCGTTACTGAATGCGTTGATGTGGCCAGAACCGATGAGGATGCGTTGGCAAAATTGGTTGACCAACTCAGGGATTTCAAGATCAATGTGCTTTCCAAGCAACCATTGTCTACAACTCAAAATGAATCAAACGAGTGTCAAATGGAAGAAATAGTTGGACAGCCAATCAACATTCCAGTCGAAGTTGCTAATCCAGTAGTTGCACGCAATAAAGGATGTGGTACTCATACTCGCATTTCTGGGCCCGGTGAGAAGGCAAAAGCAAAACCACCAAAACGTCCAAAGCAGCTTCGTTTATGCTAGCGTTGTGGTCTGTATGTCGACGACCACGACTCACGCAACTGCCTTAAGGTGGCTGCAATGAAAGCAGCAAAGGCAGCTGCTGAACAACAAAGGCAGACCGCCACTGGCGACCCACCCTCTGATTAAAATCTCTATTGTCGTTTTCTAGTACTATGTAATGGGAGACTCTCTTCATTTTGGCCTTCTTACACACATGTAACAGTCTTTTGACATCATCCTGCTCTTCTCTGTTATGTGTGTAAGAAGGTGGAACTATTTGGATCCCATTAACCATAAATAGGATTGTAAGAAACTCTATGGCCTTGGCCACTTTTGTGTTTGTAGGACCGAAGATCTTTGGGGACCTCTGTTTGCCTTTAATGGGCTTATGTTAATATTATCTGCATTTTGATAACTGTGTTTTTGTGTTTTATTTTTTTACAATGGCATAAAAACAGCTGCTTAACACATGTTAGTCCCCATAATGCTTGGGTCTTTTCACTTGAAAGGATCAAAACAATCTGTGTTAACCACACAAAAACAGCATATATATTAAACCACGTCAGGTTATAGAATTAGCCTTCACCTCTAGCCAACTTAAACACACATTCTACTAATAGGTTACAAAAAAATAAAACAGCTGCTTAACACATGTTAGTCCCCATAATGCTTGGGTCTTTTCACTTGAAAGGATCAAAACAATCTGTGTTAACCACACAAAAACAGCATATATATTAAACCACGTCAGGTTATAGAATTAGCCTTCACCTCTAGCCAACTTAAACACACATTCTACTAATAGGTTACACAAAAATAAAAAAAATAAAAAAACACATAATAAAATACCAACAAAACGACATTGGTATGTCGTTTTGTTACAACATAGGGTCATCAGGTTAACACATCTTCAACCATTTTCAACATACTAACTACCCATTGTTATCCTCCATTTGTAACAAGCTTTTCATCATGGTGTGGGAAATTCCTCATCATGAAAGTACAGAGGAGAGGGGTTGCGCTCACTCTCCCATGGGTCATGGTAACACCAGGACTGGATTGTTTCGGGTGAGTATGGACACAACGGGCAACCACATAATTCATGGTCTGGATCCGTCAGCAACCTAACCAACTCATCTGGTAGCCCCTTCAACTTTTCAGCTTCTGGAACAACGTGTTCCCTACGGCGTGACGTTTCTTGCGACACACCAGCTACATCAGTTACATTTTTGGTTCCGCTTTCTGAGGCATCGTCACCAGAAGCTACTCCAGTTTTCCCGTCTTCTCGATTCTTGTGAGACACTTTTCTTTCGTAGCACACCCCGTACCGGCCCTCACATGCTTCCTTCCCCTTTTGCATCCGCTTCTCCATGCCTGGTTGGGTAGTCGTAACCTTACCTTTACACGGGTCCATCACGTTACAAGACTTTGGAACCGTTAACAGTTTATGGTTAAGTGAAGTGGTGAAGTATTACAGAATATGAGTTTGGTTCTTCACTACAATACTTATAGAGGTTTTCCCTGGGTACATTTAATATAGGTCTTTGTGACTTGACTTTCGTTAACAGTTTATGGTTAAGTGAAGTGGTGAAGTATTACAGAATATGAGTTTGGTTCTTCACTACAATACTTATAGAGGTTTTCCCTGGGTACATTTAATATAGGTCTTTGTGACTTGACTTTGATGTGACCATAAGGTGCCAAAAAGCAATGGTTCCTTTTCCCAATAAAGTTGTTTTATAGACACCCACCCCTATGTTTGTAGTCTTCTGCCACCAACTTTCCCCAATTTCCAATATTCGTGCTACATTTTTAGAAAGAGTGTTCCCCTTGGAAGCAGCATTTTCTCATTTTCTATAATGTTACACGTACCTTTATATAATTTCAAACAACCTCTAATAAAATATTATCAACTACGTCAATCAACTAGATTAATAATATTCTAACACATCCAACAACACATCAATATTCTTTAGAGTATAGAATTACCAACTAACTAAACATCAGATTGTATATAGATAGTCTATCCCCCAAAAAGACATCGTGACCATGCCATACCCAACAAAACACCCACCCCGCAATAAGTTTAAAGCAACATCCCCAAATCCATCAAAGTACATTACATGTCTCCAAAAACAAAGCTGGCGCAATTAATGCACAATGTTGCTACAGTAACTTCCATTTCACCCCCCTAACACGTGTTACTCTATTCGGCAATCCTGCTTGATTTTTGGCAGCAGCACATTCACCTCTGAACATAAGATGTGCGCAGCATACCTCTTTCTCAACTTTCGCACCTCCGCCATCTTCCTCGCCCCACTCATGCTGAACCCACAGTTAAAACTTTTGTTTTTCCCCATGTAGCACTCCATGTGCCGCATCAAGAAGACCCCACAATCAGTTGTGTTTGCGGTGGTCGCCCAAGGAACCGGCATACGCTGGATGTTGCAGTACTCTATGTCATCGGCTCGCGGATTCCCAACCTCCCGAAGATATTGCACAAACATATTTTTCTGCATACACATATACAAGCCATGGTCAATAAAAAAGCAGATCCTCAATATTATCACACTAATTTGTTCAACAATTGTCAGTTTAGTAACTTACGATCTTATACGCTGTGTCCTTGTGTAGGTAGTAGACACTATCTTCTATCAACTGACCTTGTCGGGCTTTGTCATTATCAACGACATAAATCCCGGGGTCGCGTAACTCAAACACTAGCAAGTAAAAGTGTTTGTGATCCAATATTGGGAAGAAAACAATGTCTTGATTTCGAAAGTCAGGAACATTTTCACCGCTGTTAACCGCACCTTTTATTCCAAGCCGAAACTTGTGCATCCGCGCCTCGACTCCGCCTTCCTCAGATGTTAGCATCCACGGAAACTTTAAGCACAACAGAGAAATTAATAAGGTCAAAAAGTCGCCACACTGTAATCTCTATATACATGACACTCACCACAACTTTAGTACCAAAGAATTGCCTACTGTAAGCCTCCCGTGATTTCCGTTTCTCTTGGAAGTTTAGCACCTCCGCCCAATAGTCGATAATACCATCTGAGACCTCATTACCAACGTTTAAACTCTTGAACATAGCCCGAGACGCTTCTACATGGGTAGGGCTTCTAAACAGCAACTCCCTGGTGTCAGATGTACAAATTATAAATTAAATTGCATACTTTAACACATATTATTTATTATTTTACTAAATTTTGGTACGACCCCCCTACTTACACAGCCATGTGTATCGGACTATCTACATCAACCACCGACGACGAACCCTGTTCCCTCCTACGGAAAAAATCAAAATATAACGAATTATCTAGTGTGGAACTTGGTTGATGGTTTACCCTATTATTATAAAACAATAAACCACGTTGCAGTTCTACTTACACGTTTGCCTCCATTGCCCGCTTCCTACGAGAATGCCCATTTAAAAGGTGCGATGGGCTTTCATCAGCGTATATGTACTCCCACAGATTTGCCTCCTTCTTAGTTATTGGCTGACCCATGTCAACAGACCTTATATAGTAAGGTGATCTGTTTGGTTCCGCTGCCACTTTCTCTCTGAAAGGGAGCTTCCTTTTTTGGGCCCCCAACTCAGCCAACATACGCACACGGTTTGCAAGTGGAATATTGTCCTCCACCTCATTCATATCACCCCCACAAAATTCCAGACCAGTTTGCCCTTTGTGGATTGCAATGGCCGGGTCATAGGAGCTAACTGGTTCTACCATTATAACCATACTCAAGTCTGTGGTAGCCTCCATATCGCCTAACACATATAAAATAAATAACTCACGTAACGCAGTAAAGAATACAACACTTTTCACAGTAAATGAATGTGTTTCAGCTCACCGGAACGCTCCAGCACTGTTTCTGTCCGAGCAATATCATCCATCTTCCCACTTGTGCAACCTGCACGTTAAGGGTGTGCACGGTTCGGTTCGGTTCGGTATTGAGCCGAAACCGAAACCGTAACTGCTATAATCGGTTTTTACATTTCTATAACCGTTCGGTTTCGGTTATTTCGGTTCGGTTTTTTTCGGTTTCGGCTCGGTTTCGGTTAAATAACCGTTTTTTTTCTTTCTCCTGTTGTGTGTCCCTATGTTGTTGCTGACAAACTGTGAAGTAATATTATATTACTAAAACTAATAAAAAACATGCAAACAGTTGCTGAAAAATTGTGAACTATGCATGCAATATTGCTAAAAACTAATATGTAAGTAACAAGGATTCCCCCCCCCCCCCCTTAAGGATTACACCATAAACAAAATACAAATGAAACCATTAGCGAAATAGCAACTGGTTGGCCAAGCAAATGTTAATACCTAATACAGCCCAAACCACTAACATAAGGGTTTAAATCCAACAAAATAGCATCTTAAAGTCTGCCCGAAACTGAAGTAGAGAATGCACGTGAAGCCACAACATTACAAAAAGTGGCTAGAGCTTTAAATAACAAAGTTTTAAACCAAAAAGGCTAAAAGTTCTACTTTTAGACGTTAGTCCCAATCTTCATCTTCATCATCGCCTTCATCATCTTCAACAAACAATTGAGTCTTTTGGCGTTTTCTTTCCGGGTGTGCAATCTACACAAAGGGCACATAAATATATTAATATTTAAGTAAAAAATAAGAACATATAAATTATAAATGGTATTACCAATTTCCATTTTTTCCAAAGCTTCAACCAAAATCTCTAGTTGTTCACCATGCACGTAAAGGTCTTGCAAATCCGTTGGTGTAGACCGTAACCAATCTTGGGCACAAATCAATCCCTCAGCGGTTTTAGGAGTAAGAGAGCTCCTATACCTATCAATCACCCTACCACCGGTGCTGAAAGCCGACTCAGATGCAACGGTTGAGATTGGCATTCCTAAAACATGCTTCGCAATTTCAGATAGAATAGGGAACTTAATCTTATTTGCCTTCCACCAGAGTAAAACATCAAATGTTTCCTCCCTCTTTTCCATTCCATCTCGTAAGTAAATCTCAACTTCATGATCATCAAGCATTTCTTCACCTTCTTCCTCTAAATATTTCTTATAACCATCTTCTAGGTCAACATATCCAACATCATCAACCAAATTAGGTGTGGATGATGATGTACTTTGTTGCTCCTTTTTTTTTAGCAACCTTTAGCTTATAATGATCATACAACTCCATTAATGTTTCCTTTACTAGATCCTTGATTAGCTTGATTTTTGGGGAACCTTTGCCGTGTATCAAACTTAAAGAATATCCAAGATATGACATCTTATTTCGGGGGTCTAGAACTAGTGCCACATACAACAAATGGTTAATGTTGTCTAGATTATCCCAATACTTCTCAAACTTTGTGTTCATAGACAAACCCATGTCTCTCTTTTTCCGATCATTACTTAATGACATACTTGCTATACTTGAGTGCATCTTAGAAAGCTCAACAAAAAACCAATTTGCAGTCACGTATTTAGACCCTGAAATCTTTTTTGTCACATCAAAAAATATCCTCAAAAATTCCATGAATAGCCCAAAACAAAGAAAAACAAATCAGAATGTAACTAAAACAAAAAAATTATGAATAGCCTAAAACAAAGTAAACAAATCAGAATGTATCAGCTTATTAGAATACTTATTGTATCAGATTAAAAGAATACTTATCGATTCATATTAAAAGAATACTTGTCAGTTACAATAGAAAATTAAAAAATAATGTACCTCGCATTTTCCCAATCTTCTTCACCCGGCGCCCCCAAAACTCTATCACTTTTTTTTCTTTTCCTTGTACTTGTCTCTTCATCGGCAACTTCACTATGAAAATATGTTCTATAATTTAGATCTACCTCTTGAAGCCTATTAACAAAAAGACGTATCACATAGTAAGATATTACATATTTACATTGTTAGTATCAAACCAAACAAATAAAACTTTCATACAAAATCTTACGAAATACCTCTCAAATGCTTTCGAAAACTTAACTGCCATTTCCAACATTAAGAATGTTGAATTCCATCGAGTATCCACATCAAGACATGGCTTCCTTTTACAAGCAATTTTTTCATTTTCAACACAATCTTTGAAGGTTAGAAACCTAGAAGGAGATGATCTTATATATCGTACCGCATTTCGAATCCTAGCAATGGAATCAACTTGTTCTTCTAAACCATCCTTGACAACAAGATTTATAATATGAGCGCTACATCTCAAATGCAAATACTTGCAATCTAACACAGAATGGGGACCTTTAAGCATTCTTTTCAGAAATTTAATTGCTCCATCATTTGATGAAGCATTATCGACGGTTATCGTAAAAACCCTATCAATGCCCCATTCCTGTAAGCAACGATAAACAAGTTTTCCTATTGTCTCACCCTTATGATTTGCTATTTGACAAAAGTTTAGAATTTTCTTCCTCAAAACCCAATCTTTATCAACCCAATGTGCGGTAAAACACATGTAATTAAAGTTTTGAACCGATGTCCATGTGTCAGTTGTAAGAGAAACAGTTTGATCTCTTAAAACTTTTTTTAGTTTCCTTCTCTCATCTTGGAACACCGAAAAGCAAACCATAGCAATTGTCCATCTAGAAGGAAACTTAAACATTGGATTTAACTCCCATACGAATTCTCTAAATCCCTCATCATCGAATATACTAAATGGACGGTTATCTTTTATGCACATGCGAGCAAGAAACAATCTACATTTTTCTTGGCTAAAAGAATGTGAAGCCAAGCTACCACCGCCTTCCAGCGAACTTTTAGGCTTAAAGCTTAGTTTAGATTGTTTCAAATATAATTTCTTATAAAGTGGTGACTTGGAGCATACTCTCAACAAATGATTACGCATGGGACTCGTACCATTTGTTTTAGAACCGGCTGCCATCAACTTTAAACAATAAGAACATTTTGCTTTCTGAATAACCTTATCAAATGTAAAATGATCCCACACGAACGATCTTTTACTACCACCTTCATTTTTCTCTTGCTCCACTTTTTGCTCATCAACACGATTGACTGGTTCGTTTGATGTTTCTTTTTCCACATCTATAACTGGTGGCGCGCTATCCGGTTCTTCCATCTACATTTACACAAATTTACAAAACAATCACCCTTTATTAGTATTTAAATCTTTTAATATTGTCCATCAATATTTTCTCAACTTTATAAGCTAATGTTATAAAACATATTTATCCATCACACTAAATTGTTTGTCTCATCAAATCAGTTATTGAACAATATTTACAAGAAATATGAAAATAATGCATGATTAGGTATATTATTACTCATATGTAAACACTAAATTGCTCCACCACACTCAAAAAAGCATCAACAAGACAACAATATATGATATATTCAACAATATGTGTAAACCAAAATCTTCTCGACAATTTTAGTACACAAATCAAAGCATCAAGTCCACATAACAAAATAAAATACAGAAATTACTCACGGAGGAGCAGGCAGCAGCGTTGAATCGTTGATTGACCGGGAGTGAGGAATGAAGCAGAAGAAGGATCGTCGACTATTCGCCTGCGTAGAAGCAGGATCGTCGACTATTCGCTGAGTAGAAGCAGGATCGTCGTCGTCTCGTCTGAGCGGGAGACTCCAAGGCGTATCAAGTACGTAACCTGTTCTAGCCTTCCAGGGTTTCAAAAACTTTTCAGTTTCATTTGATTATTAGGATTAGTGAGTTTTTTTTTATTAGTGTTATGTATTGGGCTAGGCCTATCACATATTATTAACAACTAGGGTGGGTTAAAGACTTAAAGGCTTAAGGCTAACAGACTAACAACTTAAACATAAAATATATGGATTGGGCCTTGTAACTTATCGGTTCGGTTCGGTTTTTTTCGGTTATTGGAAATGCATATTCAAAAACCGAACCGAAATTTTCGGTTATTAAAAATTCGAAAACCGAACCGTCGGTTTTTATTTTGGTTCGGTTTTTTCGGTTTTTTCGGTTACGGTTCGGTTTTTTCGGTTTTCTGCTCACCCATACTGCACGTTTAATGCAAATAAGTATATTATATATGACTCCTACTAACCCATCAATACTAAGTTTGTTTAATGCTCTATCGTACCGAGGTCCTGTGACACGTCCAATTCACCCCCAATTTGTGTCATTCCAAGACTCCAATTGGGGCCATCTAAATTCCGTTCATCAAAAACCGTATCGCCTTCGCACACTGTGTATATGAATAGCACATGTTAACTCACTATATGATACAGGTAGGGAAGCAGTTAACACATGTTAGAGCATGAAAGTCTTTACCGTTCTTTTCCGCAGGCCACACCTCTTCAGCCGCTTTCCCTTTTCCCTCGACATCCTAGGCCTTATCGAAACCTGCGCCTGTGACAGAGTCTACCACCGCGCTACTGCACCCTTGCATATTTACATCAGTTGCATGCATCCCATCATGCTCAATCTTACCTTCTTCAGCTGCATAAAACAATCTTATCACATCTCATGCACAACTTAGTACCAGAAGCTGCATAAATAATTACCGTTAAAATCACGGTCACACTCATCAACAGCACCCTTGCCTTTGCCATCCAGAACCACATGTTCGTCCTTATCATTAACAGCACCTTCCACAGATGCAAACACGACGCCACCACTCTCTTCTTTTCTTCCATCAGATGCAGCCCTAACTTCATTCTCAATCTTACTATCTGTAGTTGCATAAACATTTTTCGAATAAATTAGACATGGCTAAACAAATAAAACGGTTTCCGAAGATTACCTTCATTCTCATTCCCTTCAACCTGTTTGCTATCCTTAACCTCTTGATCACAAACAAACCGTGCTTCGTAAATCTCATCCTTTTTGGCGTCATTCGCTTCTAGATCGGTGTTCTGGTGATCATTGTCATTCGCAGCCACTTTATTGTCTGTATCCACTCTATGTTCATCTTTACTAACAAACTGCATGTCCGAACCACGGTAATCTGTCAAAACAAGATGCCCCATGTTAAAACAAATAAAGTAATACAGCACACTTTTAAAGTCAGTCATTCTGAAAGGGTACGGGAACTACCACGTGCACCATGCACTTCTGCTGCTTTAATACGCAGTATTGCACGCATTAAACCCAGCGGCTTATGCACTTCTTCAGCATCACTTTTATCCACGCTTCCTGCTCCTTTATTTTCTTCGGCACCACGAATACTACAGTCACCTCCACTTGAATTACCAGCATCATGAACACTCTTATCACCTTCGACGACTTCATTTCTTTTTTGCCCAAATTCACTAAACCCCAGTTCTCTCTCTTCCAGTTGCTTCTTAGTCTTGTTGAACCCTATAACATCACAGAAATATTAAATGGGTTTCAGACACGTACGCATATTAGAGGGTAATAAATTTTAACGAGCAACAAACTACGTGTTTCCTTCTAAATCTAAATGTATGATTAAACTGGTAACACATGTTACAACTTACCTGATTCGTTGCCATCATCCGTTTTTTCCCGATCAATCTTTATATTTGTCTTCGGGCAACTCGGAACCACATAGCTTGCTTTCATTTCAGGAGCATCCTTTAACTTATTCAGACGGGGAGATTTCCTTACCCGCAACGACATACCACCTTCTTCCAGCTCTCCGGTACACTCAGTCCCATCAGCAACTACGCTTGATTCCCCCGCACCATCTGGTGCAACCACAACAGACGGTTATTCTATACGATAATTATCACTTTAACATGTGTTAGACTAAACATTTCATTCCATAACATATAGTAAAGGTACATAAACTCTTTTCGCGCTATAAACGTACTCTTAAAATGGTAATACATGTAACAATTTACCTTTTTCTTTGCCACCATACGTGTATTGTCCACCAAACTTCATACTTGTCTTTCTTCTTTTTGGGGTCACAAACCCTTCTTCTGTCTCACTAACATGCTTTAACTTCCCGAGTCTTGCAGATCTCCTCACCTGACCCGACTTTCCACCATCTTCCATCTTTTCAGCATAGTCTTCTCCACCATCATCTATGATTGATTGGCCCGCAACATCAGCTGCAACCCCAAAAAAATATGTCAATCAATACAGGTTGCACACCGTCAAATGTGTTACACTGATCACTTTAAGAATGATAACCAACACAACAGGTATAACATTTAACACGTGGTTCCGTGTTCATTTCATAAACATTGTCAGCACACCTTCTTGGGCATCAAAGTCTATTGCTGAAGATCCTACTGCTTTCAATCTACTTTTACTGATTTTCTTGTTTTGCCGGATAAGCGAATTCCTGTACAAGCTCGCTATTGGTGACCCATCTGAAAAATCGTCGTCCATGCCATCCCCTACGAAATCGTTTGCACAACGATAAATGGATTCCAAATTATTAAACTAAATAACACAAAGAATAACAGTTACTAACCAGCGTTCTCTCCTTCGTTGATGTGAAACCTTTCATCATTTCTCAAATCTCCCAAGACCGAATTGATCTTGTGTGACGCTAAATCTACCGCGTCATCGTGATCCTCACTTTCACTAACTTTCTTCTCAAACATACTTTCAAACGTTGCCTTCAACGTTTGTACTTCTTCGTCTTCATGGCTCTCCACCAATAGCGATTCTAACATAACCTCAATTTTGACTTTGTTCTTCTTTGTCACATTTATTAACTGTCGTACTATCGTCAACCTCTCCTGTTGAAAATAGTTTTCCAACATTTTCATAATAAGAATATATACTAATTGTAAAAAACACATGTTAGAGCATATAACTTTACCTCTTTACTTGCCCAGTGTTCCACGTTATAGTTTCTGGGACGTGTTAATCCTTTAAACCGTCCTAGTCCAAACCCACCAGCAAGGATTTCAAGCCTTTCTCTCTCTCTCAGTCTTTTCAAGTTCCAAAAAGCTAAAGGACACACCGCACCGTCTACCTCCATCCCCGTGCACTCAATGCTATCAACGTACAACAACTACAAGAAACAACTATCCGTTCAGCCCAGAAATACTCAACTATTCTAACACATGTTAATTATATAAAATAATTAAAAGTACACTTACCATCAGAATCGTTAGAGGACCGACGAAGAAACTTTGTGGGTCAAGCCGATTCCAGGTATCTTTGCAAGTTCTCAGCTTTTCTACAACAAGGTCACACCAGTCTATTGTTGCAAAGTCCATTTCTTCATCCAGATACTCTAAGATTTCTTCCCGTAAACAACTTTGTTTATGACAATCAACCAGCACTGCCACAAGACACATTACAAAATCCATCCTGAAATCAAAACTGTCTTCGCCATCGGACTCATCTATCATTTTCACCATCTTTGTTGGAGGCACCATTACCCCCGGGTATCTCGCCCTCCAATCCGCAATGGCATCAGTCAGCATCGGCAGCTTACCAATCGAACTAAACTTTTGTCCACCAGTCGGAATCCCTAATAACTTATGTATCACTTTCCTGTTCACCTTGATATCACCGGCAGGTGTACATATCACCATCTTATCGGGATTAAAATTTTCCACAACAAAATAACCTAACTTAGCCGGCAAACCATCAACGCTGAAAGTTAGCAAACGACCAAAGCCCATTTGCCTGACTGCGTCACGTTGTTGTTCTGTCAATGCCCGTACACACTTATAAAACTGCAGTGGTGCAGATCTTGTCCTTATGCCTGGAAATTCATCCTTTTTTGCTCGCTTACGGGCTTTCTGAACCTTTGGTTTCCCTGCTTTACCTTTCCCATTGTCCTCCGAACCCTTCTTCTTTTTGGTCCTTAACGTCCCACCCTTCGATGTATCCGTCACTTCTGCCCTACGTACTGAAATAACATTTTACACGAAACAACAACAACCCAAACAATTAGTCTACTTTACAACCACCGATGACAACATGTAACAATTTTTCATTCGTAACATCCAAATTTTTGAAGGGCTTAAAAAATAACTAACCACGGTTTTTTCGCATTACATTGCCAGAATTATCATCGGCGCTGTTTCTTTCCCCTGCTGATTATCACATGTTAGTGAATTTTCAAGGTCATGCCTAATTAACACATGTTAATCAAAGCCATCAATATTTAACTAACCACGTTTTCTTTTGCTTCCACACCCAGAACTATCCCCGACAATGCTGATCTTCCCTACAGTTTCAAACATGTTTACTCAGATTTAACTGGATACGCAAATAGCCACTATTATAACAAAAGGAACTTACCACTGTGCTTTTTGTTATGTCCCCGTTTGCTTTCCACATTACCTTCATTTAGCACCGATAGATTCGTAACGAAAACGATTAGCCCAACAAGACATTATACAAATTATAAACAATATTACTGGTTAACTGTTACCTGTTTTCCGTCTTTTCCCATGGCTTGGTGACACACTATCGGTATCATCATACACTGCAAGGCATCCAACAAAATTCTGTTATGCACAATTTCTTATCCAACACACTATCCATATACAGATCACCTTGAACTATGTTAAGTGTTCAGAGACATAAAAATTCTAACCTAACTCCCGTTGGGTCGGACCAAAGTCAGATTGTTGTTTGGAAGGTCCTCGCTTGGGTTCGTCGGATATAATCACAACGCTAGGGCTCTCAGACCTTTTTTTGCCCTAACCTGTGTTTCGAAGTCCTACATATATAAAAGAAAACAAACTCAGTTGCCATTTTCCGATAAATCGGTTGAACAAAACCACCTTTTACATGATCGATTACAACAAACTAACCTTTTAATTGAAGTCTGAATCTTCCTTAATCGTTTCAGCTTCACCGACGACGACAAGATTATGAACGACTTCCTCATTCTCCAAGCTGGACACTATCGGCTTCTGTGTTAGGGTTCCGGAAGTAGCTTCTCAATGTTTCTTTTTGGACGAGAGAGAAACATGAACAGATGATAAATGAGTATAATGGTCAAGAAGAAAAATTTTTGAATTGTGTTTGGAGTTGTTGATTTGACGGCTACTGCATGGCAGTGCTTTTTGTTTTCCAATGTGTATGTTGACTTCCGAAAATGCCCTTCGATGGTACTAAATGGCAGTACTTTTTATTTCTTTTTAATTTTATTCATACCAAAATAATCATAGCCATTGATCAAGTTTGATGTAAGCTAATCAATAGTTCACAATGGGTTTCCATAGTTTTCTTAAAAAGATAGGGTTTCTTATATAACCAAGCCCCTCTTATATATATATATATATATATATATATATATATATATATATATATATATATATATATATATATATATATATATATATATATATATATATATATATATATATATATATATATATATATATATATATATATATATATATAGGGAGCCGCTAGAATGAAAACCACCTCGAGTTGTAAGAACCGCGAGAACTACACCCCACGGAGCGCCGTTCGCCATGATTTTTTTTTTACAAGTAGATGTGTATATTATAAACACAGCCGTAAAAAATCATGGCGAACGGCGCTCCGTGGGGTGTAGTTTTTTACACCACAAGTTTGGTGAAAAAAAAAAGAAAAAAGAAAAAAAATTAAAAAACACCAAACTTGTGGTGTAAAAAACTACACCCCATGGAGCGCCGTTCGCCATATTTTTTACGGCTGTGTTTATAATACACACATCTACTTGTAAAAAAAAATCATGGCGAACGGCGCTCCGTGGGGTGTAGTTCTCGCGGTTCTTACAACTCGGGGTGGTTTTCATTCTAGCAGCCCCTTATATATATATATATATATATATATATATATATATATATATATATATATATATATATATATATATATATATATATATATAAAGTGGGGATCCTACGGAAAGTGTGTTTTTCCTAAAAAGTGTAAAAAGTCATAAAACACAATAATTTCAGGCATAAAACACACCTAAAACTCACAAATAATAGAATGAATATTACTAAAACACCATATTCAAACTCTAATAGTCCATAAAAACTTCAAACACACCATCGTAGAACCATGAATATAAAACACACAATGCTAAACAACATAAAACACAATAATATTTGTCATTCCACAATCAGAGCCTTAACATCTAAAACACAACACAAAACCCACATACATGATGTTTTAGTAATCTTCATCATATTATTTGTAGGTTTTTGGTGTGTTTTATGGTTGACATTATGGTGTTTTATGACTTTTTACACTTTTTAGGAAATTTGGACTTTCTGACCAACTCCTATCCTATATATATATATATATATATATATATATATATATATATATATATATATATATATATATATATATAGGGGGCTGCTAGAATGAAAACCACTCCGAGTTGTAAGAACCGCGAGAACCACACCATCCGGGTCGCCGTTTACCATGATTTTTTTTACAACTAGATGTGTATATTATAAACACATCCGTAAAAAAAAAAAAATTTAAACCCCCCCCCCTCGAGGGGGTAGTTTTTTACACCACAAGTTTGGTGTTTTTATTTTTTTTTGTTTTCTTTTTTTTTTTCACCAAACTTGTGGTGTAAAAAACTACCCCCTCGGGGGGGGGGGGGGGCGTTTAATTTTTTTTTTACGGATGTGTTTATAATATACACATCTAGTTGTAAAAAAAATCATGGTAAACGGCGACCCGGATGGTGTGGTTCTCGCGGTTCTTACAACTCGGGGTGTTTTTCCATCTAGCGGCTCCCTATATATATATATATATATATATATATATATATATATATATATATATATATATATATATATATATATATATATATATATATATATATATATATATATATATAATAAAAGAAACCAATATAAGGACACATGTGATTCATTGAAGTCATCTATTTTTTTATAGATAATTAATATCAATTAAAAGATAATTATAAAATTAAATTTAATATAAATTTAAATAATTCGTATAGAAGATAATATAATATTTTAAAATATTATGTAAATGATTTATTTATTTTATTAAACTAAAGTAGTTACGGGTAGAACCTATTTCAAAAATTCTTATAAGGAATAAACAAAAATATTAATCAATGTTTATTGGTTCTATACTTTTATTTTCGTGTTCAACTCTCAACTCAAATACGGTAATCACTATGTTTACGTGACATTTATAAGAACCATTACCGCAATCACCCCATCCATCTCATATCGAGTATATCCGTTAGTTTTTTTAAGATATAAACTTTTATTAGATTCATTCAACCCATGTAATAAACAAGTTTTTTTATAGATATAACATTTTTATTTTTTACTATACAAAATTACATTTATGCAACTCGTGTAATACACTAGTGTTTTGGTCAAAAATTACCGAAGCAATTTAGTGATCAAATTAGTTAAGTGAGGTAGTGTGCTAATATTACGTGTGAAAAATGTGTGAACCAAATTAGTTATGAAAACAGTTTCAGGATACGGCTCGGGATATCGAACTGTATCCACAATCAAACAATGAGCAAAAAGGTAAAGGTTGACACGTGATGTACGAGGAAAGCCCTTGATCAATCTAGATCGCCGGCATAAAACCTCGGGAGCTGACAATCGCAGCTGCCTTGTTCTTCTATTGCTTCAAATATCAGGATACAGTGCAGGATGTGGTGCGGATCGACTACGTGTTATAATGCAATTCGAATACAAGTGTTGTGTGTAGTGTTTGTGATGAGCTAGAGAGAAAGTGTTCAAAAATGTGTAAGTTGAGTGTCTTAATCTGATCCGCCCCCATCTATTTATAATAGTAAAACGAATGTAACTAACTATCCTATATAACCGGGATCCAACGAATATTCCTCAGCCGAACGTTGTAGACCTAGTCTTTCGGGTTCAACGTCTCTCTTGTAACTGGTTTGCCCGAGTCTTAAGGAGAAGAGGTCCACTTGACCGTTAGAGACTTGCACCTTCTAATCTGCACATGGTTAAATTAATCACTACCAGGATATCGTATCAGGATGTTACCAATATCCTGATCCGGTATCCTGATTACAAATAAACAATCACAATCAGAATATTAGTCAAGATATATGTTCAGAAAATGGCCCATAACAACTAGGTTTTTAAAAATGTAACGTTTTCTGTTATGTAAAATTAGATTTATTTAATCTATATAATACATAGCGTTTATAAAGATATAACTTTTTATTGTTTGGTATATGAAATTACATGTGCTCAACACGTATAACATATAAGGTTCTTAAAAATGTAACATTTTTCATTATTTAATATATAAAATTAAATTTACTTAACCCGTATAATACACGGGGTTCTTAAAAATACAACTTTTTTTATTATTTAATATATAAAATTACATTTATTCAACCCATGTAATAAACAAGATTTTTAAATATATATTGTTTAATTATTTGGTATATATAATTACATTTATTCAACTCGTCTAATAAACGAGATTTTTAAAGATATACTTTTTTTTATTATTTGATATATAAAATTACATTTATTTAACCCGTGTAATACACGGGGTTCTAACCTAGTATATATATATATATATATATATGGGTGGGGTTATGCTACAAAGTCTATTTTTCCTATAAAGTGTACAAAGTCTTAAAACACCACAATTTTAGCAATAAAACACACTCAAAACCCACAAATAACATAGTGAAGATCACTAAAACACAATATTCAAACCCTAACATTCCTTAAAAACTTCAAACACACCATCGTGCAACTATGAATATAAAACACAATATGATAATCAACATAAAACACACTAATGTTAGTCATTCGATAATCAAAGCCTTATCATTCAAAACACAACACAAAACCCACAAATATGGTGTTTTAGTAACCTCCGCTATGTTATTTGTGGGTTTTGAGTGTGTTTTATGGTTGATATTATGTTGTTTTTTGACTTTGTACACTTTGTAGGAAAAATGAACTTTGTAGCCAACTCCCACCCATATATATATATATATATATATATATATATATATATATATATATATATATAATTCAATGCACTATTTTGTGAATGCATGAATATTCTAAAATAAATTTAACGAAAACCAAGTTGTTTATAGAATAAAGTATTTTGGTCTCTTAAATGGTTTTCATAACTTTTTTGAACATTCAAATATAAAATATTTAATATGTTTATTGTATTGAAATAGTTAGTCATTTAATGTATAGTTTTTTTGTTTTTAGAAAATCACACACACACGAGGTGTAGTACAACTTTGGAAATCGATTAAGCTTGAAACAATGGTAAGAGTATTCTAGTGGAGCTCGTATGACACTAGTGTGTGATGGTGATAAGTTGTTGTGTTGTGTATATTTCTGGTTAAGACTTAATCTATCCCTCTAATAAAAGAAAGATAACACAAATAACTAAGTATGCGATAAAAATGCTAAGCCCACGTCCTCGTCCCATGACCGTTGTAGAATAAGCACGTGCAACTTCTCAACGACTTCCAAGGGGATTATAGCTTAGACTCGGTCCACTACCAATTTACCTGCATATAAACACAATAAAATATCGAGAACAATTATTAGAAACCATAGCAGACATTAAGGATCCTTGATACTCTAAGGTCCCGTAATACACATCAAGAATGCTTGATCCAGAACATGCATTAGGATATCGGATCCATAACAGATTAAAACTAGGCCCTAACAATTTGTACTCGTTAACTCTTTTATTTATGTATTTTTTTTTTTATAAAATGCAATGCACTATTTTGTGAATGCATGAGTATTCTAAAATAAATTTAACGACAACCAAGTTGTTTATAGAATAAAGTATTTTGGTCTCTTAAACGGTTTTCACAATTTTTTTGAACATTCTGGTATAAAATATTTAATATGTTAACTGTATTGAAATATTGAAATAGTTAGTCATTTAATGTAGAGTTTTTTTTTTTTTTAAGAAAATCACGCACACTCACGAAGTGTAACACAATGTTAGTGAGAGTGAATGATGTTTCTGCTTTCATGGTGCCTAAATGGCTCACACTCACTATGTATAACACATGTTTTTCTAGTTGTTACTTTAAACATAAACTAATTTCAAATAAAATGGTTAAACATGTATTCGGACATCTTAACGAGTAACTTTCAACAAACTAAGACAACAAATGAGTATAGCTGATGCCTGAGAGTTAATTTTCAAAACATTTTTTTTTTTTGGCAAGTGAGTAAAGTCTAGATTAATACTAAAGTAATTAAAAAGAACGAGTACATTTTGCTTTAAATGTTCCCACTCTTTTATGTTGCTAGCTTTATAGATGTGTTTTGTCACTTTAATGTGCTTCATAATGTAAAGAAATATGGTCGAACTCTTTCTAGAATATGAAATGATTTATTTTACAATGGTTATATTTTTGTAGCATACGCTAACAAGTTAAAATTTAACTCCTTATATTTGTAATACCCATAAAACCCTTTTTATATTATACTTTGCTCTTTTATAACAAGTTAAAATTTAACTCCGTATATTTGTAATACCCATAAAACCCTTTTTATATTATACTTTGCTCTTTTATAACATTTCAAAAAATAAGGTTTCAATATTTCAAATTTAAAATACTTGTGGATGTTATAATATAACAAGGATTAACACAAGATTAGTGCTAAAACTTTAAGAACTTTAGAAATGTTATAAGAGAAAGAAGAAGAGAGTTGTATAACTTATAAAAGTGTATACATGAGGTGCATTTTCCCTTCTACCTTGAGCTAGTATTTATACTACAAAAAGATTAACTATTTGGTGGACAAGGTTAACTATTTGGTGGACAAGATTAACTATTTAGTAGACAAGGGTTACCCATAAGTTTGACAAAGAGTTCATCCACTTGCTTGGGTAAAATCTTAGAGGTAAATCTTGATCTACATGGTAAACTCTTTGTGATATTCATAACACTCCCCCTTGGATGACACTTTGCAAACTTCGGGGTCTTTAAGTACCGCCTCATTAAAAACCTTGCTAAAGAAACCCCCAGTGGGAAAAAACATTAGCTAAGGGAAAAAGAGTCCCCCTCAAGTTTGCAATTTGCAAGGAATCACATTCTCCGTACATGACGCATGCCAATGTCATGAACATGTTTCCTGAAAGTTGCTGTAGGTAGTGCTTTTGTGAAAAGATCGGCTGAAGTATTGTTGGATTGGACA